>NC_138227.1:16548872-16961372 GCF_964197995.2 Scardinius erythrophthalmus
GGTGATGGATGTTTGCTGTTATGGGCTGTTTCTGAGTAAAATCTTGTTTTTCTTTCTTTCAGGAAACGCCAAGTTCTGTATTTCTGGTTATGGAGGTGAGTCTAAAGCATGTATTCTCCCCTCTGTCTCTCCCTCTCTCTTGTTGTTTCTGTCTTTTACATGCTCTTGTTTTAGTCATGAGGCCACAGTGTGCCTCTGCCTAATGTTTCATGGCTATTCTTTCTAGTATTGCCCAACACTGCAGTCTCTGAAGCAGAAACAAACACATCAAGAGGCCAAACTAAAAATATCTGTTCAGGGAAATCTGCTCTCAAAAACAATTTCAAGAGCTTTAAAATTAACTATCTTTAGCATGTAATATCAGTCCAACCCTTCTCATGTATGTAGCTTCTGATAATGCAACCTGCTGGCTTTCTGAGTATAATTTATTGGGACTTTTCTGTGTGACCTGAGAGGGGGTTTGCAGCTAGAGTTTGGCTCAAACTAGAGGTCTTCACAGGTATCTTCAATTAACCAAAAGTAAAAGCATAAAAATAGCTCTTTTTGATTAATTCTGTAGAATATAAAACTTCCTTGCAAGCCAGTAGTAATATTTGTTTTTTTAAGAGTTTTATAGATGTTATGTCATGTTAACTGTAGTGTATTATCTCTGTACTCAACACCCAGTATGCTCAGGGCTATTTCTCTCCTGCCGTCAATGATGTGGAAATTTACTGGCCACCAATACATGCTGACCATCCCATAATGCTGCATCACCTCATCAGACTCATTGATGTGCGTGTCACTAAACCAGCCTTCCTCCTCCTGTAGCCCATGAAATATCCAGTCCTCGAGCCTCGACATAGTTTTTTATTGTTCAGTATTGGTTTCAAAGTTGAGTTTTATTATCTCTTTTTGTTTCCTCCTCAAGTACTGCAATGGAGGAGACCTGGCAGACTATTTGCAAGGTAAGCAGCTTGTGAGGTAAACACATAATTTGGTCAGGCTGCTCAAATAAAAAGAGCATTGTTTTTAAAGCACATTTTGGGGAAGTCCACCTATAAATGGGTTTCTAAAGTTTCTTTGCACATTAAACAAGGATGTATTTCTCTGCGAGCTAGAGTTGAAGTGTCTGTCTCTAGGGCTCAATCTCAAAGCACACTTACCACCAACACTCTCAGAGAGTCACTGCTGCCTCCATTATCATATAAATTTACAGCTCATAGAGGTTTGTCCACATATCCCACATACCCATTGTGAATAAACTGAAGTCTGTGTACTTCAGTTTGATGTTTACGAGCAATCTTTGTTCCGTCAGAGGAATCTGATTGGTCTATAAACCAAGTTTTCACCGAGTGTGTGACGCAGAGGGCATAATAGAGATTACTCTGGTGCCATTTACTTTGTGTGAGTGATGTTGGCTGGACTGTTACCTCTTGTTATGTTCAGACAGATTGTTATCTTTGTGTAACCATGCTCTTGTCCTCTTACCCTTCTCCCTTGTTTAATTATGCAACCGTTTCTTAGTTATACAACCTCACAGCTATGCCAAATACTGTTTTGGAATCAGTACGAGGTTCATTGTGATCATAATTGCTTTGTTTACAGAGCAGATTGAGTGAAGGGAATCCTCTTAACAGCTCAGTGGATTACACCAGTTTTGTTCTAACAGGGGACCTGGAGCTCCATGTAAAATCCCTGAGCAGCTTCTGATTTTAACAGTCTCACCAATCAGGGGCCTAGAGAACATGACTCTGATGGTCTTGGATTAGCTCAGTGCAGTGTACATCCTTATTTAAAGGGCTAGTTCATCCAAAATAAATTCTCACTTCATCACTCACCAAAGTGCTCAACAACAATTAGGGTGGCTTGTTTCCAAAAATCATGGAAATTAATAAAACCTTAAAAGGTCATGGACATTTCAATAGTCAATCTACATTTTTCTAGTTGTGCTCAGTTCTACAGTATTTCTTTTGATATATAATTACTCAATATTTTGTCTGTTTATCGCTTAAAACATACATAATGGTCACATTAGCCAAATTTTGTTGAAATTTAGTCGGCAAAAAAACTTCCAGGCCCGGTTTCACAGACAGGGCTTAGATTAAGCCAGGATTAGGATTTAGTTCAACTAGGGCATTTAAGTAGCTTTTATAAATGTACCTTAGGAAAAAAAAAACATTACTGGTTTGCATCTTGAGACCAAACAATGGCACTGACATATTTTAAGATATGTTAGTGGACGTTGATTTCAGTTAAAACAGCTCAAACATGCATTTTAGTCTGGGACTAAGTTTAAGCCTTGTCTTTCAACCGGGGGCCATTTTCTATAGTCAATAGTCTAGCGATTTATGAAGCAAAGCTTGAAGTCACTTTCAAACCAAGCAGCTTTCTGTTGGTCAACACAGTGAAGTTGCGACCCACTTTAACTCGATGAAAAATCTGCGTCAGGAATTTCACGATATTGTGGACTCCTATTGAAATGACTCTTTTTATTTTATTTTTTTTTTGCTCAAAATTTGCCGAACAATGGTAAACGCGACCACACCTTTTGCTCTTCAAAACTAGTAAATCTGAGGTTTCTTGACACATAAAGCCAATTTTCAATTTCAGCAAATGAAACATTGTATGATGTGTGTAAAGTGGTTATAGTAGCTGCAAGGTTATCTGGTTAAATGAGGTTTTTATTGAATGTCTTAATGGATTTTATAGCCATGTTTCTCAGCGGTACAATGTCTTTGCTCTTCCAGCCAAGGGCACTCTGCGAGAGGACACACTGAGGGTTTTTTTACAGCAGATTGCGGCAGCTATGCGCATCCTCAACAGCAAGGGGATCATTCACAGAGACCTCAAACCTCAGAACATCCTGCTGTCCTACACGGGACGCAAGAAGTCCAGCATCAGCGGCATACGCATCAAGATTGGTAACGCTCTACATAACGATTTGCTGCTAATATTACTATATATTAGTTATTATATCTATTGTATAATTCAAATGTCTGAGACCACATTACAAATCTGGTATCCAAAATTAAACTTAAACATGGAAATAAATATCTCAAGACGTTTGTAGTCCACTGTGTATGCACCCAACAGTCTATACTGTATAATAGCATCATACTGTTTCTGCCCTCTGATCTCTCACACAGCCTGTTCTTTGTTTCCATTGTTTCAGTCTGTGCAGAAGTTATAAGTCGTGACTCTCAGACAGCAGTATGTTGCTATTAATAACACCGGTGCTCTCTTTGTTTAACAGCTGACTTTGGTTTTGCAAGATATCTCCAGAGCAACATGATGGCGGCCACATTATGTGGATCCCCAATGTACATGGTCAGTAGCCACATACTGAATTCTGTCTCACTGTCTCAGATTTGTGAAATACATCAGCGGTGTGAGACTTTGGCACTTGGCAGCATCATGTTCTCATCATTTGTAATCCATCACCTCTCTTCGCAGGCCCCAGAGGTGATCATGTCCCAGAACTATGATGCCAAAGCTGACCTGTGGAGCATTGGGACTGTCATTTACCAGTGCCTCGTGGGAAAGCCACCTTTCCAGGTGACGTTCATGACAATGAAGCTAAAATGAGACCATATAGGACCTAATTATCTGATTTGAAGAGTTTGCTGTTTTTTTTTGTTGTGATGATGTTTTAATGGTGTTTCATGTGTGTATATACTGAATGACCAGGCTAACAGTCCCCAGGACTTGAGGATGTTCTATGAGAAGAACAAGACTTTGGTGCCAAAGTAAGAGCACTGACTATTTTTGTTTTTTCTTTTGTTGTGTTTCATATGTGTCATAATGCTCAAGATTGTTGTTTTCCCCAAAACTAAGCAGAACAACTGTTTAAAAAATGTATAATAATGAGAAATGTTTCTTGAGCACCAAATCAGCATATTAAGCTGAGTTCACACTGCCAGCGACAAAGCGACATGATTTCAATGACATGAGCGAATGTAGAATGTAGGTTTGTCTAGCAGTGCAACAAACTTGAGATATTGTTAGGTCCAAATATATATGGACCTAACTGTATGTTGAACTGTATGCAAATGAAGAGCAACTTTCAGGAGCGACAACCAGAAGGAGTGAAGTCACTAGATCCTGTAGTGGAGTGTTGTGATGGAGGAAAAGTTATTTTAGTGGTCAGCAACTTTCCTGTAATTTATTATATATCTCTGTGCTGACTCCCACGTAAACCCAGATAGACCGGCGCTTGCATTTTTGCTGCAGATAAATAGCCGAGATGGCAAAGAGCACTCGCTGTTTCTTGTTCGTTTTTAGTATTAAGCAGTTAATGTACTGATACCATTTATATTTAGTCTTTTCCCTCCAAGAAAACGAATTCAGTGTCTACAGCATGGAATAACATCCGTGAATGTCATTCATAAACGTTACTAGGCAATCGGTTGTGGGAACGGCCACTAGTGACCCCACCTCCAGCCACTGGCGACATGCAGCGACAAAGTCGCTGGCAGTGTGAACACTTTATATTACGTGGCGTTAAGTACTATGTACTTACATAAAAAAATTAGTACAATGTACTTATTGTGTTCATGTTGTATTGTAAAACACTTTTGCTGCTATTGAGGTGTGGTACGGGTAAGGTTAGGGACAGGTGTGGTGGATTGGGTAGGTTTAATGTGTAAGGGAAGGGTCAACTGTGTAATTACAAATGTAATTACATAAATTAATTACAACTGTAATTACATGCAGGAATTTTTAAAATGTAAGTACAATGTAAAAACATGTAGTTACACAATAAGTACATTGTATCAAATTATTAATTTCAATGTAAGTACCTAGTACTTAAAGCCACTTAATATAAAGTGGGACCAAATTAGGTTTTGAAATGAATCAAAATAGAAAACATTTATTTTAAATTATAATAATATTTCACGATTTTTTTTTAATCAAATAAATGCAGCCTGGGTGAGAACAACAGACTGTTTTCAAAAACATAAAACAATCTTACCAACCCTAAACTTGTGAACAGTAGTGTGTGTACACAAAGTTGCTGAAATGACAAAACATATTCTTTACTCAAAATTCACAGAAAAATTAAAACTTAAATACAATTTTTGATTATATTTTATTATTCAGCCAATAATCTCGATATGGCCAATCATTGGGCCCTATTTACTGAATAACTAAAGCTTTGTGTTCACAGCATCCCGAGAGAGACGTCTCCTCCACTGGAAGACCTGCTGCTGGGACTGCTCCAGAGGAACCAGAAGGATCGTTTGGATTTTGGTCAGTGCATTTCTGTTGTTTCAGTGCATTGTTGGAGGATTTCCACCTTGTTTTTCCCTTTCCTCATTCTCATATTTGTCTGTCTGCAGACACTTTCTTCAGTCATCCTTTCTTGGAACCGACATCAACTATTAAAAAATGTAAGTAAGAACATTTGATGAGCAACTTTAATGAATAAGGTGTGGCTGGACACTAAACCAGTTTTTTCTTTTACCCAGCATCCCCTGTGCCAGTGCCAACGTGCTCTGGCTTGGTCTCAGACAGCACGTGTGGCAGCTCTCCTTCCTGTCGTTACGTGTCTCCTCCGGTAAGCACCTTACATTGTCATTGCTGAATGTGCTGTCACAGACATGAGCAGTTCCTAAACTAGGGTGTTGCATGAGATGATTGCGGCATTGAGAAGTTTAATAGCACTGACTCAGCTCAAGGTAATCCAGTGTTTACCTCCACCTTTGTTTTGCAGTCCCTGCCAGACATGCAGACTCTCCCCGAGGATGTGCTTTCCTCTCCACCTCTCGGCCCTCCCAACTACCTGCAGTTGTCCAAAGAGTCGGGCGGCAGCACCAGCAGCAAGAACTCCTCCTGTGACACGGACGACTTTGTGCTGGTGCCACATCTCTCCGGAGAGCAGTCCTGTGAGTCACATTACTTCACTGAACACGTCACACGCTTACACTGCAAAAATCATTTCATAATCAGTACATTTGTCTCTTTTTTTCTGTAAAAAAAAAAATCTAAACATCCTTAAAACAAGATCAATTTATTTGAGAGGCAAAAAGGTTTTTATTTAATTTTTTCAACTGTATTGTCCATTAATGGGAGATAATATAATTAAAGATTTATTTTTCTTCTAAAAATATAAAATTATAGAAGAAATATTTGATATCAGAAATATCTGAATTTTTTTTAGATTTTCAAAAAACAATTTAGTGTGATTTGTAAGCTGTTTTCCTCATGGGGACCAAAAAAATGTCTCCACAAGGACAAGGATTTTGGAAATTGCCAGCTTTGCGGGGGCATCTTGTCCCCATAACATATGTTATACCTGAACCACACACACACACACACACACACTAGATTTGAGCAGCTGCTGGAGCTGATTGCGTGTGTTTTAGAGTATAGAGAGGCGTCTGCTGAGTCAGTGCTATGAAAGCCTTCCAGCGCTGATTGCGCTCTCACAAGCTGTGATTTGCTGGTGTTTGTGAGACTGTGTGTATTTGTAGTTCTCATGACTTTCTTTCTCTTCTCCCTAGATGACCTTCCAATGGGGGCAGTGGGCCGCAGGCCGTCCAGTGAATTCCTTCTGTGTGGAGGGTGAGTGTGACATCACTGATATGATATGGTTCACTCACAATGCATTACAATGCTTTCACACATGCATAGGCCAAAGATACACAGTTCACTGTCAAGTCCGACATGCGGACAGGAATATTAACAATGGTTAAATCATCTTAATCCTTTTTGGCTGTTTGCACCATGGAAATATGGAGTTATGGATTAGCACACTGATCTGTTTGTTTCGTTGATGTCATTGGAGATATTTTTGGTGCCTTCTACTCCCAAACTATTTAATCATGGAGGTGAAAGCCAGGGCGAGTTCACGGTTGTGTGACTCTGGGTGGAGTGTCTGTTGTTATTGCAGGAGGAAGCTGAGAGGTGAATCACATGGCTGGTGACTGAGTCCTGTGGGAGCGAATGTGTGTGTGTGTGTGTTTGTGCTCCTGCCCTAAGAATAGACACCCTGCTGTCATTTCTTACCATCTGCATGTGATATAAAACTGTTTCCACACCGTTTACTTGTGAACTGACCTCTATTTTTGTCCAGAGGTGCAGAAATAAACATCCATCGCATTGGCTGTTTTGTGACTAGACTCTTGTTATTGTGCAGTTATGCAGTGGATCTGACATTGACAGTTAAAACATTCATATGCTGTTCATTTTTTGTCTGTTACTCGTGTAAAACAGAAGCTGTTTTGCTGTTGTGAGAGTCAGTGCATCTTCTCCGAGTCACTTCCTTCTGCTCTGTGGCTTTTCTGTTTCCCTCTCTTGTTCAAGCGAGGCATACTCCACCTTCACTGTCTCCTCTCTGTCTGCTTATTCTTTTTCACACTTATACACTAACTGCCAAAACTGCCAAACTAACTGCCAACACACTTGATTGAATTTGATTTCATGATTTTTTTTTTATTTTTAAATATTAGAGATGCACCCAAATAAAAACTGATAACCAATAAATGGCAAATATTAAAATTCATACTATTTTGTTTAAATGAATTAAAAATAAAACACTAAAAACTTAAATGCTGCAACTGAATTTAGTCACAATGGCATTATAGTGCACAGTGAGTAAAATATTAATTTTGAGATTTGCTAAAGATAAAAAGGTAAACCTTTACAATAAGGTCTCATTAGTTAACATTAGTTAATGTATTAACATGAACTAATAAATACTGTAACAAATGTATTGTTCATTGTTAATCTTTATTAATGTCAGTTAAAAAAAAAACGTTTGTTCATGTTACTTCACAGTGCATATACTAATGTTAACAAATACAACTTTTGATTTTAATAATGTTAGTAAATGTTGAAATGATCATTTAATAAAATTTGCAAATACTGTATAAGTGCAGTTCATTCTTAGTTCATGTTAACTAAAGCAGTTAACTAATGAAACTTTATTGTAAAGTGTTACCAAAAAATTACAACGTTATTAGATTATTTTGTGCTTTTAAAGATTTAAATGAGAAGTCTTTTATGCTGTATTTATTTGATAAAAAATACAGTAAAAACAGTAATACTGTGAAATAACTGTTTTAATAGATTTAAAATTTGTATTTATTCCTGTGATGGCAAAGCTGAATTTTCAGCATCATTACGCCAGTCTTCAGTGTCACACGATCCTTCAGAAATCATTCTAATATGCTGATTTACTATTATCAATGTTGAAAACAGTTGTGCTGCTTAATATTTTTGTGGAAACAATGATAGTTTTTTTTTTCAGGATTATTTGATGAATAGAAAATTCAAAAGAACAGCATTAGTTTTTTAAATAGACATTTTTGTAACACTATAAATGTCTTTTCTGTCACTTTTGTTCAATTTAAAAAGTATATTTTTTTGTATTCAATTTCTTACTGACCCCAAACTTTTGAACAGTAGTGTCATATATGATATATATAGATATATTTTCGTATATAGCCTCATCATTTATGTCCTGTTTGGTTTGTTGTGCCATGCTGAACTGACTCTGGGTCAAACAAAGAAACTCTCTTTGTGTGCAGTTGTTGTGCAGCCTGGTTAACTGCTCACGTGTAGCCCACACTCCTCCCTCGCTCATTACATAATCCAGGAGACTGGAGCTCAAACAGTAATGTGCAGCTTCCTTTCTCCCTTTTAGCTCCCCTTCCTTCTTATCAGACCTTTGCACGGTGCGCGCTCTTGACCCAGTCATGACATCTGTGAAAAAACATTGTGTTCCTGATAAAATAAGAACGAGCTGTTTTGTTTTCTTTGTCTGTGACTGGTGAGGGTAGGTGGACCAAGCACGTGTCACTGCCTAAGAAGCACCGCCCACGACTCCTCCCTCCTCCTTACTGATTGGTCAGGGCTTTGTGTTTACACCCGTAGCTCCGCCCCATGTGGTTCGGCCATGCCCTCTGAGCAGAAACGGCTTTTGCTGAACTCGTTTGACAAATTTGGAAACGTCTCGACTCGCAGTTTACATTTAGCGATCGCATGTTGAATGAGACTTTGATCTTGAGGATTTTGTTCAGGTTTTATGGCCTAAATGGGTTTGGAAAGGCATTCTGACTGGATTGAAACCTTGTTTTCTGGGTTTCTCAGGCCACCGCAGCCATCCACCGGACAGACTCCAATGGTGTCGCCACGAAGCGAGACCACGCCAATACCTGTGCCCACACAGGTACGAAACTACCAGCGGATCAAACAGAACCTGTCCAGCAGCCCAACCACAGCTCTCTATGGCTCTCCCAGGTAAGACATCCAACAACGGGAATGGTTAACTCTGCTACTTACTGTATGTGGCATATCCATGTCTTTATGATGCTATGTAAAGATTTCTTTTCACTCTCGAATTTGCATCGGTTTCCTAAACTTGCTCACTTGTATAGCTGAGAATTTTCTAAGTGGTCTTTGAGAACAGATGGGTTTAGGGTCTTCAGGCAGGTGTTTAGTAGAGTCTGGAGATTTTGACTGTTGCTTGTCCCCTATTAGTCACGCCAGACCTCAGCAGCTGCTTAGACTGCTTCACTCTGACCTGCCCTGCGTCTCAAAAAGTGATTAATCTCATCACAGCAGCCTCGCTGTCCTTGTGCCCAGGGCCAGGCTGGTTCACATTATACTACCCTGTTAGTCAGCTCGGGCGCGGTGATGGTGAAGTGGCCCCAGGCACCAATTCAGACCTGATCTTTGAGTCATAACTGTCTTCCAGGTGCCAGTGCACTCAACTATTTAACATTTCTGAGCTTACCAAGTTTTGACATGAGTGATTTTTTTGTGTCACTAAGTTCATTTATGAATTGTTTAGGAAGGGAGGAATATTGAGCATCTCACTTTAAAGTTAAAGAAAATGCGATGCAAATGCAAATTTCTTACCATTCAAAAGTTTGGGGTTGGTAAAAAGAAGTCTTTTACGCTCAACAAATCTGCATTTATTAATAAAAAATACAGTAAAAACAGTAATATTGTGAAATATTATTGCAATTTTAAATATGTATAAATGTAATTTATTCCTGTGATGACAAAGCTGATTTTTTTAAGCATCATTACTATTATCATTAGTCTTCAGTGTCACATGATCCTCAAGAAAACATTCTAATATGCTGATTTGCTGCTCAAGAAACAGTTCTCAGTATCAACAATATTGTGGAGCTTAATATTTTTGTGGAAACCACAATTTTTTTCAGGATCCTTTGATGAATTTAAAGTTCAAAGAACAACATGTATTTGAAATAGAAATTTTCTGTCTCTACTGTCACTTTTGATCAATTTAACTCATAGTTAATGTGATAAACTACACCTGTGTGATCTTGAGGAGAACTGACATCATATATCCAATAAAATCACATCAAGACCAGTTGGTTTAACATAATTGCATAATTGTTGCTTATGAAAAGTGTCATTTGTGCTAAGAAAAGGTTTCAGTGAAATACAATTGTACGGTTGTCAAATACTACTACAGTATGATGTTTTGGCCACACTTTAGATTAGGATCCAATTCTCACTATTAACTACGACTTTTGCCTTAATAAACTCCTAATTACTGCTATAAATAGTTAATTAGGTAGTTGTTAAGTTTAGGTATTGGGAATGATTAGGGGTTGTAGAATATGGTCAAGCAGAATAAGGCATAAATATGTGCTTTATAAGTACTAATAAACAGCTAATGTCCTAGTAATATGCATGATGATAAGCAACTAGTTAATAGCGAGAATTGGACCCTAAACTAAAGTGTTACCATGTTTTTTTTTTTCATTTCTTCAGGTCAGGCACAGTGCGGCGCTCCAACACAAGCCCCATGGGCTTCCCTAAAATGGTGTCTGGGTCACCAAGCCCTGCAGATACGGTCCAAACTGTTGGGCGACGTCTCTCTACGGGCAGTTCCAGGCCCTACTCTCCCTCTCCACTGGGTAAGAGTTGTCACTGTCATTCCTGTTTTATGTTTACTGGGAAACTGTATTTTTAAAGTCCGACATGTCCTGACGTGCCCATTTGATGTGTGTCTGTCTGTTTCTGTGTAATTGTTCCCCAGTGGGCACTATTCCTGAGCAGCTTGGCCACTGCTGCTGCGGACACCCCCAGAGCCACGAGGCCCGCAGTCGCAGCTCCTCAGGCGGTGAGTTTATATGTCAAAGATGGACACCAAAGAACTCACAGCACTGCTGTTTCCTCTTCAAAGTGGCACCATTAACAGTCCCACAAGCAGTAGCCACAGTAGCTTTCTCCTGGTGGGTCACAGCATGTCTGCGTTTTTCTAATCTCCATGGAGACAGCTGCTCGTTATGGCTGAGAACTCAACAAGCGATCAGGAACAATGCATGTTGTTGTAACAAACTGTGCAACACGTGAGCTTTTGTGTGAAACCTCTTCAAACCTATAGACCTTCAAAACTGTGAACTCAATGATCGTGTGTCGTGTCTAAACAGCAGACAAACTCACTGACCTTCTTTCAGTTCACTGAAGTCTTCTGGTGCACATCTTAAATATATAAACTGCAGTGTCACCTAGTGGTTGAATCATGTAGCATCTGATGAGCTATAGCAGCAAAATGTTCTAATGAACATTCACCCTATCTATTTCAGAAATGAATGTTATAGATCTCATTGTAAGCTAAATTCATCCATGTTTATTTTTCATTTTTAGAAATGGGTAACGTTTTACAGTGTCCTTGTTACACGTTGCATGTAGTTACTATAATAATAACAGTAAATAATGCATAATCACATGCAACTAACCTAAATCAAACTCTAACCTTAAGTACATGCTGTTAATTAATATTACTCAGCACCTAAATGGGCAATTACAAATACCTTATTCCTTAAAGAGAAACCTAAACACTGGACCTTCTGGTGAATGCAACAGACTTCTCTCTGGTGATGTATACAGATCTTCTCGAATCATTTAGTCTGCTTAAAGGAGAACTTGGTAACTTTTTTAACTTAATAAAACTGTCTAGAAATCATTTGGATGGTTAAACAACCTGTTCTGGTGATATTGGTGACTTTCCCCGCTCCCCCCAGCGTTCCCAGGCAGAAAACCAACCTTGCAACTTGGGGACTACCGTCCCGGCAAGATAGAAATGGGAAGTCTCGTGAGAAGCGAGAACGAGCGCGAAACACGAATTGCTTTACGGCAATTCGACATAAACACAAACGCATGTATGATGTATTACCAGATTACCCACCTCGGTAGACATAGCTCCACACGATACAGTTGGCTTGCTCCGATCAAAACAAACGCATATGAGCAGCGGTAGAGAGGGGGAGGTGGCCGCCGCAAGTGAGTTTTTTACGACCGTGGTGTGAAATATACGCCCCCCCCCACAGCTGTAGGGGGAGCTCATGGGGAAAACATGCGACAACAAAAGAGAAAATCAGCGAAGAAGTGACTAGAGTTCGCTAGAGTTGCCGAGTTCTCCTTTAAACCCCACCCCTTTCTCTAAAGGTTGATCTGCCTTCAATTTTGAGTGCAATGCCCACATCTCAAAATCCAATCAATAACTGATGGAAATAACCCCGCTCTACATTTATTTCTTTTTCGATGGTCCGTTACACTCGTATGTATGTCACTATCTGGAAAAAAAGATTTGTTGTTAATTTCATTCATTGCAACTTTAAATGATTTTTTTTTTTTTAAACAAGGACACTTTTTATGTTTCAGGTTCCCCTGTGCCAGCCTCTCAGTTACTGGGCACTCGTCTTCAGAGTGCGCCCACCCTGACTGACATCTACCAGAACAAGCAGAAGCTACACAAGCAGATGTCTGACCCAGTGCACCCCTCCTCATCCGCCTACCCCACCAGCCACTCCCCTCAGCTCGGGCGTCCCGGCAACCTAGGCACCTCCCCAACCAAGCACCTTGGCTCCTCCCCTCGCACCTCTGACTGGCTAACAAAGTCGCCGCTGCCCACCATCATCGGCTCGCCAACTAAGGTAAGCTGCAGGAGTTGTCGGGTAAACGTCTTTTTGGCCTAGATCAAGAGCTTTTGACATTACTAATCTCGTTTGTTCTCATTTAGGTGAGCGCTCCATTCAAAATCCCTAAAACTCAAGCCTCGTGCAACCTCCTGGCCCTGGCCTCGCAGCAGGGTATAGCCGACAGCCCCACCCCAATCAGGATGCTGATGGATGGACGTGACCTCTGTGCACATCACTGCTCGGCGTATCCCAACAGCCAACAGCCTGCTCCAGAGGCCAGCAAGACTTCCTTTGGCAGGTCGGCAAAAGTTTTGATATATTTTGCAACATTTGATGCATAATGCATAATAATATAATATTACATATTAATATAATAATATACACTACTGTTCAAAAGTTTGTGGTCCGTTAAATTATTATTAGTTTTATAGAAATGAATACTCTTATTCAGCAAGCATATTTTCAACTTTCTAATTATCGAATAATTCTGAAAAAAAATTAGCAGTTTCCACAAAATGATTAAGCAGCACAACTGTTTTCAACATTGATAATGTAAAGTTTCTTGAGCTGCAAATCAGCGTATTATAATGATTATGTGATCATGAAGACTGGAGTAATGATGCTAAAATGATTTGCCATCACAGAAATAAAATACATTTTTAAATATATTGAAACAGAAAACAGTTATTTTAATCAAATAATTGCTGGCTTTGTGAGTATAAGAGCCTTCTCTCAAAAACATTGAAAAATCTTACTGACCCTATATTTTAATACATCTGTGTATAAAAGTATTATATGATGAATTATGAATTCATAAATGTAATCTTTTGGGGTGTCGCACTTAACATTTTATAACTTGAACTACCCTTGCCTTGTCACAAAAATGATCTGATATTTACTGTAATTTTTTTACTTTAGATTTTAGAAAATTTCACCAGAACTACTGTTTATTTTTATTTTTTTTTAAAGAAACATACATATTGCTTCATATTTTCGTTTCAGGCTTATTATAACATTATTATGTTTCAGGACACTGACATTTATGACTTTATGTCCCACACAAATATCATAAAACTAAAAAAACTCAAAAAAATGAATAAACATTCAAAGAAGGATTGTATTGATGTCATCGTTTGCATTTTTTATGTATTTGAATAAATGAATCTATTTGGACAAGAAATAAGTGTCATGTCATTGACTCCTGTATTATAAATTCCATATGCGTATAAAATCAAGCTGAACTTGTCTGTTTCCTCAGGTCTGTGAGTGCTGGCAGACTTTCTGAGCAGCCGGTACGGATCACTTTGGGAGGACAGCCTTACAAGGGCAGCACAGACAGCCTGAACACAGAGAGGCCCATGGACACAGGTGGCCTCCTTTTCTCATTTTGTTATAGTTTTTTATAAGTCCGGTTTTTCATGCCAATATTATTTCTGCTAAATGCAACCCCATTGACATCATTTGAGCTTCTCCTGAAAGCTTCTGGCTTGCATGAAGTGCTGTGATTGGCTGCCAGTGTTTGTATGTGTTAGTCTGTGAGTGACCCCTGTGTGTGCATCCCTTCCCAGCCCCGGCAGGGATTTGCGGTTTGGCAGCGGGCGGGGCGAGTCCCCGCAACGTTGTGTTCACAGTGGGTTCGCCCCCAAACAGCAGCACCCCTCCCACCTGCAGCCATCTCGCCTCCCGCCCGCGCACCACCTCAGGTGAGGGGCTTCGCCTCGTAAACCCGCCCCATACACCACTGCTTCAGCTGCCACACCACATTTAATGCCGTGACACTGCCACTGTTTTCAAAGATTAACCTAGAGCTAATAGATTCCTAACTCAAGTAGTCGCTAAGGCTGATTTCTGTGTCTATGTGTCCGCAGTAGGTTCCAACAGCTCTGCCGGCTCGCTGTGCTCCACCAGCGGGAAGGTGTACATGGGTTCTCCCCCAGGCATGACCATCGGCAGCTCGTCGCCAGGAGTGGACGCGGCTCCCAGCAGCCTGCGCTACGTCCCTTACGGCACCTCCCCCCCCAGCTTGGATGGATTCATCACCTTTGAAGCGCCAGAACTGCCGGAGGAGACGCTGATGGAGGTGAGAGCGCTGACGTGTAGAGTAGGGCTCGCACCACTGATTTTACTTTTCTAATTACGTAATTTAGTCTGTGTTCATTTTAAGACATTGACTCATTGACATAATATCAACAGTCTCAGATGCACAGATATTGTGCTGATACAGATAATCCAATAATTGTTTTCATGTAATGACCAATAACTGATAAATGTCATATATTAAAAGTATGTTCTGGGCTTTTTTTCCCTTTATTTTGAGAGAACATTAGTGATAGGGGCAGAGAGAGGGGAGTGGGACTGGGAATGGACCAAGACCAAATAATTCCACATTATTTTGTCTAAATAGATTCAAAATAAAATGCTAAAAACTCAAATTGGTCTTTTTAAAACCTACAATTGAATTTAGGTATCACAGCATTGTAATGCGGATTATGAAAAATGGATATTAATTTTGAGATTAGCTAACCCTAACTAACTAACCCTAAACAGTGTTAACTAAATAATTAACTTTAAATGAGTGTTAGATGTGTAAAGGTAATCAAAATATTAAAATAAGGGAAATGAGAATGAACAATAGTATATTCAATATTTGGCCAATACCAATACATAAATAACTAAATAAAAAACTCTAATATTGGCCAACTAAAGTCCTGTGACTAGGTTACTCAGACGATTACTCAATGAATTCAGTGTACTCAGTGTATTTATTGTTAACTAAAACTATTGAAACAAAGCTGAAATAAAATAAAATATGAATATTTGGTGGAAAAACAAGTTTGCAATAAATTATGGTTAAGTTCAAGTGCTAAACTCACTAAACTAAAACTGAAATAAAAGCTAAATAGAAATAATTAAAAAAGGCACGTTGCAAAAGCTGAAAATATAAAAATAAAAGCTAATACTTTATTTTTATTTTTATAAATAATATAATAGTATATAAATAATACTAAAATAACACTGGTGATCTAGTTGCTCAATCCTGGATACTGGTCATATAGCTCAGGATTTCAGTTAAAGCACATCAATTCATCCTGGTACACACAGAGAACAGTCTGTACTGGATAAAGCTTTTCTTGGGAAACATTAACAGGTTTATGTGTGTGTTTGGCAGCGTGAGCACACAGACACCCTGATGCACCTGCGGATGATGCTGTCCTTTACGGATTGTGTGCTGGAGATCGCTTCTCTACGGGCCGGAGGACCTGATCTGGGTGCGTCCGCCGCCTCTCTCTATCCTCCTCAGGACAGCGTGGTGGTGGACCAGATCAGTCAGCTCAGTAAGGAGTGGGGGTAAGAACAGTGCGCACGAACACACGGGACCTTTAACAATGAGACCTCATAACGTACAGTATATGATGTTTTGATCATCATCTCACACAGGCAGGTGGAGCAGCTGGTGTTGTATATGAAAGCCGCACAACTGCTGGCCTCCTCGCTGCACCTGGCCAAAGCTCAGATCAAGTCTGCCAAGCTCAATCCTTCCTCGGCCGTCAAACAAGGTGAGCTGAGACATTTCATGACTCGGATGACAATAAGTGTGCATGTATACGTGAGGTTGAATTGTTACAGAGTCAACCACTTCCCCTGAGCCCTAAAATTATTATTTGGACTTAGGTGTGCAGGGCTCTCATTATCAATTTTTTTTTTAAATATGGGCCTATTGGACTAATGGATTTTAAAACAATAGTAAATATGAAAATGTAGTAAAATGTATGATATTTAGTTAAAATTATTTTAATAAAAGATTTCAAATAAGACAAAACTAAAATAGATATAAGCTAAAACCAATACCAATCATTATTTAACATTATATTTTTATGATGTTAATAAAACAGCTACTTTATTGGGTAAAAATTGCTATTTGTAAAATGACATGTAAATGAATTGGTGTAAAAGTGTAAACCCAAAAGACCATTGCTATTGAAACTTCTGGAGTTACGAAATGTACGTATTTAAATAATTTATAATACTTTTTGTGAATTATTTTAATATATTGTGACTGCTAGTTTCTGTAAATAAAGTTTGAAAATGAGCAGATTTGTTGTTACAGCAGAAGCACCAGAAATATCTTGGGGGACCTTCAAATGTTGGGAGTCAAAAAGGTTGAGAATCACTGATGTAACGAATAACGTACTTTCTCTCTGAACTTCAGTGGTCAAGAGTCTGAACGAGCGCTACAAGAGCTGCATTTCCCTGTGCCGCCGCCTCACGGACAAACTCAACCACTTCTTCTCTGACAAGCAGCGATTTGTGGACGAGATCAACAGCGTTACAGCTGAGAAGCTCATTTATAACCATGCTGTAGAGTTGGTGAGTGAGGACGGTCATGGCAGCCTAACTTTGAGCTTTGTTGCGTGATTTTAAGAGTGGCTAACATTGGTGTCATGTTTGTGTATGTGTGTTACAGGTGCAGTCGGCCGCACTAGACGAGATGTTTCAGCAGACAGAGGACATCGCATATCGCTACAACAAGGCATCCATGCTGCTGGAAGGCCTGTCCAAGATCCTCCAGGACCCAGCTGATGTAGAGAACGTCATCAAATGTGAGTGAATTTAAAAATCAGTTTTAATCCTGTGGCAAAAATTACTGTTTTTTTTTATTTCAATGAAATGATTGTACTATATTTTAGTTCAATAATATTTTTTTATTTAATACTTTGTATTTTTAGGGGATTTCATGGTACTAAATAATATTTATGGAATAGTTATGACCTATTTATCACCTGTTAACCACTTTTTGAGCATAGACCTGAAAATGAAAGTGACCTAATTCTAACAAACCTTAAGTTTGGTCTCTTTTTAAAGAAGACACTTGGCAAATTATTTTTAAAGTGAAACTAAAATGAAGGTATAGAAGTTTAAGTTTATTATTATGAAAAAAATGTATATGAAATATATATTTTACAAAACATGTTTTAGTCATACATCTAAACAAGTTGTGCTCCATATTTGAACTTGATATCTCAAAAAATTAGCTTTCTGTTAGACTTTGTTTGTGTACAGTACCAAATGTTTCCATTAGATGAAATTCGTCTCCTATTCATTTCCATTTTTTTGTTCACATAGCAAGTGCCAAAACCTTTACCAAGTTTCGTACCATTCCAATGAAGTAAAAAAAACGTTTTAAAATTTGGAACATTTTTCAGTCAAAATGAACAAACTGCACCAGAGGGTTAAAAAAAAATCGAATGATTTTGATGATGTCCATTTCATTATGATTGTTTTTTTGCTGCCGTGACCAATATAGACTGGTTCTCTTATGATTCTAGTTCTATAAATTGGTCAAAAAGACTTGAAATGAACTGTTGGAATTGAACAGCAAAGTGTGACTTCTGACTGGTTGTTAAAGTGACATTGAATACTAAAAGATTTAAAGAAATAAAAATGTACACTGTATTATTTTTTGTTTAGCATACAGTTAGCATACAGTTTGGATCAAATATAGGCTGGTGGTTTGTCAAAAGTTCTGAAAGAATCGTTAATCGAATTGATAAGGAACAGGAACCCATTGTTGTTAACTCAATATTAGATGAAAAATTAAACAAAATGTTACCTTGGCAGCTACTTAAAGGAGAACTCAATTTTAACATTGAGCTAATTTTTTTGTAAATTTGGAGTGCTGTCAATACAGAGAACAACGACAAAAATCGGTGTTGTCTACACCATGTTATCCTCTTTTTAAAATTTGCACCCTGTTGACTTCAATGGGGCAAGTTTTAAACCTGCTTTTAGCCTCTTAACATCCTTGATGTGTCATTACAAGTGCACAGCTAATGTGAGTGATTCCTTCAGAGTGAACACGGTTGAATCTGACTGCAGTAGATGTGAAAGATATTAATAAAAATGATGTTATTTCAGCCAGCGCAAATACCTGTATTTACATCCTGTTTTCGGTCGAAGTCCATAGTAATCGATTGTCGAGTTCACGCGCGTGATCATAGGTAACTAAACCTATGCGTGTGAACTCGACAATCGATTACTATGGACTATCGACCGAAAACAGGATGTAAATACAGGTATGTGCGCTGGCTGAAATAACTTCATTTTTATTAATATCTTTCACATCTACTGCAGTCAGATTCAACCGTGTTCACTCTGAAGGAATCACTCACATTAGCTGTGCACTTGTAATGACACATCAAGGATGTTAAGAGGCTAAAAGCAGGTTTAAAACTTGCCCTATTGAAGTCAACAGGGTGCAAATTTTAAAAAGAGGATAACACGGTGTAGGCAACACCGATTTTTGTCGTTGTTCTCTGTATTGACAGCACTCCAAATGTACAAAAAAATTTGCTCAATGTTAAAATTGACTGGAGTTCTCCTTTAAACTAAGTCGAAGTTGAAGTACTAAAAGCTAAATTGATATAGTCAACAAAAACGAATAAAATGACAAAAGCACAAAACAAAAGATCTAAAATTTACACAATTTCAAATTGAAACTGATATTATAAAAAAAGATTCATATTAAACACACACCGAGTCGTAATAGTATATAAATAATACTAAAACAACACTGCTGGAATCATTTCGATCCAGGATTGTTAAAACATCTCGTTCATGTGTCTTTGTTTACTGCTTTTACATCTTTTCTCTTTGTGTTTCCTTTGCACAGACAAGGCAAGTGTGGACCGGAGGATCTCAGCTTTGTGTTACTGCACCGTTACCCTGTACGAATAAAGACTTTCACTCCAGGGACCATCATCTTCTCAAACTACAAAGAAGACTAAACAAATCCCTTGTTTTTGTTTTGTAGCAGTCAAAGCACTTTCAGTTCCTTCTGATTCTTTTCAATCACAAGCAACAGACCAAGTATTACATTTTTTTTTTTTGCAGATGACATTTTGAGAAGGATGTGCACAAGTTCACTACCAAAGATGAAAATTAAACAGAGACTTTATAGTACGAAAAAAAAGCCTCTGGACCTGCATTTAGATTCATCTTCTGTTTTTACGACATCATTTCCTCTTTTTTACATAAACTGAAAGGATTTTGGACTGGGAATCTTCAAAGGCCCAACAATGCAAATCAGTTCATCTTATTGTTTTATACTGCACTCTATTGCTCTGATTATTTATTGGTTTTAGTGTTATTGATGATAGTGTTGAAAGACGACACGGGGCGGATGTGCAGCCCAGTGTTGGACTGTAATTACTGGTACCACACATACACAGTCACGTGGTCGAACTTAAGAGGAATCTGTAGTATTTACAAAATCAGTTTTGAAGCAAATGCACTTTATTGAGGCAGATGTGGAAGACGCTTGTGGACGCTTGATCCTTCCGTCCGTCTCCAAGATCAGCGTGTGGCTCCAGGTCCTTCTCATATAATCCTCTGAAAATGAGTGTCTGGAAGGCCCGTGAGCATCAGGTCGGACATTGGCGTCTCATAACAGCCTCGTGGTGAATCAGACATAATGGTCAAAATACTTGAGTCGTTACTTACCTTTGGATTCAGCCGTACTGAAACGTTTTTATGTTCATATTAATACTGTAGCTTTTTTTAACTGACGTGCGTGAGCTGTAAATACTTGTACATTCTACGTGTGTGTTTTTATTTCGGAGTGAATGCGAGCGAGCACAGCTTGATTGAAGAAGGTAGATGCTGCCACCGCCATCCCTGCCTCTCAGACGAAGAGCACAAGATTTACTTGTTTTTAGGTTTCTTATTTTGTTGTAGAGGTAATAGGACAACTTCCACAGGTTCTTCGAGACCTCACTTTGCATGGCAGCTCTTGACTAACGCCCATGAATATCTTGTGTACGACGATACGTTGACTGTGCGGGACGTGGATGTTGCAGGTAAATGGGAGAGAGTGCGGCCCACTGCCAGGCTCTGCTTTTCCCCATTCATCCACTGTGCTCAGGACAGTGTTTGTGTAACTGCTCTTCCCAGATGCAGTGGCCAGTTTCAGGATACTGAAGAACTGAAAGCATGACTTCGGGTAGTCTCCTTTCCCTTGTACGTGTTTTGAACACCTCGCTCCCTCTCTCCTGCACTCTGCCTGTGTTTTTTATTTTTAATAACGGCCCCCTGTGAGCCTACAAAGCCTTTTACTGTACAGAAAGAGAAGGCTGATGTCCTTTCTGCCACTTTGTTATACAAAATCCATGCATATCTGTAGTTGTAGGACTTCCTTATCCAGGTGTGAGCAGAATTGTGTACAGGTGATCCATTAGAGAAGACTATTACAGAGCACATGTACCTGTGGAACATTAGAATGTACTTGCCCTTCCATTTGCAAATTTCCCTTTCCGAATAAACCAGCCTATCACAGCCCAACACCACATGATCGCAGCCTGAAGGTTCATGATCCCCTGACTTTCAGTGACAAAATGTTTTAATCAATGTGTGTTTTACCAAGGGCAGATCTATGTTGTCTGAAACTGTAGAAATACAGCTTTTATTAAACAGATCAATTGTATCCTGTTATCTGAGTCTCCGATTATGTGCTTTGCAAAGGTATACTGCTGTGTTTGCTACAAAGGAAATAATGAAAGTGCAGCACAGGTGACAGCAGTAGCAGAAAACAGATTTTGATTTTACAGGGTGAAGAAGAGACGATAATGATATAGTTCTAAAAATCGTTCTCAATATGAAAGAATAGCAGCTTTCACACCAAAGCTATAACAATAACGGCACAGAGAAACGATATTGTTGGAATCACTTTCAGAACGATTTTATGAAAACAAAAACATGGTAGGCCTACTATGATATTAGACTACATAGCCTATAATAAAAGATAATGCACTTCAAACCTGAAACAAACATATTTTTATTCAAAGATCAACAGTCTGTCATTAGTCTTTAGTCTGCCACAAAAAAACAACATTAAAACCATGAACTCAAATGTCATTGTGAAAAAAACAACGAAAAAAAATAAAATGACTGTTGTAACAGTGCGTAAATCAAGCCTTATGCCAAAATTATTATTAGCCTACAACTAAATTTTCGGTCATTAAATAAGAAAACTAAATAATTGTGTAGATGATTTGCTTTGTGTAACCTACCCGACAATTTTTTTTTTTTTTTTTTTTTTTTTTTGCGATCAATCAATCAGTCAATCACTCCTTTACGACTGGCTGGCTGCACATTCACTGTCTCGCGGCTGCTGCAACTTGCGCTCGCTTATCAATGCATATAAATTCGCGCCTACGGTATCGTTGTAGAACTTCAGGAAAAGAAAAGAAAAGACAAACTTAGAAACTTAGATTAGGGACTGTCACGAATTTTTCAGGACGTCTGGTCACCCTACCTCAGAAATATTATTGATGGTAAGGTGAAACTTTAATGCTTGGCTACATTTGCTTAGGCCTACACATTGAGGTATCTTTGTTCACACAATTTACAGTTATAAATCCTGTTTGGAGGGCTGCTTTTTTGTGCCAAATTCTGACCCCTTTCAGATTATTACCTCCCTAATTCCCCACCCTTACAAAAATAACTATACTTTAAGTTCCATTTATTCAGTAGGCTATACTTCAGTAAAGTATACTGTATGTAGTAAGTATTCTAATATCCTTGTGCTAGTAGTATACTTGTAAGTGTACTTTTTCAATACTGTGGGACTAAATTTGCCCACTTTTTAAAAGTATACTTTTAAGTATACTTTAAAGGGATACTTCACCTCTGGGAAGATGAATGTGTATTTAAAATAGGTCATTTAAGTAGAAGAAATGTGGAGAAATTTTTGAATTTGGAGCTTTCTAGACTGAGAAAAGCCAGAAAATGTATTTTTGGCTTATGTGGATGAAAGACAACAACTCCCAGAATGCACTTGCTTCGCTGCCTTAGGAGGCCACGCCTACCGGTTAGAGAGCACAGTTGAAAACAACAAGGCTAGCCTAAGTAAGTGATGAGTTTGCCAGGGATTTAGAGATGCCCAAAATGTCCGGGATTCGGCTTTTGCGTTCTACAGTCGCCATTCATCATGTTTACTGTGGCGAGCAGGACGAGGCTGACGGCCGCGGGAGAACGGCGCGAGGCCGGTGGCTTCATTACTAAGACGCGCCGGGTCTCGCATCTCTCACGGAGGAGCGGGAATTTTCTTAGCAATGTTAAAATGCACATCAACCAATCACTTGTTTAGCGTTCATGTAAACACTACAGTCAGATTCACCGATCGGAATTAATTCAGTTAGATTGAAACGAGAGGTGTGCATGTAAACAATGAATGGCGACCGCAGAACGCAAAAGCCGAATCCCGGACATTTTTAACAGTCTCGCCCGCCGGACAAGTCCGGGAAAAGGAAGATGGTAACCCCTACTTACTCAGCTTTCTCCTATTATTCAGCTTTCTCCACAGAACAAGAGCATGCTAGCTTAGCTTCCAAAGAAAGACGGCTGATACTGTGTACATTCTGTGAGTGAGATCCCACCCTCTATGGGCGGGCTGAAAACATGCGGAACAACGCCATCTACTGGCTGTAGTCTTTAGCCTCTGGACAGAAAATCCTCCGATGACGCAAAATGACGATTTTTGCGTCATCGGAGGATTTTTTCCAGACAAAAAATACATAAATCTCTCCTCTCAGGTGGATATGAGGGGGGAAAGCATGGTAATTCGAAAATACTACAGGTTTTCTACTAATACAAAGCTTAATGCTAAATCCTGAAGTAACCCTTTAAGTGTAACAGTAGTAAACTGAGTAGGTACACCTAGTTTACAACTACGTTTTTCATTTGTACTGCAACTATACAAGTGAACTTATTGATAGTTTACTAGTCAAATACTTGTAGCACATTTTTTTTAGTTTATGTAAGTAAACTCAGTAAACTACTGGTATAGTAGATTTATACGGCAAGTATGTTTAGTTTTAAGTCTTTAAATGAACTTAACATAGCCTTACTATTTATATATCATTTTACACTTTAAGTATACTACTATGTTCCTATTTAGGTATTCATTTTTATACTTGAAATATAGGCTACGTTTAACTGTATTTTAAGTAGAGGTGAAGTAATAACGGACACTACCAGTGGACTAGCCTACACAAAAATGCTGATACTTAGAATTAGGAACATATCTGTTTTCTTTATGAATCAATATTTTCAAACGATGTAAGTTTATAAGACAGTACGTAAAACTATGTTAAAAAAGTATTTAATAGGCTCCTCAATCAAAAGAGTTAAGCCAAGTATACTTAGAATACTTGAGACACCGACACAAGAACAAACTTATGATTACATTTATCTACACTCATATGAGATAAAGATTTGACATGGATCGGGTCGCCAAATGAGGTGAGACGTGCAAAGATCACATGCTGATGTATTTTCTCTGTTGTTGGACATTTTTATTTTTGGAATAAATTAATTATAAGTTAAATTAGTACTGACCGCACAAGATACAAAAGTGCACTATTTAACAAAATGTTACATTTCGCCAGGTGTTAACATCTTTTTAGTTGCCAGTTGTATCATATTGTAACGGTCACCTGGCGTGCCCTTGAGAGCCACCAGAGGGCACTCCACATCAGACTATTGTCATTCCCTAACAAACTACATTTCCCATAACTCACTGCCCGGACTCTTCATCCCTGATTGCATCCACCTGTGTCTCATTACCTTGTCAGTCTCAGCCTATTTAAACCACGTACACTCATTCATTCCCTGCGAAGTCTTGTATGTTGTTACGTTGCATCTCTGAGCATTTCGCTGGTTCCATATATTTAGTTTTTGGACTCTCTGCCTGCCTTTAGATTACCCGTTTGCCTTGTGTGTTTTGTTTGTTTGGACTGTCTACCTGTGTTTTGACCTGTTGCCTGTACAGTACATTGGATTGTGTGTCTGGATTGCCCCATTATAAAAAGCTGCATTTGGATCTCATCCTTCTTGTCTCAGAGCAGTTCGTAACAGATATAGAGCTAGGGGACAGTAAAGGACAGATTAAATAATGAAAAGCTCAATAATGAATTACAATGAGAGTACATTTCATAAATATAAGTTGATTCTCTGTGTTCAACCAGTGCTGGCACTCATTCGCTTTAAAATGTTAAGCAGCTCAGTGACCTGAGTATAGTCTTCTGGACATTTATTGTTCACAACATGGTACCTGTGGCCACACTTCCTCAAGATCTTCTGCAAAGGTTCACCCGTCTTTTCAATGTGCTTTTCAATATTCTTTCCTCTTAACTCGTCTCCCCAAGTAAAGAGCACCAGAGCGTGTGACCACACCGCGTCCCCGAGGACACCCAGATATTTCTCTATCGCACGTCCGTCTCTCTTGCTGAAAGAGTCCACTGGAATAACGAGGAGAAATAACTGACATCCAGAAGGGGCCAACATCACACCGCGCAGGATCTCCTGTTTCACCTGTTGGGCGTTAGTCAACCCGAAGAGACTCCAGCCTGGAGTGTCCACCACGGCCAGCCTCACGCCGTCCACCCAGCCAAATCTCCTCACACACCGAGTCGTCTTCTTCCCGTGCTCAAACTCACTGCGTCCGAGGATGAGGTCTCCCACCGAGCTCTTACCAGCACGCCTTCGACCCAGCAGCAAGAGTCCCATCACAGAACCACACTCCGGACCGACTAACCAAGACATAGAGAAGTCAAATTAAAGATAATGAATGTTCCTGATAAGCAGAACGTTGTTGAAAGTTGAAAAAATCTATCATCTTTTCCTGAACCTTTACTATTGTCTGTTTCTTTCATAAGGCTATACATTTTAACCACATACCTTGCCAAAAGTCATATAGCCTAATACACTGAGTACAAATCTGTTGTTCCCATATCACATGTGAAGTGTCCACTAACTTACCATATGTTGTCCCAGAGCTCACTGCCATTCTTCATTCCTCCACCCAATTGATCCGATCTTTATGTTGCATAGCCTACAGTATATCCGCTTAACTGTTTAACTTAAGTCCATTTAACACACAATGAACTGTTTGCAAAGTTTCAAAGTTCACTTCTCAGTTCTATGGAAGTCATTTAGCGTGTGACGCACGTTTCGACATGGGAGGGACGGTCGGGTCAGTTTAGTTCATAAACGATTAGAAAGGCTATATATGTGGACATTTCCAAAGATAGAGTATATGTTGGTGTCCTATCACTTTTCTAAAGCAATAAATGAACAAATCCAAGGTTCATTAGAGGAATTGTTATTTGATAAGTTATATAAGCTTTTATTTAAAATAAAATGAACTTTTCTATTAATATTAAATTAACTAGCTAATTTTTCCATTCTGAAAATAGTCATTTTGGTTTGCACCACCTTAGAGGTCTTGACCTTCTTTACTCTCTATTTAACTATTACAACAGTGTCATAATTCTGACTTAATCTGTTCAAAAAAAAAAAAAAAAAAAAAAATCTATTACTAAAACCTATAATTAGCCCATATTTTGTGTACAACTGTTACCACGTGATTTATTCAATTAAAAGTGGAACATTTCATAAAACTGACAATTTGAAAGTGAAGTTACTTGGATTTTATAGCATGGAGGGAAGACAATCTGAAATAAGATTGAAATAAAGCTAAAATAAACTATAAATATTAGATGGAAAAAAATACAAAAAAATAATATAAAATAAAACTGAGAAATATAAACAACCAAACACGAATAAAAATGACTAAAAGCTATTTCAAAATGTTAATAAATACTATCCAACTATAAATATTATTAAAACAACAGTGGTTTTCATATATATAGAAATGTTGACTATTTTTTTGCATCCTTTCAAACTAATTATTGCAAGAAAAAGAAATCTTGATAATTATGTTTAACAGTAAAACCCACATTTGCTCTCAAACTAGCTAACCCCTACTGAGAAACAGCATAATTTAGGATAAATTTGCAACATTTTTTACTTCAAATTTGTACGAAATATTGTCAGTAGTTTATAGAATAAAACAAAAACGTTAATTAACACATACATATAAACTGTAAATCCAGGGAAACTGCGAATTTTCCAGTCTCTTCTTTTTTTCCAGAGCTGTAGCCTACTGTATATACATATATAATCCAAGGTGTTAAACTTTGTCCCAAATCTTGGTGACAGGGTTATTAAAATGGCAAATAAAACAGTTCACATAATAATATTTAATAGAAAGTAAACCCTTTTCATTCATAAGACAGCTTCTTGTCAAATGAACCGAAAGGCAAAGACAAAACAAACTCATGAGAGGATTGTAACAGTTCATTCTTCTAAAATTTATTCATACATATATATATATGTATATTTAAACTTTGACTGCCACAGTGTGACTCGTATCACATTATTTCCTGACCTGTAAGCATAAATAGATGCTGTTCTCTTACCTCTGTTAAATTAACTGACAACAGTAATGGGTCATTTTCAGCACCACTGTATATAGTACATTCTCTATATTGCATCATTTATAAAAATATACAGATTTTCTTTTGCAAAACATTCTTTCCATGTTGTTCAAATGGCATGAGATCAAGGATCCATATACTGTCAGCATCGGTTCTCCTCCCGTCCTCATTTCCATTCACAGCATTTCAAAGATCAGTAGCAGCCACACTGAATAAAAGTCACGGCACACGCCGTTCTCTCACCACCACAGGCTTTCACAACAAACTCCCGTGACTCCTTCAGGAAGTTGAGAAGAAAGTTGAGAAGAGTGGAGGAGAGAACAAAGCATACACAGAAAAGATGATGGGTGGCGGTGAATGGAAGAGGTGATGGAAAGAACAATCTGTACCGTAACAGGCCTGAACAGTGCGCTTCTGTAACTCCTCGGCAGCCCACTAGGGGGCGCCTCAATCCGGTTTATCTCCCAGGTTAACAGGGTGGACAAATACTTAAAAAAGCATGAAGAAAATGTCAAAACAAATATCAAGTGAAACAATTTTTTTGTATTGAGGCGTTCTTAATCAAGAGGAAGGCGCATCGGGATGAGAGTTTGGTTGCAGTGCATAGAGAGACGTCTGAGTCGGAGCCACTTGGGTTATTGCCTGATGACGAGCCGCCCGGACACTCGCACACGACCTCTTTAACACAGTGGTGGAGTGCGAGAGGGCATTGTGTGCGCTCCTCCCGATGGCCAGCAGAAAGCGATGTTCATTCTGCATTATGGGCCAGAGGAAGCAGCATTTGTGTAGTGTCTTCAGCCCAAGGGGCTTCTCTGTCCGCAGTCCGTCCTCAGAGTCCAGCTCGCTCGTAGAACAACACGTAGGCGTCGCTACTGCGAACTTGGCTGGTTGACATTGGCGTGACTCTGGAAGAAGAAATTGACACTCTTATTTAGTTGACAATCAATGTTTTATTGAAGATAAATTTGTAACCATATAAAACCTACTGTATTTGAAATGCACATTTCTAAGGCCTCTAAACTATCACATAATCAATCCACTTGTATAAAGTATAAATCTAAACATGTCCACCTTCAGGTTGTTACACGTGTCCTTTTTGCTGTGAAATCTTCACTGATTTTTATATTAGTAATATTTCAACACTTGCTGGGCTGAAGCGACTTAGGTTACTGGATTATCCAAACATCTTTTTTTTTTTTTTTAATCATGTTAAAATGTGAGTATCAAATATGATACCACAGGCTTTTGAGGAGCGTGTATTTGTACATCTTGAAATCCTCATTCTGTTCCATTATGCCTTTGCCTTTGAATAAAATGTTGGTCTTTTTTTTCCCCTCTTTGAGTATGATGTCCTATATTAGATTTAGATTATAATAATTGTTAATTATATAGATTTTAGTAAATTATAAATGATTATAAATAAGATATCAGCCAATTTTTCAACAGAAAGAAGACGTGCGTGTGAGATTCGTCACTTTTTAAGGAAGAGTGTGTGGGAGGGAGGTGAAGGAGCAGGAGTGAGGGAGGAGGACGGGATACAGGAAAATAATGGAAGCTAGAAGGTGGAATGGAGCTCTGCTGACATGCTATAACCATGAGGATCATTTCTCTGAAAGCTAACGCGTGTTTTATACCTTTGGGAAATCTACCTGGTACTCTACACAGTTATGCAACAGGATAAGAAAGAGCAGGAGGAGAAGGTGAAGAAAGTACCTGGAGTCGTTATATGTGTACCATTCCCCGTTTTCAGGATTGCAACAGTACGCTGTGTAGTGGCCTCCCATAGTCGTGCCTGAGTGATTGGACACGGCATACAAGTTATACACTGCACTACCTGGAACAGGAAGATGAATAGACAGTCAGGGTGGAATTAAATGGCAGATACAGTTTATTGTGAACCAAAATACCAATAATATCTAGAGAAATATATAAATACTGCAGTAACTATAAACAAGCCAAAAATACACCGGGACTATGTCTATGCTTTACTACTTTCAGCTGCTCATTCAAAAAGATGAGGGCCATAAAATATGCATTTTACAACCATATGCAACATATTACAATGTAAATACCATAAGGTAAACATTGTCAAAATTAATCAACTGTAGATCAAATGAAATCGCTTGGCATAAATGTGCGATACTCCTCGACTGCGAACTGCTCTGAAACCATGAGCCTGTAGAACATAAAACAACCTCACATTTGGAAATTTTCACATTTATTTAATAAAATGACTCTTTTGAAGTATTCGAGTATTTAAGACCTCCTAAAATTATATTTAAGAAATCTGATATGCCATTTAAAATATTTAAGACTTTTAATGACCTTACATTTCATCAAACTGAATTTGAGACATTTTAAGACTATTTAAAGACCCGTGGGAACCCTGTGTATGCCAATAATGGATCTAAAAGTTACACATTGACAATATATATTTCAATAATTTGAATTTTATTACTATTTATACTGTATAACTCATTATTTATTTAAAAGATAAGTACTGAAATTTTACTACTGCAATGGATATATCACATTGTGGACTGTGAAGTAATTTTCCATGCTTAAAGTTGCTATGAAACTGAAGAGGCAACAGATTTATATATCTTTTCTTTTATATTTGTGACATACATCCACGTAAAATGGATTATCAGAAAAGACTGTTGAATGTATGGAGGTGGATCTGAATGTAGGAAAGGGCTGGGTTTAAGCGAACTTAGGGTACGTTTACACAACAGCGCTGTATTCTGCATGCCAGGCCAGTAGTTGGCGATGTCGCTTCACTGGAAGATCCAGTTATGGTATTTTAACAAAAAAATTACAAAATCCTTCTTTTTTTTTATGAAACATATCTATAGATGAATTGTTCACAATGAGATCTATAGATGATCTATAGATGAATTGTTCACAATGAGATCTATAACATGCATTTGGAAAACAGATAGGGTGAATTTTCGTTTCATGCCAAGTGCCGCAGCACATTCACTCTAGGATTGAAGAGTCTTCACTCACTGCTTCTGTCAGAGGCGAACTCCCTGAGGTCCAGGTCTTTCATGGGGAAGTTGACAAAAGTCGACAGTTTGCTGGTTCTGATGCGGGCTTCTGAGAAGCGCTTCAGATCTGAACAAGTGAAGCGGTTAAGGAGAAGAGACTCGCCACACTGCTGATCTCAGAGAGAGACCTTTCACAGAACGCTTCAATCAGCACATTCCCTGAACAGACACACGGCATCCGATCTTATCTCTGCTTACTGTCAACAAACACACCTATGACATCCCAGTGACACCACATTAAGATCAGATTGCATTAGAAAAGGATACGAAGAACTAATATTTTAGGGAACTTCTGAACTGTAAATTTCTTTGTGCATCGTCTCCTGGCTTTGCACCTGTAACATGTCTGGATGAAAAGATAGAGCAATTAGATGCTTCGTTATATATCTATTTCCACATTATTAAAATGATAGGAATGAACTAAATAAATTACCGGCTTCTCGTCCCCATCCAGCACATCTTCTTTAGTAAAGAGCCTCATGCAGTCCATTAGGCTCACCTCTCCATAGCCCTTCTAGGCAGAGGAACTCCATTAACACCCACTCATTTCTCCAAGTTTTCAAAGTGTGCATTATAAAGCCTGAATGTGCATGTACACTTCAATGAACTGACCTTGGAGATGGGTAAGGAAAGATCCCAGAAGGGATCGAACACAGTGGAACAATAGCCACATTCACTGCAGGTCAAAGAGCTCTTCAGCTGGCCTACGAACAAATCTGAGGACACACAGAGACACGGCAGAATTGTGCTTAGAAATGGAGCACAGTGATAACCCAAAACTCTTTGATTTGTGCGTAGTGTAGTGTTGTTTTTGTTAACTAAAACGATATATATATGTATATATACACTATTATTTATATACTATTACAGTACATAATTAATACAGTGTACACTTACCTACAATTTTGCTGTCTTCCCTCTCTAAGTACTTAGCCCACATCTTTTTCCCTTTTTCCTCATCACTAATGAAAAATAACAAGACATAAATTACAAAATTGTGATCACAACAAGTGATTCAAGAAGTACCCACACTCATACAGAGAGTACACTTACGACAAGTGATCAAAGTCTTCTATGTTTCCCCGCGGCCGGACCGTGACTCTGTTCACTTCATTGTGCAGGCCGTCTAGCAGGAAACGTAGAAACTCCTGAGCATCCTGTTGACTGGAAAGATTACATAAACATCTCAATACTTTACAAAACCTCAGCCAGCTACTGATAAACATAAATAACCTGAACTACATTATATTGATAAGACATTACATTGTTACTGATAATCAGGCAAATATATTCATGTTATGGCCAAAAGCCTGAAAAATATTCAATATTAAGTGAATGTAGGCACCACCAAATCACAATGTACAATATGAAAAGCGATACTACTACTACTAATATAGTATTTAGCGAAGTATTTGACATTTTCTGAATAAAAACAAATGTGAGTGGTGCTTGTCTTTGTAAAACCACCCTGTGCTTCCACTTTGAGCAGAAAAAGACGCATGTAAGATAAGACTTACTTGTAGCCTACAAATCTGGGGGCGAATCTCTGAATCTGTGTTTTGAATTCAGAGGGGCTGACGGCTTCACTGCTTGAAGAAGTCCACATTGTCTGGATCAGCTTGGCAAACTCTGTAGTCATGACAAAGAGAGGCTTTCAGTAAGGTTTGCGGTTTACAAGAAAAAAAAGCATTGGCCGCTGTAAGACCGGCAGGAACCGCGTTGTGCCGATGCGCACTCACCTTCCATGAGAGCAGTGTTTGTGCGGCTGTTGTTGTTGAGGTCTCGACGGTGGGAGTTGTGAAGACAATAGTCTCGCAGGCTTTGTGTGTTGCTAAGACACTGGAGGATGGAGTTCATAAAACACTAGCGAGGGAGAGAAAGAGACAAAGGAGGAAAAAAATATTTATATTAGGCTGATAATTGATTTAATGAATTACATGACATGCTGATTATTTAATCAAATATAAATCTTTATTTAAAAAAAAACTCAAATTAAGCACTAGGCATGATAAAACTTTTTTTTAAAGTTAGTTTTTTGACAATTGACAATTCATTATATATTTTAATGCATAAAAATATTTACAAAAATCTACAAAAAAGACACTGTGTACATGTTCACTAAGCAGAAAATAGCTACAAAACAAGTGACATAAGTCTAGAGTTTCATAGAAGCAGCAGACTTGAATGCAATGTGTAAGGGTTTATTTTTGGACTGTACACATACTGTTGCTTGGCAAAAGCAAGTTTAGTGAGTGCAAGCGCGAAGAGACATCATGAAAAATAATCTCGCCAAATGGAAATAGACAGAGGAATGTGAAAGCGATATGAAAACATCTCTGCTTCTTGCCGCTTAGTTGTGTCAACCAGATTTCAGAGTTTTTATCTATTTCTAGCATGTTTGATGTGTTGTATGCAGCCTATATATTATACCATATGACAAAAACATAAGTCTAAATGAGGACATGGGAAAACACTGAAGACCTTATACTCTTTAATGGAGATATTTGGAATGAATTCGAATTGATTTGCTGGTGTGTGTGAACATGGGAATTACAGTTATCACATTCTAAAGGTTAAGTGTGCCATTTGTGCATCACAAGGAGCTTCAACACGTCTCCCACTGTTGGACAAACAGGTAGTCCAACTCAAACGTCACACCAGTGGTTGAGCCAAAAGTTGACAAAAAAGTCCCAGAGAATCCAATTACACACTTTACCTTTAAGAACAGCCAATACATCCCATTAAAAAAACACTTACTGTATTTCCCAGATTACGAAGCCCCACCAGGCCCTGGGCACTCTTTGAGTTCTGAAAAACAGAGAGAGAGGGAACATTAGCACAGGTTAAAGGCTAGATGTCAGCTGTTACACATTTCAAGTAAGCTGTAAAATGCACTGAAACATTATTCTCTCTTTCAAATGAGTCAAAATTTTGCAAAAAGTCTATTGTCTTTTGTCACTAGTGAAGTGATGCACTAAGCACCACACAGTAGTCTCTTTCAAAAAAAGATTTTGGTCAACGTTGCGAATTCACCTGACCAACTTAAATATGAGTGAAATCTGTGAGGAGAAATTTTTCGCCCTTATGCAAAATTCCTAATCATGTCGATTTCTACTAAAATGACTGGATTTCGAGATTCTGCCAAGCAACGTTGAATATGTCTGCACCTTAAGTCAAGTTTCTCATTTGTTCCAGGAAATGGAGATCCACGTTTCCCATATAATCTGTGTTTTGGTAGAGGTGCTAGAGTGCTGAAGCCGACTGGCAAGTAATTTGACACTATGTTGTTTTCTGTCGTGCCAATGCACGGGAGGGGAAACATGATCTGCCCTGTGCTGGAACTGTGACGAACTTACTCGGTGCTGGCCAGGACATTCACACTGACCACATTTGTCCTGGCACTGCAGTCAATATTTGGGGAACAAACAGTTAAATATCACACCAGTAATGTTTAACAAACTCATTAACTGGGTATTATCTTAATCCACGCTTCCATGGAAAATTCTTGTTGAACACATATTTCACAGAAATGGGCTCACCAGCCCAGTTTGTCCTACTCTGCTGAGTAATATCAGCACTGCCAAAAATAGCATCCTTTCACATGGGTTGTCCGCTCATTGGCTGACTTGTCATCGTCACGGCAACACTCATCCCGGCAGCCATCTCTGATAGCCACATCTTCTCACAGGAGTTTTACATGCACTAAACCACATGTCCACAAGTCCACTTGAAAAAATGGCCATCCAAATATCAACATTCAACCTTATACTATAATAAAATTGAGCGGTCAAATGGGGAATACATGTCTTATGGCTTGTCCAGAGAACATTTGGACAAAGTAGGTCTATTTTAGGCAGTTGTGATTCACTGTGAAGCAGACATCCTTTGCGATGTTGCTGTTGTTGCCAAAGAGCTTGTGGTTGTTTCTCAATACAGTCGTACAGCTAATAACCTTCTGATAAGTTTACAACACTTGGTCGCCGTGTGAAAAGTGCCTAAAAAACCCTGGAGGAACCTGTTAAAAGAACACACGTCTGCCAAATGATATGAGAGTCAAGTCCCAACTGAAATTGCTCCAGCAAGGCAAAGCTGTAAACTTCGGGTGAGGAAATTCAATGCATTAGTTTTAATTAGTTTAATAGTTTTAACACCGTTTTATTATTTCCACGTCTAATGAAGCATTACAACATAATATAATTACTTGATATTGGGTTCTGCCTTCTATGTTGTTGATACAGAGTGATTTTAGGTGTCAAATCCTCCTCTATAACACTTTTTTTCTCTATTTCTCTGGTGGCCGGAGACTGTGGAAGTGGGTCACGGTGTTCTGTTCACCGTACTCCCCGTTAAAGAGGTGAGGGAAGACTAATCCTGCTTTTATAACAGCTCACTGTGAAAGGAAAATGTGGAGCAAAAGCCCAGATAAAACGTCCAGACTGACGGCCTTCAGTCATCAGCATAAATTGACCCACATCAATTTTAGTTGAAGTGCTCTAGTAGCCGGTTTAAAGATGAATCCGCCAGGTACTGTTTAGAGTTTACACCGTCTCTGTTTTATGTCAACTTTGTCTCCTGTCCTACACTCCCAGCCTAAGAATTCCACATATCTCACACCTGTGTGTTGGCTGAGGTTTTCCTTGAAACACTTTTTTTCTATTAATTCCGACAAATGTTCAAAGACCTGAGTTCACCACAGTAGAGGATAGAATCTGCATGACTTTAACAAGTGTGTGTAATATGAATGGGAGCGCTGGGTTCTGTCCCATGTCCTGACGCTGTGTCTAGGTGTTATACTGGTACAAAACACTCCATCTAGACAATCCTGTTATAAATAAGATAAATGCACCACTGGTAGTCCATGTCCTTTACAATCACATAATGCATGTTACACTGCCAGGTCAAAAAGGGGTGACCAGGGAAAGTGACTCACAAAAGGTTCATGGAGATAATCAGGTTTCTCATATCATCATCATACAGAATCATGTTTGTTTTATTGTGCCTGTTTAATAAGGCTTTACAAATAGTCAGTCCAATCATTGCAGGTGTATGAGAAAAAGAAAAAAAAACATTAATTTAAAAGACGCTCTATTATTATGTAACATTTAGGCACTAAATATATGGGTCCTTTAATATATAGCCTAAGTGTCCTGATGAAAATTAAAGTGCATTCCATGAGGCTGAAACTAATCGCATGTCAGATAATGGAGGCTCAGCGGCAAAGCCGGTACGCCAGGCCGGTACTGACCTCAGTGGCATGGCGTGGAACTGAGAGTACTGCCGGATGCAGGAGTGAGCTCTAATGGGATTTCTGCTCCTTACGTAACAATGAACGGCCATTCTGAACTGCCTCATGCGTCATACTGTACATCAGATGCATGCAGGCTGCCGCTGATTTGCATTGTGCTGCTTTGCTTCACTTCAAAGAAATGATGGTGTGCACTTTGTTACACTCAGTAAGGCAAGCTAATTGAAACTTAAAAAAAATAAAAATATCGGATCAATAAGACTGATTTATCAATTTTCCAAGAAATCCAAGTTTAATTTACCATTATATAAGCAGTGACCTGTCACAATACTGATCCCTTAGAATGACTTAGAGCTTACTGATGGTGGTAAATGCAATATTAATGACATCACACCATGAACTACTTTTTAAGGCTTATTCAATTGGCCTCAATAAGCCCCATTCATGCTTTAACATTTATCCCTTGAAATTAACTAGCATCTATTTTTATGTAACTAATGCGTAGGTTTATTGCTAGCAATCTGATGAGTACTACTTTTTCACTAGTTAGACACTAGTACTTATTCCAGTAATGACTATATTTTTCAATTACCGGTAGTCACTAGAATTTGTTCACTATATGAAGAGTTCAGATGCAAAAGCCTCTAAGTGCCATCTGAAATTTTCTTCTAGAACGATCCTTTTTATCAAGCTCGTATATTTAAGATCAGTAATTTCACTTAAATGACAACTAATAGGTAATTTTCATTGCCATTTAAGTGAAATTACTGATCTTAAATATATGAGCTTGATAAAAAATGATCATTCTAGAAGAAAATTTCAGATGGCACTTAGAGGCTTTTGCATCTGAACTCTTCATATACAACTACTACCTGTGGTTCAGATATCAACAATTCACTTATCAAATGGTCTATTTCCGTTTTACAAATACCAATTAAGTGGACTAGTATGTTTGCTACCTGTAACTAAAATAAGCACTGGTACCTAATGAATAGATATACTAGTCAATATGGAATAGGTACCACTGTACCAGCAACAACTACAATACATGCTAGTAAGAAAGTTAGAAAGTATTCAATGACAAAAAAATATGCTATTAGCTACCGGTAACAACAGAATTGTTACTGGTATGTTATGAACAAGTAGTAGTGAAAATAATAAATGGGCCTAAAAATAAATGCTAGTAGCACAAAAATAGATACTAGTGAGTTTAAAGGAATACCGTACATGTTAAAACTGCTTGCCGTAATACGCCTAAGAAGCGTGTATTCATACCTTGGCATGATTAATCAGAAGCCCAACGAATGTAGAGACCAGCATGGAGCCGGACATAGTAGAGTTTTTCCTCCGCATGTCCTGTTTTAGAAGTGGGAACGCAGTCGCGGGAGGATCCTCTGGTACTGTAACTGTATATGAATGTCGCATCCTGGACATAATCAATAAAATTCTTCTGTGGTGTATAAACACCGATTTTAAGAAATCGCCTCTATGGACTTTCTAGCATCAAATATTCCAGTGTCCTTTTCCAATCAAGAACGGTCCTTCAGGTAAGAAACTTGATCAGGAAACGACCTCTACAGCGGCGCGAGGCAGCAATGGGGACGAATAAAACGCATCGCGCTTTTCACAAACAATATATAAAAAAAAAAACAAAGAAAGTTGTTCCCAAATGCACAGAACAATTTCTTCATGTGTCAAAGTAGACGAGTTCGAGTTAAAGTTGTCAGATTGCAGGCTGGAGCCAGCGCGCGGGTCCATCTCTTTTCACTAGTGCCAGTCCCGCCCACACGAGCTCAGGGCACGAGCTTGATGCGCGAATCCGACGTCACCGAGGGCAGCGGGTTAAACACGCCACACTTGACAGAGATTTACAATAATCATGTGGCCGTCAAAGACGCATTACTCATTTTAAAAGGACCACTTTCAAACAACCTTTCACAGCTCTAAAAACGGAACACTAAATCAGTTTCAACATTCCTATATCGCACCTCAGACAGGGTGCGCAGTTTAGTGGTGGGGCTCTGAATTACCCCCTTTAATTGAAAGCTAAAAGGACTTCAAAAATGTATATTAATACAAATAAACATTCGTTTCATCAAGGTTTTCAAGTTGTTTTTGTAACAAACATTAAAGTTAGTTACATTAAAGAATAGGGGGATGGGGGAAAAAGACTGAGGACACATAATCAGATTTAAAACAGAACTACCAACAATGGGGAGAGCAACAAAAAGTGGGACAATATGTCTAATCTTTTGGGCTTGGCTCCATGCTGAAATCAGCTCAGCGGTCGCCCTCACTAAAGTATTAAAGAGAAGCATTAAACTTTGCTTGTAGAAGTGGCAGAGAAATTGGAACAGGGCATGAAACTCACTAAACCCCAAAAGAGAACACCAGACTGAGGCCATTATGCTCTTAAGAGATGGTCGGTCAAATGTCATCAGCTGCAGCCCAGTTCTGGATACGGCAAAGACACTTTAACTGCACGTAATGTAGCATGAAAGTTACCTAAATGAGAACAAGGTCACCTTTGAAGGCCATACTACATGCATCTCATAGTCCTTTTGGACAAACTCATCATTTTTTAGTAAGATATTGCAGTTGCATGTCACGAAGACACATAAAATCTTACTTTGCATTTAGTTTAGTGCTATGTCGTTTAGTGAATCCATTTTTTATGGCGCAAAAATGTATCTTTATCTGTCTTAATCATGCCATATTTCACCGAAGCGGATTTAATAGTATAGAAACCCACAGAATGCTGAGCGTGTTAATCTGTTTATATAGAAACAGGAAGTTTGGTGATTTGCTACTGAAGTGCCATTTCAGAGAGGGAGAAGGATCACCCTGTCCCTTCCAGTCTTATGACTGGTATATGTACACAAAAAACAGCGAAGACAACATTTCCTCGACAAGCTACAGAACACCATGAGGGTGAAAAGGTAAAGGCAACCGGATGGATTAATGCATTTCTTGAAAATGTGTAATTGGACACTTCGAATGAGTGCCAGAGTTACATCTTGGCTTTCAGCCCAAATACTTGATGTGCATCAGGGCACCACTAAAGTTTAATTTAATACAAACTGCTGAAATGTGTGAAGACCCTTAAAAATAGCAGGTGACCCGTTAAAAAACAGCAGCACAAATTTCGGATTCTCATGATAAAAGAGGACATGTGGTGATTAAAATTCAACTCTGCAGTGAGTAAACCTCAAACCAGATGTGAAAAGTTTTCAGGACACAATAAGCTTAAAAAATAGGTTACTTGTTGTGGATCAGCCTACATACTAACAAACCTGTTATATAAAACATCTTGGCACAATGAATAAGTAGTAGAAAACGTGATAGGAATTGTTTACTCCTGAGTTTAAGAAGTAAAAAATGTCTCTGTTTGTGAACAACTGGCATCATTAATAAAAACGCTGAATGTAAGGAGTCAGATTGTGGTGGGGAAAACTGTGTTAATGCTGGCCCAGCCATGCAAAGACTCTCAGTAACACTAACCTACCATCGGCTGGGAGACCAGAAGATAAGATTAATGATGGAGACGGGGCCTGTAGCGGGTCGTAAACCCGCTGCAGCCTGTGTTCTTCCTCACACTGATAAAACTGATTTGGTCAGTAAAAATACTTTGAATAAACCAGGATAAATACAAGACAAGTCTGCTATCCTGTATGCCTATCATGTGTTCTTGCATTACTGTGGTGGTTACAAACGTCAGTACTCAAGAGGCTGATTATACAATTACCTTCAGATGTAAAATCAGCTGAAGCTCAAATTCCACAATAAGTGTTTTGTTTTGTTTTTATCAAGAAGGTTAAAAAAAAAAGTTTAAAAAGTCTAAGGTTTTATGTACCTTACAGACAGATAGATTTATGGACCAGGGTGGAGGTACACTTCATTTCTCAGCCAACTGTTAAAATTCAGTATTTTCCAAGATCTGCAAGAATAACACTGACCATAAAAGAAGACAGTTTACACTAATGCTCCTTATAGCACCTCTTGTGGCAACACTGAGAATGCACCACTTACATCTAAAGCCTTTTCATCCTATATCCTACCATTCAAAAATAGCACAAAGTCAAACCAAATATTTTCCTCCTTTACAACAGTAATAATTAATGGTCTGCTTGGTGATAGTCTGGCTGTCTTGAACGCTTTAGGGAAGCACTGAAAGTATCAGAGCATATCCTCCAATTCTTGCATTAGGCCTAGTCCACATTAGCCTGGAGTAATAAGGCATAAATGGCCAGGATATCTGAAGCATTAGTGCGCTAATTAAATCGAGTTGACAAAAGCGTTCAGACTTGCACTTGTTGAGCTGATTCCTTTCTGAAACTCTCACGTACCTAATGTAGTCTAGACTAATAATTCCAGTCAGATAGACATTACTGCTCAGCACTCCTCATTTGGCCTGGACTCCCTTGTTGAGAAGTAGCTAAATGAGACAGCAATTCATTTAAAAGAATAGCCACACCACAGACAGTATTCCAAAGCGCCTTATTTAGCATGGCATAATGTAAGCAGACAATTCAATTCACCTTTAGAAGCTCTATTAATCCAGCAGGGTTGTATAAATTCAGCAGCATAGGTTATGTTCAGAATAACATGCCCTGTAATGTGTTGTGGCCCAATAGTTAGAGAGTCAGACTGGTAACCCAAAGGTTGCGGGTTCGAGTCTTAATACCAGCAGGAAATGCCTCGGGTGTGTGTGAGTCCATGCTTTGCAGTGTGTGTGTTCACTACTCGCCACTCCTAATGTGTGTGCACTAACTTGGATAGGTTAAATGCAGAGGACAAATTCCAAGTATGGGATACCATACTTGTCCTTCACATTCCCTTTCACTTTAACAATTTGGGCCAAATCACAGTAAACACACTAAATACTGGACACTTTGAGACTTTAAGTGTTTTATGGCAGTATGCTATTCCAAATATATGTGACCACATCAATCATTTTATCTGCAGCTTGCTAAGATGTTTTCACTTATATCACAAGAGACAATTGAAACCCATCTGAATGCTACACATTCCTTAGTTTTGAAGTCTTTCAGCACAAACTCTCTGAGAGAAAGGGCTCTTGTGTAACACTAGACTTGAAAAACGCGAGCCTAACATAAGCATGTTATGGAAATATAAAAAAACAAAAAAAAAAAAAACCCAGTTTTACCAAGAATTTTGTAGCATGCTCTTACCTCTCTGACTGGTGACGTGGAGCGATAGCTGCGATAGCTGCTGCTCTTCAGGCCGCTGCTGCCAAGAGCGTCCTGCGTGGAGCTCCGCGAGAGGCCGTAGCTGGAGCGAGCGCTGCTGTAGGAGTCAGATGCGTCAGAGCCTCGGCTCCGGTAGGACTGCTTCAGGCCACTGCTGCTGGAGGTCTCACTGAGGCCCAGAGCTGACAGATCGTGCGTCAAATCGCTCTGACTCACCGACTTCCTGCGACTGAGAGAGATGCTGGAGGACACGGGTGAGGTGGAGAGGTAGCTGGAGGAGGCCGGAGAGTAGCTGTAGCTGCTGTATCCTGAGCCCCCATTGAGGCCTGAGCCATAGCCCTTTGCCGGCGTGCGGCTCAGGCTCTCACTGCGCCGGCCGGCCAGCAAATCGGTGCGAGGGATAGGCCGACCCCGGTCCAGCTCGGACGATGAGCTGTAGTTGCGGGAGCGGCTGGCGCTTGAGCTCAGGTAGCTGGAGGAGTAGCCTGAGGAGGAACTCTTGTAGGGCAGCTTATCCCTCTCGTAGGAGCCCAGAGACGGGGTCAAGGAGGAGCCATATGAGCTGTAGTGATTGGTATAAGAAGAGCCGCCATAGCGCTTCGCCGTAGAGGAGACACGAGACATGCTGGGAGCTCAGCCGGAGGTGAAGCGATTTCAGGCCGCATGGAATCTGTGAACAAAAAGAGAAGTGGAATAAGAAAATGTGTGGCTTTTTCAGCAAAACTCTGGCCAATAAAGATAAACCCATTATTATTTTCATGTTAAATTCAGCTTGGATTAAAAAAAGTTCACCCTACCGATCTTCTAAATACATGTTATCTTATTGTGAACGATTCATCCATGCATACGTTTCTTCTTTTTTTTTGACTTTGTAATTTTTAATCAAAATGTCATAACTCAATCTTGTGGTGGAATTACAGACTTCTCTCTGGTGACGTATGCTGGACTTCTCCAATCATTAAGTTTGCTTAAACACTTCCCCTTTCTTGAATCGACTGCAAGCTCACATTTAGATCTGCCTTCATCTAATAAACACGTAAATAAATACACTAAAAACTAAAATCAATTGTTTTAAATTGTTTTGAATTTGGACATCACAACTTTATAATATACTGTATGAAAAGTAAGTATTTGTTTAGAGATTATATTAACAGTGTTATTAAATTATTAGTGTTGTTAAAGATTAACTTTGAGCGTTAGATTAGACAGCAAAGATAATCTTAATGTAAAAATAGGGGAAATTATTATCATGCACAATTTAATATCCAATACATTACCAGCCGATATGATAAATAAAAAAATAACTCTATAATCGACCCAAAATGGCACAGATATATTGTGCATTCATATCTGCTATGTATACAGTGCCCTCCACAATTATTGAACCCCCTGGTAAATATGATATAAAATGGCTGTAAAAAATAAATCTGCATCGATTATCCTTGTGATCTTTCATTCAAAAAATGTGCAAAATTCTAACCTTTCATTGAAGTAAAAGAATTGAAAGTGGGGGGAAAATCACATTATGAAATAAATGTTTTTCTCCAAAACACGTTGGCCACAATTATTGAAACCCTTTTATTAAATACTTTTTGCAATCTCCTTTTGCCAAGATAACAGCTCTGAGTCTTCTCCTATAATGCCTGATGAGTTTGGAGAATAACTGACAAGAGATCAGAGACCATTCCTCCACACAGAATCTCTCCAGATCCTTCAGATTCCCAGATCCATGTTGGTGCTTCTCCTCTTCAGTTCAGCCCACTTATCAGGTCAGGGAACTGAGACGGTCATGGCAGAAGCTTCATTTTGTGCTCCACAACAAATTATTGTTTTGATTTTGATGTTTGTTTTGGATCGTTGTCCTGATGGAAGATCCAACCACGGCCCATTATAAGATTTCTAGCAGAAGGCGTCAGGTTTTGATTTTTTATCTGTTGATATTTGATAGAATCCACAATGCCATGTATCTGAACAAGAAGTCCAGGACCTCCAGCAGAAAAATATGCCCACAACATTAAAGATCCAATGGTATATTAAATTGTACACATGGGGTACTTTTTATCCTTGTGTTCACCAAACCCATCTAGTGTGTTTGCTGCCAAAAAGCTCTGTTTTAGTCTCATCTGACCACAGAACCCTGTGTTGTTTGAAGATCCAGTCGTGTCTGACAATTAAATTTGCTGGAATTTGTTTTTGGATGAGCGAGGAGGTTTTTTTTAAACCCTCCCAAACAACATGTGGGGATGTAGGGGTTGTTTGATAATTTTTTTTTTAGGCTTTCTGACCCTAAGACTCAACTAATCTCTGCAATTCTCCATCTGTGATCCTTGGAGAGTCTTTGGCCACTCAAACTCTCCTCCTCACCGTGCATTAAGACAGTATAGACACACGTCCTTTTCCTGGCAGATTCATAACATCTTTAGTTGGTTATAACTTCTTAATTATTGCCCTGATGGTCAAAATGGGGATTTTCAATTCTTTAGCTATTGTCTTACAGCCACTTTCTAGTTTGTGATGCTCAACAATCTTTTGCTGCGCACCAGAACTGTATTCTGTGGTTTTACTCATTGTGATGGATGATTAAGGGGATTTGGCCTTTGTGTTTCCTCATATTTAAACTCCTGTGAAACACGAAGTCATAGCTGGACAAGTTTATGTTCCTAGTCACCCTGGTGTACTAAAAAAGGTACATATTAATGGGAATATACTTCAGAGATATTTTACTCGTAAAAAATTCTAGGGGTTTCAATAATTGTGGCCAACGTGTTTTGGAGAAAAACATTTATTTCATAATGTGATTTCCCCCCACTTTCAATTCTTTTACTTCAATGAAAGGTTAGAATTTTGCACATTTTTTGAATGAAAGATCACAAGGATAATCGATGCAGATTTATTTTTTACAGCCAATTTTGATCATATTTACCAGGGGGTTCAATAATTGTGGAGGGCACTGTAAATAAGTTAGGCCTATTTTTATGTGTATTCTACTGTATGTGAAAGTAAAATAAGTTCAAACACTTGTCGAAGTGGCACCATCTGACATCTACACTGACTGACGAGACATTAATCATTTTAGCGTATACAACAAGTTTAAAAATTCTTCGAAATCTCTTTGAACTCACTTTCAGTGGCAGTTTAATTACGTGTGTACTTCAGCCTTAGGAGAAGAGCGTCTCTCTTCAGTTGGGCAATTTTAGTCAAAAATGGTAGGATATAAACACGACCTGTTATGAATTTTGAATGACTATGTGTCATGCCCTGAGGTCTCTTGTGTTCTGTGCGCTTGATCCTGAAAACGTATTCGATGAATAGCAGCATGTGACTCTTGTCTAAACACAGCACACACGGCGAGGGGTACGTATTACACAACCTACGGGGCTTCGCTGCTAGCACAGGACCCTGAATGAAGCTGCGGAACAAAATGAGTGCCATTGTTTTCATAGAGCCCTGGCTACAGCCCGAGTGGAGCACTGAAGACCCCGCTGTTTTAATGAAACGAGAGCTCCCAGAGCCAGGCCATGTGTGTTTAAGGGACAGTTCACCCAAAAAGGAAAATTCTGTCATAATTTACTCTCAAGTTGCTCCAAACCTGTATGAATTTCTTTCTTCTGAAGGGTAGAAAGTACAGTTAATGGGCTCCATTGACTTCCATGGTACTAAAGTACTATGGAAGTTACAGACATTCTTCAAAATATCTTCTTTTGTGTTCAGCAGAAGAAAGAAATTCATACAGGCTTGGAACAACAATAGGGTGAGTAAATGATGACAGAATTTTCGTTCTTGGGTGAAATATCCCTTTAAGGTGGCACAGTTTGTTCTTGTGGAGAGACGGGCTCTTGTTCACAAGGCAGTGCAGCGTCTGAATAAATAAAAGTATCTGGTGTTGTTGATCCGTGTTGGGTTCAGTGAGATGGCTCTTATTTCTTTAATCTGTCTCTCTGAGCACTCTCTCTCTCTCTCTCTCTCTCTCTCTCTGAGTACAGCGTTCACAGATGCATCAATAATTCAACACGTAGATCTGGGGTAGGCAGCACACTGGAAGCAGTCCAAAGCACATGGCATACCGACGCTAACATGCTTTTACCAGACGGGAACTTAAGACAGTTTTCCGCTGCTTTCACATTGTGTTCCCTTTCTTTGCCTACAATAACAATAGCCACAAGAACCCTACAAAATGATATTAAGGAACCTCCTTTATATTCAAACTGCTGTAATACCACAAAAATTAGTCTAAAAAGAGACAGTAGAAGATCTTTAGTTTGTGTGTTCATTACAAAACAACAGAAAAAAAGTTTAATCCATAGGCATCTTCTTCACAGGTTTCACGAAATAGAAAGTTCAAAATAACAGCATTAATTTGAAATAAATTATTTTCTTCCTGAATATAAGTCTTTACTGCCACTTTTGACCAGTTTAATGCATCATTGCTGAATAAAAAGTATTCATTTCTTGGAAAAAAATCTTAACAATATTGTGTCACTCAATAAAAATAAATACGCTTCAGCTACTGTATTTAGCTAATTCATAGAAGCAGGCTCTGTTGCATCTTCTGTGAGAAATATTTGCAATGAAAAATAAATTACAAATAAATCCATTTTCATAATAAAGAAACATTCTAAAAAAGAATTAAACAATCTTTTTAGTAGAATATGTTTTTTTTTTTTTGGTAGTATTACAATACTAACATTTCCCACTGGTTCAGCATGAAGGAAGTCAAGTCCACTGTGAAATGGGGGTTTAGTCAGTGGTCAGTGTCTAAGCTGTGGGAGTGTCTCTGACTGGGAACATGTGACAGGTGGGGAATTTTCAGCCTGTGATGCCTGACAGACATCCACACTTGCATCCACACTGATAGATGTGCTGTCATTACATGCACAACACCACTGCTCCTTAACATTCACATTAAACACGTCAGATTACCTACTTTTAGCTCTTCCACAATTGGAAAGCAATGAAAGCCTGTTTCTACCTCAGAGTAAAAAAATAAAAAGGTAATTGTGACTTTATTTCTATTAATTGAGACATAATATCATTCCTACTTCAGTAATTTAGAAACTTGTGCAGGTGTTTTTGTTAGCAACATAAACAATATGATAAAGACTTGAAGCAAAGTCTAGGGTACAGCTATATTTACCCTGAAATGTGAGCAGATAAGACCAAACTGACGCCTCAGCCATCATCGCCCCAACCCACCCCCACCACTTGACCAAACGCAATCTGGCAAGACTCGCCTCTCAACAATACTCAGTCTGCCAAACCAAACTCAAAATCTACCTTTTATATCTGCAGCTATCCAGTCATAAAACAGGACCTTTACGCAAATCAAATGTGTACAGGACCAGCAAGGGTTTTTAAAGCTTATTCATTCTGGAAAGATTAGACTACAAATTTTAAACAAATCATTTTAGGTTTTTAAATCATTTACAGTAAGCGTAGACAACCTGAATTAAGAATGTGGAACACCGATTTTGGAACAGACTGACATTAGGGCCACTGTCAATGAAAAGGAGATGATGAAATTGACGACATGGGGATTAACGTGTACAACTAAAACGGCAAATCAAGTGTGCAGACATACAAAACAGCTTTGGTGGTTTTCAATTTCAAAGGATGAACCCAATAACTTGGATTGGATTAACACATCCTAAAAATCTCCAGAGACAAACTGCAACCCTGAATGTTGTTTTTAAGTGCCACGGCTCTCTTTTGGTATCATGTGTGCAGAGTGCGCTCCGCTGGCAGGTGGGTGTTAGGTTCAGGGGTACCTACTGTAAGTAGAGCCGTTCTCGGTTCTAGCGGACGGAAAAACAGAGGTGGCTGTTCATTATTCCATTATTCACTGCTCAAACCTAAAGAGACAAAAAAAAATATTATAATACAGAGTTTAGAAATATTTGGCCAAGACAACATATTAATGAAATAGCACTAGACAAATATGAATGAAATAGGCCTAAATAAAGCCTATGGGACACAAGAAATATAAAAGCATTCCTAGGTAAATAAACCATCTTTTAAAACTAAGTGAACTAATATTCAGTATTTTCAGCCATCAGTTAAAAATGCCAGATTTCCATTACAATTCAGATTCTGGTTACGGCTAACAATAGAGAACATAATAAATGATGACTTGAGAATGTCATGAGCTCTCCCCCGCAGACCTCATAGCATTGGATACCAGTCAAAACAGCTTAAAGTTAAAGAAAAGAGCTAGTATAGTGGAGAAGAGGCTCACCAGTAGCATTTTCCATTGACAGTGTGTTGCTTTAAAGGCTGTAGCCCCAGAGTGAGAGGACCAGGGACGGATTGCATGAGCACAGTGATCCAGAATGCTAGAGATCATATTACTGAGCTGGTAAATATAGCGATTGCCTATGACCTCCGTGGGTCATTCAACACTCCTGCATTCCAATTTGTACTTAGAGGAATCGCATTAAGACTTTTCATGGGCAAGACTGGTTTTACAATATTATTATAATAATTACATATAGTTAAAATTCATTTATATAAACATAATAAATCATTTTAAATCATTTTGTTAATAGTTATTTTTTTGTACATGTTTATAATAAGTATATAATTAAATGTTGATATCTATATAAAAATAATTAAACATTTTATATAAAATAGGGAAAATATTTAGTTTATTTATATATGTATTTTATTTTTACATTACATTTTAAATGCTACATTACATTTTAAATGCTACATCTTAAATTATCTTGATAATTAAATTTGGTCAGCACTGAGAAACCGGTAGGCTAAAATGACATCTTGAGTTTTTGATGTCTATGGCTTGTTTAACTGGGCTTAATACCTCAATAATAGAGTAACACAAGTACTAAAAGGAGTATACCTGCATTACAAAGGTCAAGATAATCCAGTCAGGATAAATATGGGAGCATAAGATTTAGGCTAAGTAATGATGGGAGAGTTTAATAGTTCAGTAATTATAGGAGATTGTAACCTTCAAAAGTAACCACCCACACCCATGACTTACTGTAACACAATTGAAACAAACATAGGTTTGAACACCATCAGTTTAACCTCCGTATTTATCTGGGTGAAAAATATTAAGGATTCATAATCTCATAATTGTGGCAAATGTCAGCATATTTACTATCACTTTTATATTTAATCTTTGTTCAGTCCTACGTTTACAAAAAAAAAAAAAAAACCAGCAAGATTTTGAAGAAGTAAAATAAATTCACAGAAAAATATTAAAACGTTGATTTTTTTATACTACTCCTGGTTGTGTGGTAGGTAAATTCTAACTAATTATGACACTAATTTACACAGTTTATTAATAAGTTTTAGATTTATAAACAAATTCAACTAGAAGCAGTCAAATAAAGGAAAATCAAGGTTTGACGAGTTACTGCCCAGTCTCTCGTACTAGAGCAGCGTGTCACGTGATTGAGTGCGCGCTGATGGCTGCAGTGTGCAGCGTTACATCACGAAACTTCGCCAAGTACTCGATAAAGAAGCACTTGGAATAAATGTCAAGTGTATATTTATATTTGCTTAAAAAGAAGAGAGAGAATGCACCCAACTGACATACAATTACACAGTACTTGACGTTTATCACATTTAAAAGACAAAAATATATATGCTTTGCATTCAAATGAATAACGTTACATTAAATCTGCGGGACTGGGTCTGGAGAAATAAAGACCTAACTCGCGATTTACCACTGCAGAACAGTGTCATTTCATTCATTTTTACACAGCACAACTCGCCGGCCGATGTTATGTAATTAGTGAAACGTCTGGAAGCTTCCAAATCGTGAGAGTAAATTAGTGGGAACGGTCGGCAAAGCAAGAATGTGCAGTGCGAGCATTCATGCATTACTCACCGGAGTGAGCGAGACCATTCTCCTCTCCCCTACCCGCTCCATCAAGGGAAAGCCCACCGTAAGTGAGCCCTCCACGCAAGCCACTTTGAACTCTTCCAACCGATACACGATAGTTCACCTATGCTCTTCAAGTCAGTACAAACAATAACTGAGACATTTTAGTTGTTTCTGTCCTTGTAATATTACAAGCTCTTGACTTCTAGTCAAAAAACGGTCTCTCACTTTAACGGTGACGTCGGCGAGCTTTTCTTTCAGCTGATTGGTGGGTCCTGCTCTCGAACGTCAACTCAATGCCGCCGCCCACACGGTCACCATGGCGAAGGGAATAAACACTTTGAGATTAGTAGTGGTGGTAGTAGTCAATGGTAGCAGTGTTTGGTCCAATTTAAAGGTAGTTGAAACAAAAACAAAAATGTCATTATTTACTCACCCTCATGTTGTTCTAAACCTGTATGACTTTCTCTCCCCCGTGGAACACAAAAGGAGATGTTAGGAATGATATACGCAGATTGTATAGACTAATAAAGTCCCCATGAAACCAAAATTGAAGTTTTTTGTCTTTTAGTTTAAATATGTTAGCTTTACTGTTATCTATAAGCTAGTGTGCTCCAAAACAATGACAAACTTTGCATTTAGAAGATCTAAGCATTAAAAACGTACAGTCTCTCACTTACGCCAATATGGATCTATCTGCACTTCATCCAGGGCCGGTTCTAGACATTAGGAGGCCCTAGGCAAAATTCATGTTGGAGGCCCCCCACCCCCAATAAAAAAACACTTGAAACAAATATGATTCCTAACCTTTTTATACAACATTTAATTTTAAAAGCAGTATATTTTTACTTACACAGTACTACATAAGTTTGGACACATTACTATTTTTAATGTTTTTGAAAGAAGTCTCTTATGCTCATCACGCCTGGATTTATTTGATCAAAAATACAGAAAAAATAATATAGTGAAATATTATTAAAATTTAAAATAATGGTTTTCTATTTTACTATACGTTATATTTCTGTGATGCAAAGCTGAATTTAGTGTCACGTGATCCTTCAGAAAACTTTATAATATTCTGATTTATTATCAAATGTTAGAAATGGTGCTTAATATTTATTTTATAACCTGTGATACTTTTTTTCAGGATTTTTGATTATTAAAAAGTTGTTTTAAAAAAGTCTTCACTATCACTTTTTATATATTTAACACATCCTTGCTGAATATTCCTGTTTCTTTTTTTTCTGTATTTTTGATCAAATAAATGCAGGCTTGTAGAGCATAATAATCAAAAACATTAAAAATAGTAATGGGTCCAGACTTTTACCGGTACTGTATGTACATATTAATCAAACTTTATCTAAGGTAATCTCTTTTTTGTTTAATGAAGATGTTATTGTTGTTGTTGTTGTTGTTATTTTGCTGTTTTATTCAATTTATTCACAGTTCCAGAATCACACTTCAGTAGATGAGCATATGTGCTTTATATTGCATTGCTACCTTAAATATGTTATACACAAATCAAGTGGAAGAGAAAAACACGATCGCTACTGAGCAGAAAAAAAATATATAAACTGATATTATTGGCGTAATGTCAGGAATCTAATCAGCAGCAGAATTTAGAAGATAGACCCATAGATATGAGATCCTTTATTTGAAACATTTAAAAATATTGTAGTGTGTTGGCTTTTTAACTTAGAATACAGACGTCTTGTCTTTTAATTTTGTAGCTTTTTTACTAGTCAGCTATGTTATTCATTGTACGCGCAAATTCAAAGCGTCGCGTCTGGGCACGTTAATGACGCTCGCGCTCTTTTAAACTCGTAATAAAGCGGTGAATGATTTTTCCAGAAATGACGCTGATCTACAGTACAAGTTTATATTTAGAATACATTGCAATCACTCCAAAATAGATGACGACAACTCACACACCTGCATTTTGAGCAGTGCTTCTTTGTGTGCTTATTAGGCTTTTGCCTCGCAGCACCTGATGGATGCGTTCGTTACACATACCTGTACTTTCAGAAGCCGGCACCCGCTTTGTAACGGACACATTCATTGGTTTAACTGCAGTAATGCAACAGTCTATGGTTAAGATAAACATCGTCACTATTTTTAGTTAACTAATAAATATTGAAATAAATTGTAGATAGGACTTTTTTTTTTTTTTTTTCCCTCTGTCTGGGCCCCATCCCGCCAATCGGGCCCTAGGCACGTGCCTAGTTTGCCTTTGCGTTAATCCGGCTCTGACTTCATCTTCTCATCAGATTTTCTGTTCAATCAAATGCTCTCTAGAATCTGAAGCATCCAGCCCCCTACATTAATATAAATAGATGCTGAAGCTGCATCTGAAATCGGTAATTTGTTCACATGATCATTTACAATTTTCTACATGGTGAATGACACATAATCCACTTTATAGGGGACAGGAAACAATTCAGACAGTGTGAATATGCTTTCCATTGGGGCGAATAAAGTCTGGTTTCATGTTAGTGTCACACGAAACTGCCGCAGCACACATAATATAATGCCTTATTCTGCATGGCTATATTCTAAACCCCCAAATACCCAATAAATTATAGCATTATAGCATAATAAATTAAAGCTTAACAGAAATATTTAATACCACTAATAGAAATTAGAAAAGCCTATCACAAAATTACTAAAATGACAACTGAAAATATACAATAAAACCGATTAAAAAGTATTAAGAAATATTATATTTGACAAAATAACACTGTAATGACCGCCAGTAAAATTTTATTTTCCCTAATCCTTTAAGCCATTCAACTCACAAACATACAGTAGATACATTAGTGTGCACATATGTTGGTAAATCAATGGAATAAAACACTCAGATCTGATTCAGAATAATAATGCATTAATGGTGTGACTGTGTGCAACTCGACTCGAAGTATGTAAGTCTTCATTACAATAACAGGCTTAATGCATCCATTAGATAAATGGCTTGCTGGAATTCACATCCCTTTGACACTTAACAGCCTTTTACGCACCCCTAACAAATTAACTTAAACTGAAGATTAAGAACTGCTAATGTACAACATTTAATGTAAATTGAGAGAGACACAATTTTTAAACTACACTCAGCACATAACATCCAAACAAGGAGAGTAAAATAAATGTAAAAAGAACAAATAGAAAAAAAAAATTGTGTACTGTCACACTGATTGAAAAGTAAATGCAGTAAATTTCACTTGGTAAACATTGTCTTCACTGGTAAATTTAAGAATTTTCATCTTCACACTTCTTACCTGTCAGTCACAGTTCAAGTGGCATTACCTTCAGTAAAACTGGAATATAAATAATGCATACATATAGAAAAAAAACATTAAATAATTATGCAAAAGTGAAACACTAATATCAATAGCATGTCCTGTGTGGGCACAGAACATCAAATATTGATACTGTAAAGGGGAATTCTCTGGAGAAAAACAGTGCTTCATTCTGCTTTAATGTTTGATTAGTGGGTCACAGGTAAAGGCATTAAGAGTGTTAAAGGCATGGTACAACCTTCATATATATAAACTTCATCATCTTTCTTCGGTCAAACAACAACCCTTAAATTACTTCTACAACTATTAGGGATCTGATTTTAACATTATATGTTCCACTTCAGTATAAGTTATACACATGTAAGTCTATTAAATCTCTGACTATCTGACTGACTCTTTTTGATTATAAAATGATAAAGATCCTGTCTTATTGATGAGTATATGTAATATGTACAGTGCTGGTCAGAATTATTTGCCCCCTTGGTAAATATGATCAAAGATGCCTGTAAAAAAGAAATCTGCATTGTTTATCCTTTTGATATTTTATTTGAAAAAAAAATGCAAAAATCTAACCTTTTATTGAAGTAAAAGAATTGAAAGTGGGGGGGAAATCACATTATGAAATAAATGTTTTTCTCCAAAACACATTGTGAACAATTATTTGCCCCCTTTTATTAAATACTTTTTGCAACCTCCTTTTGACAAGATACCAGCTCTGAGTCTTCTCCTATAATGCCTGATGAGTTTGGAGAACACCTGACAAGATTCCCAGATCCATGTTGGTGCTTCTCTTTCCTCTCATTTTCTATAGGGTTCAGGTCAGGGACTGGGATGGCAATGGCAAATGCTTGGTTTTGTGCTCAGTGACCCATTTTTGTTTTGATTTTGATGTTTGTTTTTGGATCACTGTCCTGTTGGAAGATCCTTCAAAGATTTCTAGAACAGGTTGTCAGGTTTTGATTTTTTATCTTGTTTGGTATTTGATCGAATCCACGATGCCATGTCTCTGAACAAGATGTCCAGGACCTCTGGCAGAAACGGGCAGAAAACATCAAAAATGGGTCACTGAGCATCAAACCAAGCATCTGCAATGGCCATCCCAGTCCCTGACCTGAACCCTATAGAAAATGAGTGGAAAGAGAAGCGCCAATATGGATCTGGGAATCTGAAGGATCTGGAGAGATTCTGAATGGAGGAATGGTCTCTGATCTCTTGTCAGGTGTTCTCCAAACTCATCAGGCATTATAGGAGAAGACTCAGAGCTGTTATCATGGAAAAAGGAGGTTGCAAAAAGTATTTAATAAAAGGGGGCAAATAATTGTTCCCAATGTGTTTTGGAGAAAAACATTTATTTTATAATGTGATTTCCCCCCCCACTTTCAATTCTTTTACTTCAATGAAAGGTTAGATTTTTGCAATTTTTTAAAATAAAATATCAAAAGGATTAACAATGCAGATTTATTTTTTACAGCCATCTTTGATCATATTTACCAAAGGGGCAAATAATTCTGACCAGCACTGTATGTCTGAAACCTGAAATGTTTAATGAGAAAAAGCCTTTCGACATTCTCTCACATCTTTTTATACACTTTTATATATCAGTACATAATAGAAAATTAAATCTACTAACCTAAGAATTGACAATGCGTGTCAGTGTAAAAGCACACTGACAGTTACTCCGAAATGATCTCAGTGCTTTTCCATTCAGTCCATCCTTCGAGTCATGCTATCATGTAAAATAAAATTGCAACAAACTAAGTTTTTGCTAGTTTTAGTTGCTAAACATGGGGGATTTTGTTGAATTAAGTTTGACAAGCAAATAAATTGGTTCATGCACCGATTTGATCAAAGTACCAGGTATAAATAAATAATTTGCTGGTTTCATATACCGTCCCTCAGAATAAACGTACCACTTTCGGCATCGGAAACAGTCTTGCGTTGCACATTTCAACGCACATTTTTTTTAATTCTGTCATGATTTACACTCCCTCATGTCGTTCCAAACCTGTATGACTTTCTTTCTTGTGCAGGAACACAAAAGGAGATATTTTGAAGAATGTTGGTAACCAAACAGTTTTGACTTACCATTGACTTCTCAAAATAACTTCTTTTATGTTCCACAGAAGAGAGAAAGTCATACAGGTTTGAAACGTCATTAGTAAATGATTAAAGAATTTTTATTTTTGGGGGAACTATGCCTTTAATTTAACACAAGAGCCCAAATTCCTGGTTATATTATACTGGCCGGATACAGTCTTACACCATGATCGGTTTGCTACTGATTTCTTTTGTTTTGTCTTTAATAAATAACACCAATCAGTGAAATCATAATAAATACTGTACTTAATAATAATCTTAACAATCTTTGGTGGTCTGTGTTGACTTTTTGTCACTTTACAGATCTACCGGTAATTATTCTGGAAATAAAAAGTCAAAATCAATGCACTCCATAATATGTACATTGGTGAAATAAAAATAAGCACATTTCCCAGCGTATGCTTTGTCCTGGAGGTACAAATTTGAGCGCCAACTTCCTAAACAACAGAGAAAGTACTAATAGAGATTAGACATATCAAAAAGGAACAAAATAAATACCACAATTAAATTGTACAGGCATGCAGCTTCGCAATTCTCTTCTGGAATCAATCAGATTGTAAAAAGGCTCAAATGAACTGGATATTTTAAAACATTTGTGAATAAGATGTTTCGCAAATATTTCCTCATGTGAATACAGCACTGCCCATACAGCATATAAGGCCTGAGAGTCTTTAGCGTGTAATTAATGGATGACACAGCAAACGACACACATCAGCACGCGATGATTATCCATGACCATCAGTGCAGTGCAACGTTTTCTTTCAGCTATGGGTGATTGTCTTAAGATCTGTAAAAAGCACATCCTGCCAGAGCCCTTCGCTGTGCTCTATTTAAAAATAAACGGGCCTTTGAACAAAAATGAAACCTTAATAACTGCAACAAAACCAGAGGTGCACACGAGTCAGGGTGTTTCTTATGACCGCGTAGTGACATGACACATGAAGTGCCGCTTGAGTACAACTGAAGCCCCAGCAAGTCCTAGGAGTTTTCCCCTAAAAGACAGTCTCAATCACTCTGTGGAGCTTAGATAGCGCTAGTTCAAAGCAGATTTGGTTATTTAAATATAGCATTCCGTGATCCTGGTGAAAGACATTTATTTTTTTTTGGGAACTACCAGGATCTCATCCCCGTCTTGAATGCTGTAGGAGTGCAAGGCCAGTGCGCTGTACTTCAACTCATCGGGGCCGAAGGCAGTGCCCTTGTCGATGTAGTAAAGGCGCATTTTGCTGGTGGGCAGCTGCACCACAGTCTTCAGCTGCTTCTTCAGCTCCGCGACAGTCTGGTCCAAACGGATGCTCACCTGCTCCACTTTGTCTTCATAGCGCACCTCCACCTTGGCGTGGCAACGCGGTCGCAGGTCTATCTCAGCCAGGGGAGCCAGTTTCCCATATTTGGTCACCAAACAGTGATATCTTCAAAACAAAATGCAAATACATAATCTGTATTCAGCTTTCCACTATATGGTCAAGCCAAAATAATACCCATTTCAGTTTTTATTTGAGTGTAATTACATCTGAAAATAAAGAGTAGTTGAATAAAATACCTCTATTGTTAATTTTAACCTCAAATATTACAGTAATGTACCAAATGAGAGGGTTCCCTGTATAGTTTGTATAGTTGCATGTAGTATAGCATTATTTGGGAGAGCATTCTTTTTTTCCTTAAGAAAATCAAACTAACGGTATCGGCAGATATCATTCTGAATAATCGGCTATCGGTATCGGCTGACAAATTTAGTATTGGTGCATATTCTTTACTAAAAACCTACCATCAACCTTAAACCTTGCACCAACCATAGTACCCTACCATAATTAAAATGTACCGTAGAGTTTCAGAATAAAAAATACTTTAAAAACTGAGGAAAAACAAACAGGACGAGAGTCTGCAGATGAATGTAGTACGATCTGTATCCTTATCACTAGGTGGCAATAGTGAAGCTTAAAAAAAGCAAGGAAAGTGAAGTAGAAGATTGATCGGTACTGACATCAGCGATTCTAGAGGGATGTGCTATTGACGATTTTTATTGTAGGGGTGTAACTTGTTATAGAGGGCGTAATTTGTTAGTCTGCAGTACTGGGTGAAGTCGGACAGACTTGCAATGGTTTGTTTTGCCATTTTTGACTGAGCTGTGATATTAGACACAATGACACTAAGACACACCAAAGCCTCGTGACCAGCACAGTGAATTAATCACTCCCGGACCCTCTCCTCTCACACACAGGCCTACACTGGTGGACTCACTCCCTACTCGTTTTTCAACATAAATTAAAAAACATCTAAATTTGCAGGTCGCAATGAAAAAAATGCTTGCACCTTATTAGCAAAATGAGACCATCTGGTCGCAGTCTGGAGCCCTGATATTAAAATGATGGATGATACTGAAGGATCATGTGACGCTGAAGTCTGGAGTAATGGCTGCTGAAAATTCAGCTTTGCCATCACAAATGCATTTTTAATCAAATAAACGCAACCTTGGTGAACATAAGAGACTTTTTTCAAAATCATGAAAAAAATCATAACCTTAGAAAAGTACATTAAGGTACTTTTAAAAATGAGTGTAAAAGAAACCTAATTGACTAGGTTAGTAGGTGACTAGTCAGCCATCCTGACCCATCCATACTATACACTACAGTATTCATGTCTGAAATTTACCTGTGAGGCAGCTCCTCCTCTGAATAATCCAAGTGATAACGGATGAAAAATCTCTCAGCATCCTCTCTCTCGCCATCCGTCACAACACTCCCGTTTAGGTTGGTCACTGACGGCAGCCTGCGGACGAGTGCAATGAGATCATCTCATCAACATTTCTAGAGCATAACTATCAGTTTCTAATGTAATGAAGCTAAAGAGATTATTCACCCAAAAATGGTAATTCTGTCATTATTTACTCTATCATCATGACGTTCAGACTGGTATGAAGTTCTTTCTTCTGTGGAACATAACATACAATATTTTGGGTAATATCTCTGTTTTCTTTCTTCTTTTTTTCCGCCAATACAATGGAAGTCAATTGTCATTGAACTGTTTGGTTACCAAACATTCTTCAAAATATCTTTTATTTTGTGTTCCACAGAAGAAACAAAGTCATACAGGTTTGGAATAACATGAGGGTAAATTAAATTTTATTTTTGGGCGAACTAACCCTGTTATACACACTGGACTTACTGGGCTATCATTAGACTGCGACGCTCCATGCTCGTGTAAGGCTGCAGTAGAGGAATGCCTTGCAACCTCACCTCCTCCAGTTTGGGCAGAACGTTTAGCTTCTCAATGTCCTCCCATTGCTTAAGTCCTGACTCACACAAAGTTATAAGAAAAAACAGTTTTCATGGAGTTTATGTAATTACACTGTAAAATAGTAATAATGCTAAATTAAGCAATTAATCACATGGTATGATCATTTAGACCCTTCCAGCATACGTTAAGACATTTTTCAACACTGTCACAAACAAAATGATACCAGAGTTGTGCAGATTGATGCTTCGTAGGTTAGGGAAGAGCCGCTGAAGGATTTCTCCCGAGTCATGAATGGAGCTCAGGTTGTTGTTGGCCATGACCAAAGTGTCCAGTGCAGGGAACATGGAGCCAAATTTTCTTACTTCGTTCCACTCATGGAGGTTGTTGTCTGTGATGTGGAGCAGACGCAGTGTGGGGCAGGGCATGGCAGCCGGTGTCACAGTGGTGTACTCATTAAGGCACAGGAACAGCTCCTCAAGCCTGGACAAAACCAATCGATATTGGTGGAGAGCTCTCATACCAGAGATACCTTCGTTAAATATCATGTATGTGATGATATTTAGGATAAGCAATCTTGTTTTTCCCTAAATGTTAAATGATTTCATTAGGTCAGGTGTGAAACATGAAGCAAAGAACCAGCGAAATGGACCATGGCCATGAACTTTAAAGGGATCATATGATGCTTTTTAATGTTTTCCTTTTCCTTTAGTGTGTAATATATATGTTTGTGCATGTATATGATCTGAAAAGTTACAAAGCTCATAGTCTTCCACAAAGTGATTTATACTAACAGAGAATGCTGAACCAGACCTGCCTAAAATACAACGATCCAGATATAACTTCTTCAAACGTCCAAGTCACAAAGTAAAATATTAGCATAATACCAGCCAAAGGCATAAGCAAAGAAAGAATGCGAGGTTTCAATGAATTGAAGTGTTGTTGGCATGTCACGGAAACACTGTGTGTTTGGATGCGAAAGCAAAACCGTTTTTGCTTTCAGAGGTTAATCAGAGGTTAGACTTATTTGTTCCTCAGCAGTACAACCCAAATGCCAGCAATTACCAGCAGCCATATCACCCTGTAGCCCAAGACTGGTTACCCACTGAAGCTAAGCAGGGCTGAGCCTGGTCAGTACCTGGATGGGAGACCTCCTGAGAAAAATCCAGGTTGCTGCTGGAAGAGGTGTTAGTGAGGCCAGCAGGGGGTGCTCACCCTGTGGTCTGTGTGGGTCCTAACGCCCCAGTGTAGTGATGGGGACACTATACTGTCAAAGAGCACCGTCCTTCGGATGAGATGTAAAACAGAGGTCCTGACTCTCTGTGGTCATTAATAAAATCCCATTGCATTTCTCGTAAAGAGTAAGGGTGTAACCCCGGTGTCCTGGCCACATTCCACCTTACCAATCATGGCCTCCTAATTATCCCCTTATACATTGAACTGGCTCTATCACTCTCTCTCCTCTCCACCTATAGCTGGTGTGTGGTGAGCGCACTGGCGCCGTTGTACCGTGGCTGCTGTCGCATCATCCAAGTGGATGCTGCACACTGGTGGTGGTTGAGGAGAGATCCCCTGATATAATTGTAAAGCGCTTTGGGTGTACAGTAGTACATATGAAAGCGCTATATAAATGCCTCATTCATTAATTCATTCATTCAAATGTTTGCTTGTGCATTTTACAGAGGACAGCTTCCTGAACCTATGAAAGTACAACGCAGGCTATAAACAAAGACTGACTTACCACTGAGAACCTGCTCAAGTCGTGCTTGCAAAGTTGGTTCCGATCGACCAACTTGATCATCTGTATTTTTTCAGAATCTGACTGGGGCTCGAACTTATATGGTAACAACGACATTATTATTATTATTAACAGTGTTTACTGTTTACAAATGCTTTAGAAGTCTTGGAATCTGAAGCTTGCAATTATGGTAAGGGGTGTTACATTTCCACACGCTTGAGGTGTGTGGCCAATCACAATGCACTGGGTCAGCTGGCCAATCAAAGTACTCTGAGCTTTTCGTAAGGAGGTGCTTTGTAGAAATCAGGATGTTTGAGTCAGACTGGGAATAGAAGAGCTGCAATAATGTACAGTATGGGAAATATATATATATATATATTTTAAAGCATATTAACCTATTCTATTATACCCAATAATCAAAATATGCAAGTTTTGTTCACAGGGTTGCATGTATCCAGCCATTAAAATACTATTTATGTAAAAAAGATATAAAATCAATACCATAATGTCTCAAAAATCTCAAACTAGCATACACCAGGGTTCCTCAAATCCGGTCCGATCGGCAGAGCTTAGTTCAAACCCTAATCAAACACATCTTCAGCGTTAGTAGAAAATTGCAGATAGGTGCGTTTGATCAGAGTATGACATAAACTCTGCAGGACAGTGGCCCTCCAGGGCTGGATTTGAGGAACCCTGCTATACACCACATACACCTTCACTATCTGTTATAAAGGATGCCAAGTCTATTTTCTTTTCAATTATGCAGAAACATTAGGAGTTCAAAGTGACTCACTCAGGCATTTCTTGTGTGAAAGTGTGCACCGTGTCCCAGGACACTTGGGTATTGTTAAGAACGAAGCGACGGATGCCAGAAAAGGCCTTAGCGCAGCTTGGATCTAAGACTGCATCATTCAGCTTATTAGAGCTGAGGTTCAAGAACGCCAGGTTCGGGATGTTAGAAACAATCTTGCGGATCTGGAACAGATTAAAGGGTTAAAACAAGAGTAAAAATCATTTAACCATTCTCATGTCATTTTTAAACCTGTTATGCTATGGTTTTTTTTTCAGTGGACACAACAGTTAAAATACCTAAAGAATCGTTATTCAGCTTTTGCTTTACAATAGTACAAAATATATACACAACACTTCAAGTTTAAGATTTTTTTTTTTTTAAAGAAAGCAAGGATGCTTTAAATTGATCAAAAGTGACAGTAAAGACATTTATAATGTTACAAAAATTTCTATTCAAATAAATGCTGTCGTAATAATATTTCACAATATTACTTTTAAACTGTTTAACTGTAATTTTGATCAAATAAATTCATTAAAGAATCCTGAATTTTTTTAGCACTATTTCCACAAAGATATTATGCAGCAAAAATTAAGAGCATTCAAATCATTTAATACACAGCTATCAGTGGATTATCCCACTTATACCATGGTCATTTGCCAGCATCGACAACTTAAAGCTGTTATTGATGCTTGCAGTGCAATATTTGACCGGAAGGCTAAAAATGACGCTTATTTTCACCAGCTATGACTCGTTAGATCTAGCATTCTGCAGGCTTTGAATTACACACAGACATAAAGTAGTGCGTAAGATTACATTTATTTAAATTAATGAAGTATAGCATTTATTTGAATTCATTATCTATAGAGAGAGAGATGAGAGATGTGTGTGAATTACCTGTGTCTGTTCAGCGTCTCTCACTTTAAACATGAATCTGTGAGTTTCATTCCTTTAAAACCAGTGATGTTATGTTATGTGCAGCACGCTCTACAAGTGACGTATGCGTGTGTGTGCTTCAATGAGAACAGCGCAGTTAATAAAGAACAGTGATTAAATGGACTTGGAACTACCTGTGCATTGATAGTTTTACTGCACACCTTCCAACCAATCAGAATCGAGTATTCAGACAGACCATGGTATAAAGAACAATGTGAGGGTGAGTTAATGATGAATGTTTATTGTTGGGTGAACTATCCCTTTAAATCTTTTAAAACAAAATTGGCCATTTGAATCTGTATTATTATACAAAATTGGAAACAAATCGGAAACAATGAGCTCCCCAGATGAACTGACTTACCTCATCCCAGTCTTGGAGCTTGTTGTGGGACAGATCAAGTTCAACAACATGAGCACAGAAGGCAGCGATCTCTCCCTCCTCTCCTGCATGACTGATTCCACTGCCATTCAAAACCAGAACACTGGGCAGGTTCAGACGGTCTGAAGGCAGATTGACCACACAATTAATGAACTATGAAACACAGCAACAGCAACAGCTGCCAAAGTAAACACTAAAAGTCACCTAGGAAGGAACCTTATATAACGTTTTAATTAACCCAAGCGTCACCTTTCATAGGTGATCCCTGTGGTCCAGATGGCACAACCACGACTCCCATGCCTGGACCCCGACGGCAAGGAAAGTTCTCCGGGCTGTACTTCTCACTGATCGCCTGCATAAAGGTGCGGCCTTCCATCTCAGAAGCTTCCATTGCACTGTCCCACGCCACGCACCTTATGCAGCTGTGGATACACAATTATCAAAATGTTTTATCTAAAGATAAAGTGCCATTGTTTTCCCAATTCTAAATAGTTCCTAGTTCAATGTGCAGAGATAGGCAATCCATTTGTAGGTTAATTTCATAAAACGGTGGTTTCAAAATGGTGATTGAGGAGTCCTTACATGTCAACTTCTATCTCAACCAATGGCGTGAGTTTTAGGTGGGACTACCCATTTGTTTAAATGACCCTGAACTAGCCTTGCGTTGCAATGAAATGTTCAAATTATCGGATATTTGAAGAGACTAATAGACCTTGCCATATAGACGTGAGAATCTCTACAAGGGCAATATGTCATTATTGCATGTTTGTTGAACCACATGACTTCCATTTGGCAGATAAAAGTTTTTCAAATATTAAAGGGACAGTTCACCTAACATTAAATTCTGTCATCAATTACTCACCCTCAAGTTGTTCCAAACCTGTATGAATTAAAGCAGTTTTGTCAATATATAACATATAGCCAGCAATATAAATCTGCCAACTCAAAGTCATATAGTGCAACAAACATATATTAACAACACTGATATAGCTTTTTTTTTTTCATTTTAGTTATGTGCTTTTGTCATTTTTATTGGTTTAATTTTCATTTATTTATATATTTTATATAGCTTTAGGCCTCATTTATTTCAGTTTTAGTCATTTTAGAGCTTATTTATTTCAGTTAGTTGCAACATTTCTCATTTTTAAGTTTAAGTAAAATATGAATCTAATATTTTTATTTCAGCTTTATTTCAATTATCTTTTTAAAAAAACAATTTTAGTTTCAGATAAAAATAACAACACTGTGCCAAACTAAAGGTTTTCTTTTCATCCTGACATTTATGCCCCTAACATCCCCACCCCCATACAAATATACAAAAATAAAAACACATTAATCGCAGAAGCTCATCACACTGCAATGTATGAATTGCATTTAATGTCCTATTTATGAAAAATTCATAAATAGGACAATAATGGGTGTTATGCCTTGACCCATGTGTCAGACAACCTCAAGCGGTTCAGTTAAACATATAGTCAGAAACTGCAGTCCTCTGGGTTAAAAATTCCATTTTTAAACAGAGCTGGCCTAGATTTAACCATCTGCTGGCTAAATAAATCATGTTCTTTGCTGACATGAAACCAGCAGCTTTACTGAGCACGGCAATTCTGGCTTATAACACAAAATATGTTAATCCACTGATGACTAAACATGTCTGGTGAATATGTTTTTCCTAAATTAACAAGTATAAATATGAGAATCCTGAGTTTTTAAGGGGTCTCACCTGCTATGCGATTTATCCTCACAGGTCCACAGTTACAGCAGCGCCATAAAATAATGTTTACTTTTACTACAAAAAGTTATTCATCCATTGAGTGTCGAGGTTCAGTGGATAAACGTGGATGCACACCAGCAGAGAGACTGCTCAGCGTCCTCCACAATTTTCAGGGATAACAGCACTCTGTAGAAAGAAGACACCAGGTCAGCAAGAAGGACAGACAACCGATTCACCTTCAGTTGTAACTACACTAATCTGACTCAGCCAGAGTTTCTGTTTAAGTCAACACACTCAATATGCATCTGAAAAATCTTACGATAGTTACAACTCACTTACTAGTTTACAGAATCACTCTTAAGGAAAATACATGACAAAGAGACCAAAACCATGTAAGCATTCTTTAGACAGCTGTGCATATAATGATGCTAAAAGAACAATAGCTGACTAGTGAAACAAAAAGTTGCCAAGACAATACAGTTCCAGAAGCAGTTTCCTTAAAGTCTAACGTCTGAGTGTCAAATTACAAGAACAAGAGCTGTTAAAAAAATAAATAATTGAGCCTAACTCCTATTTTACAGCATGTTGCACATTCAAAACAGATGAAAAAACAAAAACTATGATGCCCAAATGATATCAAGTATGGAATGTAGTTATAGAGCAGAAGTTCTAAACATATGGCTGAAATTAAAGAATAAAATCGTTGATCAAATGAGTTATGAGTTACATAATTAGATAGGGTATGTATTAAATTATGTAAGCATCTGCAATCAATTATTTTCATTTGTAGCGTACAGAATGACTCTACCTTAATTTTAATATATCTGTGCAATGCAGTTCTTGCCTTACAAAATTAACATCTTATATCCATAAAAACAAAACATTCTAGCTTACTAGTTGACTTTACTAGTTTCTGTTTTCTTTTTGCATAAATGGTCACGCAATTTATATCAAAACATGCAGTAAGAATTCTGTAAGGCTCTTTGAGTTATTGACACGTAGTTTTATCTATCTCTACACACACACACACACACACACAGAGACACCACCAAACAACTACTAATATTTCACCTCCATCTACCCAACACTGTCCAAAACCACATTCATTTTGTCTATCCTGCATTCCTACATTTTCAAACCATCACATGACAGTAACGCAATGGCAAAGTTATAAAGGTGGGTCACCTTCATCTGTGATTTTATAAGAGCACAGGTCATTTATAATTGATAATTATCAAAGATGAATCTAACTTGAGCTTCTGCATGACAATACATAACGTTATATCAAATCTGATAGCACCACTCCCCAAAACGGACCACTAAAATGTTAAATGACTCGAAAAGAGAATGTCAACACCAGTGACTGACCATACTTCTGCTAATATGTAGCTAGCTTGAACCGAAAACATCCCTCCATCATTACAAAGTGTCTTACATTGAATGAGCAGCTCCTCGAAGAGATTTGGGGAAAGGCGCTGTAATTCCCACCGACTCCTAACGGTCAGTTCATCCACGTCATTTCACTTGAAATCCCGCACTTTGAACGCCAGGCTGTTACAAGTCGCTCTTGTTATTGTTGATAAATCTGTCACGCTGACCCTATTGTCACGGAAGTGACGTCAGTCCAGCTGGGCGCTCGTGACTGGACCGTTCAGTTGTGTACGAATACTTGAGCGCCCTCTCTCGCGGAGCGGAGAATATTTACCGCAATTTACTACATTCACTTTGTAAATGTATTGGCTGAGTAGTGTTCATGTGTTATTTTATAATGTGTAGAAAAGGGTAAATTAATTATGCAAATAAGATGATCAGAAAAGGTGACTCAGTCATGAATCATGGTTTGTTTGAGGGTCTGCTTTACCATCACTGATCATGGCATGACACCAACAGAAGCTTCTTTGATAACAGAAGTGGTGATTCAGGGACTGATCAATGCTTCCACCTAGCGGTCGGAAAACTTCTTATAGGTGCTGGTTTGCATTGCATATCAACTAAAACGGTTGCATTATTGTTAACTAAAACATCTACTAATAGTTTTCAGTAATTGAAATAAAGCTGAAATAAATTTAAATATAAAAATCTGATAAAAAAAGAAACGAACGAAAACTAGAAATGTTGTCTTGGCAATTAACTGAAATAAATGTATGCATTAAAATTATAACTTAAACAAATTTGAGATAAATACATTACATAAAAAAAATTAAAATGAGATAATAAATCCTTTAAAATAACTAAAAACTGAACATAAAACTAAAAGCACATTAAAAATATTAATAAATACTATTACAGTATAAATAACACTGATATGGATTTCTCTCAAAACTAAAGTTTACTTCACTCCAGCATGACTTTATTATTAGCATATATGAAGTCATGCACATGAATATATTAAATACAAGGATGTTAATTGTATTACAAAAGACATCTGATGGGCAAATGACACTTTTACTGGACTTTGGATAATGATCATTTTATTTGCTCTTTTCATAAAGTAATAGAGAATAGATATACAGTAACCAAAGCATTTATATTAACTATAAAGATAGTGTTATTGCATGTTAACAACAAGAATAATATTTCTCTAAAATGATAAAGCCTACAAAAGCTAAGCCTACCTGCATCTCACATGTCTTATTAAAGGAGAAGTTCACTTTTAAAATGAAAATTCTGTCATCATATACTCACCCTCATGTTGTTTCAAAGCTGTATGAATTTCTTTCTTATGCTGAACAGAAAGGAAGATATTTAGAAGAATATCAGTAACCAGACAGTTTTTGGGTCCCAATGACTTCCATAGTACATTTTTTCCTACTATGGAAGTCATTGGGACCCAAAAACTGTCTGGTTACTGATATTCTTCTAAATATCTTCCTTTCTGTTCAGCATAAGAAAGAAATTCATACAGCTTTGAAACAACATGAGGGTGAGTATATGATGACAGAATTTTCATTTTAAAAGTGAACTTCTCCTTTAATGTGCCTTTTAATGATAAAACACAAATGATAAGACCTAAACGTGTATAAAATAAATGGGAACCTATAAGCCAATAAGTAAATGAAAGCAAATTATATCTAATTATATATATATATATATATCACAGTTATATATTAAATTTGTGTGATGATATCTGTTGCTTCTTCTGCAGCGTCAGTCCTCAGGCACAGTGATTTAAGTACTCTGCTTCAGCCCGTTCGCCTGGAAACAAGATTTAAATGTGCTGCGAAGGTGTGAAGACGTAAGTGTATAAATAAATAAGCACGGAGTAATTTAGTCTTACTGGTCTGGTAGTAGTCATAGACTTTTATAACTGCTGGCTTGAGGTTTTTGACTGAGAAGTTCTGTTTAATACGTAGTGTTTGGCTGAAGCCAATGTTCTTTTGAACCTGTAAAAAAATATAAAACACATTAGTCATTCATTATAATTATAATTATAATTAAATTAGATTTATCAATGCTATGATATGGCAAAACATTTTTTTTTATGAGAATGTGAGAATAATTATTTTGGTGTAATATAGTAGGATTTAAAATGGATTTAATAGTTAATTGTCATTGACATCATAATGGTAGTCATTACATATTCCCACCTCTTGTAGATATACGATGACATGATCGTCTTTGGATTCAACACGATGTGCTACTCTCTTTAACTGTGGAAAAAATTTTTTTTAGCATAGACTAAAATATTCAGTAAAAATTTGGGGACTCACTCTCATAGACACTGGCTTAAAGCGCCTTACCTCGTCCAGGGAAGAGGGTTCCACTTGAAAACCTGACAAGAGTTTCATATCTACAATGACCATGTTTGAACTCGCTTCCGTCCCATTATATCTAATAAGAAAAATAAAAAATGGTATAATATAGTAATGCAATAACGGAGTAAAGAATTAAACCGTAACACTGAATGTGTGAATCACAATCCTTCCTTACACAACTCTTATTTCGACATCCAAAATTTGTCCTGTCGTTTTGTTACATTCTCCCATTGTCTCAGCAAAGACGAGTAATGCATTATGTTCCTTGGGAGTGGGAATATTGTAGAAAAGAGACATCTACAAGAAAGTCACATAACGTTATAACATCTCTTTAAGGTGTTTTCACATCGGTTTGGTTTGCTGTACTTCCCTAACCTGCACAGACACACAGGTTGATCCCTTCACTTCAATGCTGTATTTGGCTGGAACGGTCTGCAGCTGCTTCTCCTGGTACAGTAACTTGTTGTCCTGATTGACATCGAAGTGGTGAGTGTCTCCTGCTGACTGTACAGTCACTGTGCTGGAGCCGTCAGAGCTGAACACTTTAGTGGCGTACAAAGACAGAGCCTGAAGAGCCACCACTGTGTCCTGGGAAATAAATGTGTTCAGTAATGTCACTTTTACTCATTCACACTGCTAATAATGTGTTTGACTGGAGTAGTTTGAGTAACCTGTGTGGAGGAGAATCCTCCATAGGCATTCTGCTGCTTCACAAGCCAGCTGACAATCCTGTTAGCATAGCCCAGATCAGCTGTAGTGACTGAATCTGCAGAGAGAACAGCTAGCAGCACATATGAGCTGATCTCCACTGCCAGAGAATCAGAGTCCTCAGCAGATGCAGACTGAGACCAGTGGAGATGAGACCCTTGAGGACAAAAGACACATGCGTAACTCAATGAGCATGACAAAAAAAAACAAAAAAACAATAGTACAGACAACAGAAATCATCAGAAACAAACCTCTTACCGTCTGAAATAGCAACATCCTCCAGTTTCTTGAAAAGCTGCTGTCGAGTGTCTGTGTCTTTAGCCAGACTGAAAGTGTAGGCGAGCAGAGCAGTGGTGTAAATGTTTTTGACATCCTCAATGACGGACCTCAAGCATGACAAACCTTTACTGACGACAGGATCCTGTGACAAAAACAGAGAAACAGACACTGTGAGTGTCATTTTTCTATGAGTTTATACTGTGTTTCCTGAAGATGAACTTACTGTGACTGGAGTTTCCAGTTCAAGCAATGATGCAGTAATGTAGGCAGTCATGGTCACATTATCATTCACTCCACCCTGGAATATATGAGAAATGAAGGATAAATAAAGCAACACACTCAAACTAGGCTACTAAAGGAAAGTTCATCTAGACAAACTTTGATGTTGGCTTGAGAAAGTCTAATGGCCAGTTTCACAGACAAGCTTTATGCTAGTCCCAGACTAAAATGCAAGTTTGAGCTGTCTTCACTGAAAACAACTTGCGTTGACATACAGTCCCCCTGTGCTGAAAAACAAGCTTTTAATGTTGTTTATATGTCCGTGTGGGTTTTTTAAATGCTTTAAGACAACACTAATGCTGAGTATTTTCTCCTTAAAACTGCAGTGAACCAGACAGTCTCAAAAACGAGGTTTGAAATCGCTGGTGTAATTTGCATATTCTTCATAGAACCACGTATACTAAATGAGGCAAGGGTGTAGAGTTACATTCAAGCTATTTTAAGGCATGACAAATGTTTTTTCAAGGAAAAAAACATTTAAAAATGTAATTTTGGTGATCAAGGGTGAGTTTTAAGAGATCAAATGATTGACTACAAGGGGACTTTAAAATATTTCACTGCCATTGTTTTGTCTCAAGATGCACACCAGTAAATGTTTTTTAAGGCACGTTAATCTAATTAAGGCTTAATCTAAACCATGTCTGTGAAACCAGGCCTAAATGTTTTTTTTTTTTAAAGCTTAAACATCTTAGATTCCAGGTTTTCTAGATAGTTACTAAACCATTTCTAGGTGGCTGCTATTGTGTTCTAGATAGAAAGAGAGATAGAGAGATATAGAGAGACAGAAGTTGACAGACCTTCATTCTGTTGTTGAACAAGCTTCCCTGTTGGATAAAACAGCCGTCTGAATCCCGTCTACTTATTAACCAATTCTTTGCACCCTGAATAATTTCTGGATCAATAAATATGTATTTCTGTGCTCTGCCAAAAGACCTCAGGACAAAGGCAGTCAACCTGGTGGTGTGGAAGATATAATAAAAAAAATGTCATCAGGTGTTTCATCCATCATAAATTTCAAAACAAATTATTTGAACCGAGAGACACATTTTTAAATGGGTTTATTGTAGATTACCTTGATGTTTCTGTTTAACAAAAGTGATATTGAAAATATATTTACCATGTATTCCCATCTCCATAACCAAATGTGGTGTATGATCCATCAAAATGCTTGTAGTTCATTTGCCTCTGGTATCCTGTTTAGTGTAATAATGGTTAACACTTCAATGGTTTGTTTTGGTTGATGCAGTGTGTCTGATTATTCAACTTTACTGAATGACTTTCAGGTGTGTTGAAAAATGCATAATTTGTTATTTTCTTGACATGATTTATGTCTCTCACCGCTCTTCAGGAAGCCTGTGGCTCTCTCTCGGATGGCTGAGGTGAGCTGCTCTGTGTTCTCCAGATACTGCAGAATGTAAATATTGGGAGAAAGAACAGCCATGTTTTGCTCTCCACAGCCGTACGGCATCCGTAATAATCCATCAAGGTTCTTCAGAGCACGGCCCAATATGTCTCCTACCAGAGAATGTGATTGAGTGTACAAAACAAAACAGTATTGCAGTGAAGGTATGAATTCAAATTTACCAAGCACTGAAACAGTAGATCTTGCTGATCCCTCTATCATATTTTTGGGAAATGCCAGCTCTACTTCCTCCAAGAGATTTTGCCCTGTAGATTGAGGCACAAAACAAAACAATAAAGCTGGAAATAAATAATCCATTAAATAAATAATAAAATAATAAAATAAATTATTCATAAAGCTGGAAGTAGATTTAAAGTTAATCTAAATCTTTTTAAAAATCATGTGCACGGCATAAATGTGCACAGCCATTACCTTTGGGGCAAAGCAGCCAGCTGTGGCTTTTAGTTTTTTCGATTCCTTCAGCCTGGGAGATACAGGTTAATGTTAGCACAATAGCTTTTTATGATGTTTGGCTGTATAGTGTAACATGTGAAGGTAGAGTTTTAGATATAATATTGTAACAAACAATAATGCAACATATTTGCATAATTTGTTTCTACCCACATTTACACGCAAGCTTCGTGTGACCGTGTCAATGCGTCCTCTCTCTGGGACGCTCACAATCTCATTGTCACACACAGTCTGGGACGCCTCTGCCTCTGCACTGACTGTAATATTCAAGACTCCTAAAACATAAGACATATATACGTGAAGATACAACAGACACAAACACTGAGAAACAATGATTCAGACTGGAAAACTCACCAAGAACAGAAGGAGTGAGGATCCATTTAAAGGTTTTTCTTCCATTAGCACATAGACAGGATGAATACTGATCATCAGAGGAGGCTTTGAGAGTGTAGTCTGAGGACGGAGCTGGAGTCACTTTAACCTGTCAATCAATCACACATGATTAGAGGCATATTTGATATGATTTGATTAGACTGAGTCTGAAATCTCACCATGATGCACTTGGACAGATAGTTGAAGACCGTGGCCTTCAGCTCAAAGATCTCCCCACGGATGATGGAGTAAGGCAGAGAGAGCTCCAGAAAGAAGGGCTGGAAAACTGTCAGCTGAGCAGGAGGAGCGAGACCCAGACCTTCAGAGGACAGACAGAAGACCTCCGTCTCCCAAGAGGTGATGGTGTCAGGAACCGTGACAGGAACCTGAGCTGATCCAGAGTCCCTGAAGAGAAATTTGCATTTATTGTCACAAAATTTACCACAAGAGTGCCCATCATATTTGCAAGGGGACAGGCAGCACCTATATAGCACTTTTCATTCACTTACCCAACTTCAACAAGTTCCCAAATCCATGTTTCTGGGAAGAATGTGCGAATTGTTTCTACGGGTATGAGAGGTATGTTTAGAGTTCCTGTAATTAAGGATCCTCCAAGTCCAATTTGATTAACTACACACACACAAAAAAAGAAGGAAAACCTGAATCACCCCATATTGTACTGTAAAATAACATACTAATAATATTAATAACTAATAACTTTTTCAAACTCAAAGCTTCTAATTTGTTGACAACCAATTTATAAACTATTCTCATTACAAATGTGGGAGGATGGTTGGTGCATGTTGACACATTTGCCTTCAAATGCATGTCTTTAGCCTACAGCGTACACAAAACTGTTACACATACTCGCACCCCAAACATTCCTATTTACTTCTCGTTTTCGATATGGGTGTGTGTAATTTACACTGTAGAACAAAACGTCCATTTATAGTCAACTTATGTTTACCACATTTATGAAATTCTCTAGAGAACCACTGGCAAATTATAATGGCAAGCATTTTGCAATTTCACTAATTGTTGAAGGCAATTTCGAGATTTCATGTGGGTCATACTTACATCCCTGATCTTCTGTGAGTCCAGCAGCTCCTACAGGTATTGAACCCAGACCTCCAGCTCTATGAGAAACTCCAGCTGCTGCTGGAGGATATCCTGGGACAACATTCATCTCTGGCTGTAAACCATCGATACCATAGCCTGGAATTCAGCAGGAGATTTACTATTTCAGTTTAATTAGAACAAGTTCATGGTGTATAGGCTACATGCAGTATATATAGAGAGAAAATAAACAGACGTCTCACCGCCGCCAAACACTCTCCTATAAATTGCATCTCTGAATTGAATACAAGATGGCATTTTAATAATCAAATTTGTTGCCACCTTCAATCCCATGTTCTTGTCCAGATGACAATGCAAAAAGGCAAGAAACAAAGTCAGTACCTTAAAAAGTATTTCAGCTGCAACTGTTTTGTCCCAAAACATTAATCACAATAAACCTTTCAAATCACACGCAAACATAAAACCCAAATACTTACAGAGAAAGTCTCATAAACAGCATTTGCTGGGTTAGGCATAGGGTAAGGGTAGGACTGTATACTTGTTCCAGGTAAATCAACCAGAAAACTTCTTATGGATCTGATTTTAAAGCATTCTTCTTGATCTTCAGGGTAAAAGTGAAATAACCTTGGATGCAACATGCTGAAAACCTGTAGAAGGATGGCATGAATACAGTCATTTTTAAAATTGTCATTGCAGAAGTTGAAGACCGGTCTAAGATGGATATTACTTTGTCAAGGTCCAGGCGTTTATTTTTCTCCAGGATCAGGACGCTCTGATCTACAGCACTGATGCCGCACAGTGAACCAGGCTGAGCTGAGAGCTGGAGAGTGTTTTCTTCACCTGGAACAGCAGTAGTAGGAGAAAACTGCAGGGACACCTGTGACATACAGTGCAATCTTTCATTTCAAAACAAAAGTATTTCAACCGAAATTTACTAATTATTACACTTCTGATATGGCATTCAGTGGTGTCATATTTCCTAATATTCGTCATCATCCATGGCAATGCTGTATATAATATTCATACTAAGTACACACATATTTGCTTACTAGTGTTTAATAAAACAAATCAGACTCAGTGTAATTTCTTTTACTTGATAAACTGTTCATGAATCATCATCATCCTCATGATAATAAACAAATAATTGAACATCAGTATTAATATTACTGTAAGATTATTGCAGTGTTTGTCTTGTTGCTATTGTTTCATACACTGTACTAGCAGAAAATAATATGCAGATACAATTTCCATATTGTTAGTTACCTTGTTTGCAAGACATTTTTCAATTTGAAATGTTCTGGAAACAGCTAATACAATCTCACTGGGCGGCACACAGTAAGCAAGAAACCCTATATTATGACCCATCTGGTTGCGAACAAAAACTTTGAACACCACTTCTCCCTCCACCACTCCATCAGAGCCTTTTACTTCCACGTTCTTATACCCATGGTCGATTATCTCTTTTCTGGATAAAATCTGACAAAGAAAGAGAAAAGAGCAGTGAATAAAATAACTGCATGGGGAAAAAAAGTTTTGCTTCATCTCTGCACCCACCAGGTAGACTATGGTAACATAACCACTTTCAACAGTCTCTCCAGCAATAGTGTACTGTACTGTTACTGGAATCTCCATATCACACTTCAGCGGTTCTTCTAAAGCCTTTATAGCCAGTTTACTCTTTTTTTCTGGGCTTTCTTTGGGTTTTATTTGCAGAATTTTGTACACAGGATCAAAACTGAATGGAAGTCCAAGCACATTGAGTAGTGAAGCATGTGCCTGTCATGAACAGATCAAACAACACACGGTCAGAGAAACCAGCTGCAACTGGCTAAAACACAGACATAATCGAATGTGATACCCAATTACCAGTGCAAATCCTTAAACGTAGCATTTATTCTTAAATTCATGTACAGGTGTTTTTGAATGGAAACATCTGCAAAGCGGCACAGAACTAACATACACACGCATAGAAATAAAAAGCTCACCGATACGGTAATAGGTGCTCTTAAATAGGACGTATCAATGGTGAAATTGGCCAGACCATTGATGTCTGTGATGAGTACTTGAGGATGTTCAAAATAGTTGTGACGAACAAAAATCGTTAAGTTAGAAACTGGGGTCCCATGGGAGAACTCAGCTTTAACCTGGAGGAAAAACAGAAATTCATCAAGGACATACAGTACAGTAGTCAAAGAAAACACAGATAAAGATTACTGAATGAAAAACATAAGCAAAGTTAAAATCTTTAGGAACAATAATAACGAATTCCATGGCACCATCACAAATTGATAATGTATATGCTGTGAAACCATTAAAATTGTATAAATTAATATTAATAATAGCATGGTTATGCATGTGCATATTCACCCATAACAACAACCACCCATTTTTGTTAAAAATATTTGATTTAACTAATAAAATGCAATCAGCATGTTAAATTAGAATTAGATTGAATTGAATAGTGTACCTTTGCCTGTATGACTGAACCGGCCTCAAAGAACTCTGGCAGGTCAATAAATTTTAAGCTACCGAGATTATAGGACAAAATAACTGTTTCAGTCCTTTCCATTGAAATGTCTGTGAAACATAAAAAAGTGAAATCTTTTGCACAACCCATCAAGTAAGCACAATTATATTATGTTTTGTCAGCATATTGGCCAGATTTGTTTTCATGTTTGTTGCAGTACTAACCTGTCCCCTCTTCAGTTACTGATCCAGTGAACTCAAGAGACTGTGGCATGTAACTTTCTGAATTTTTGACAAAGACTGCCATGGGGAACTTCTGAGAGACACACCCAGTCTCATTCAGCTAGAAACAAATAATTATTTTATTCAGAAATAATGAATAGCTTATTTTTATTAAATAGAACATTTAGTCATCCTTACCACTGCTGACCTATTAAGACAGAGTGGAATCCCATACTGAACTGTATAAAAACCGATTGTTTGCATTAGGAAACTGCAGAGTCTCATCGTCACACGACCCACAACAGGCCGTCCATGGGTGTATCTGGTAAGACATACTGAAAGTTAACCAATCTTTCTGCTTAATGTGTTCATGTTTATTGTCCACATAAGGTGTTCAAATGACCTCACCTCCCACATACTCCCAGGTTTACTTCCTCTTTATTCGCTTTCACTGTCTTTGGATTTTCTAATATCACTTCGAATTTCGGAAGAACTGAACCACAAAGGAAGATGGCAAAGGAAAAACAAAGAAAACAAAAGATAAACAAGAAAAATTTCTTTACCCAGAAACCCAAAATGCTTATAGCACTGCTGTAAAAAACCTTTATTTTTAAGGGCACACTTTAAAAAGGATGGTACTACTCACCGTACTCTTTAACCTGAAAATTTTCATTGAATGTTCCTTTGCTAGTCTCAACAGACAGCTCATATGAACCAACAGAAGCCTCTGGATTCAGCTCATGGGAAAGTTGGAGAATCTTGCCATGGGTGGATGTGGCATTAATCCATTGATTGATTCTATTCCTTTGATTGTCCTGTTTTTATGAGAAAGCATTGGCATAGCAATGACAGGAATATTTATCCACCAAAAAATGTGTTAGTGAAAGTTAGGGAAAACAAGAAATGAAGTTTACCTGCACTGCTATGAGTTTGTACTGTGGATGTAAACAGATAACAGAAGTTCAGAAAACACTGGTTAGATTTCAACCTACAGCTGTTTACTCTGAGGTATAAGTCCACATTTCAAATATATTTGTCTAAACATTCATATGTACACATGAAGTCGTCTGAACGCTGAACCAAGGTCATGCCTTCTTTGCTCACGATTAAAATTCTGATATTAAATTTTGAATGCGAAAATTAAATTGCAACCTACTGTTTCATCAACTGGTTTTAAGTTTTGGTCCACTGTGAAAATCCTGAATTGGACTGTAAAATTGAGGAAGACATAGAAAACATCTTAAGATCTGCATAAAAGTGCATGAAAGCAGCAAGAGGTTAGCAAACACTGCAGCCGAATAGAGCGAAAATACCTGTTTGTCCAGGATTGTATATTTGTTTATCTGTCCGAATTATTGTCATTGGATTATAGGATGCAAAGTGGACTTTTCTTTTTTCAATCACATGAGTGTTTTTCCCTTGAACTTCCACTTGGATCACTTGCACTGAAACAGATTCAGGCGCCTGTTGAACACATGCAGTTGCATTACAAATATTTACTAGAGAGCAATTATTTCTTAGATATTAAACATGGAATTATTATTATTTTTTTTGCCAGTCTTGATAGATCATATTCTATATTACAAATGAAAAAAATAATTGTTGACATTCATGGCGTCCTATGGTGCTCAGATTTGTTTTATATTAACAAATACGTTTTTTTAAATCAATATATTCTTTTAAGACCATGGATATGCTGTTTTCAACAACTCTGTGAATAATTTAATCTTAATGACAGGCCTGAAAGTCAATGCAGCGGTGGATTTCCTTCTCAGTACTCTCTTGTAGAAGGGTTCTGTTCTGGTTATTGTCAACCAGAGAAATGGTCATCTGCATATTTTTTTCTGGTTTTAGAAGGGTCACACATAGTTTAACTTCCGAGCCTGTACTTATCGTGCTTGGAAACGTCACCACGAACAACCTACAAGAAGAAAAAGTATGTGCTAAATAACCCCCTGCCCCCTTTTAAATGCCTCAAGGAGCAAACTAATGATTTCATATTTGCAATACTCTGAGATATAAGAGTATACACACACACACACATGAAAGGACATTCAAATACAGACTAAAAAGGTTCACTTACGGCTCAGAGGTTCCTTGACAGAGACAAAGCAATAAAACGCAAGTTATTAATATTCCTCTTTTGAGTGACACAAGAAAAAAAGCCATCATAAAGGGATGTGTAGACTGTCTAAGCATCAAGCATTGTATATTCTAAACCTTTTCCAAATACCGTTTTTGTTTGACTGGACATGACCTTGGTGATGATTAACTGTCAGTATGAGGCATGGACTGTAGGATTAATTATTAAACAACAACAACAACTGTTACAATTCATCATTTTATAATTTATCATATAGATGGTTTTCATTTACCATTTTTTTTTTTCATTTGAATATGTTTGTCTATTTATTTCAATAGCTTTAGAATATTTTTTTTCTAAATTATTTTGTTTTGTGATATATTTAATGCCCTATCTATCTCCATTTTAATTATATATTTTATACTACCGATTGATTTATAATATTACCAATCAAGCACACACACAGTCTCACTTTACGTAACATGCACATAAATTGTAAGAATATGACTAATACTGATGAATAAACTTTACCCCATGAGGCCATGGGAGAGTATTTGTGAATGATGGTGAAGCGGCGCAACTGATGCTGGCAGGTCACATAATAATGGCAACATGAGGAAAGTGTGTCAGGATTACAATCAAACTTTTTCAAAAGAAGTACCTATACTCAAGAGAACATGCGATTCTGGACGCATGCCATAGTGAGCATTGATGCGCCCTAGTTTTCAAGGTGGTGCATTGTGGGACTTCTTAGGGAGCGAATTCAAGCTTGTGTGAATTTATTTAGAAACAGTTATAATTTTTGTTGTTATCTTAGTGAATGTAGACAGCTTAGCTAGTTTGTTTTCTATAGGTCTGGAGACTGGCTAGGCCACCCCAAGACCTTAATGTGCTTCTTCTTGAGCCACTCCTTTGTTGCCTTGGCAGTGTGTTTTGGGTCATTGTCATGTTGGAAGACGAGTTGAGTTGATGCCAAAGAGCTCAGTTTTGGTCTCATCTGACCACAGCACTTTCTCCCAGGCCTTCTCTGAATCATTAGATGTTCATTAGCAAACTTCACATGGGCTTTTACATGTGCCTTCTTGAGCAGGGGGACCTTACTGCAGGATTTCAATCCATTGTGGCGTAGTGTGTTACCAACGGTTAGCTTGGTGACTGTGGTCCCAACTGCCTTGAGATCATTAACTAGCTCCTCCTGTGTAGTTCTGGGCTGATCCCTCACCTTTCTCATGATTATCCTTACCCCATGAGGCTAGATCTTGCATGGAGCTACAGACTGAGGGCGATTGATTTTTAATTTTTCTCGATTTCTTCCATTTCCGAATAATCACACCAACAAGTCCCCTCCTCACCAAGCTTCTTGCTTATGGTCTCAGGGGTTAAAGTGAAAAAAATTCCTGAGCCTGAACTTTTTTTTGGGGGGGGGGGGGGTGGAATACTTATTTTCAAGTATTACAGCTGTATCTTAATGGCATCTTTTTATGAATGAAAGCCAGTATCACTAATATTATAGCTACTGATATCTCATGAAAATGATTTCCCCAAAAATTTTAAACGTTAGTCTTCAAAAAAATAAAAACTTTTAATTTAAGTGAACTTAAGACAATCGTCATTAAACCCATAATACATCATATGTCATATTTATCTGTACCATACAGAAATTGAATAAGGTTATAAAACAGTCCGCACTGCATAAATTATAAATTAAATATAAATTAATCCTTATCAAAGCTACAAGCGTTCTTTAGTCAAGAGCAGTGAGTAATTTTCTCTGCTCCCTCTGTTCTTTAGGTCAACTTTACTGACAGACAGAATGAATGGCTCCTGTCACTTTAAGATCTGCCGCTGTTGACAGGATCTCACATCTCATTCTCTCTACCATTTAAGATTTTATTTAACTCATTTAAGACTGTTCTTGTGATGATACTCGACAAAGAGGACATTCTGGCATAAATGTGTGTGTTATTGTTCGTTCAAGCGCGAAAGAGAACTCGATACTGGCGCGCATCTTTCTGTGCGTCGTACGTGTCAGGACATTCACTGAAAGCGCGTTCTCTTTTGTCTTGTCGCGCAGGAATGGTTCTAAAGCATTTGCGTGAATAAGAGCGTGATCATAACCCTAGCTAAATGATGTCAGAAAGAAAGAACGGATGGATGCTGCGTTAATTGCGTTAAATATTTTAAAACGTTAAAGCTGGACAAAAATGAATCGCATGCGTTGACGTTGACAGCACTTTTCATACATTGCTGACAGAAAATACTGCGGTTTGAAGTAAGCTACACAGAATGTTCTACATTTAATATTTATCTAACACAGTCTGAAGTTACCCATTATCCTGACCTGAGCTAATTTCCTGAATCAACCAACTAACATCTCCTTTCTTTCTTTTCATCCATAATGACATTAGCCTGTTGTTGTTTCTCGCGTTTCATCACTAACTGTGTCGCAATCTATTTTTTTATAGTCTATGGTCGCAACGGCTATACCTGCGCATTAGAACTTTCAGTGAACTAATTTTACAGGCTCGGTCCTGCTCCTCTGTGGCAATGACGGCGTGTGGTTAAAAATCACAACAAACGAATTTGAAAGTGGGGGGACATACCCCCTTTTTTTCTGGATTTTTTGGTTGATATTCGAAATAAACCTACCATAAAAAATTATAGACCCTTCATTTCTCTGTAAGTGGGCAAACTTACAAAATCATCAGGGGATCAAATAATTATTTTCTCCACTGTATACTGTTTTAGCTCTTCCAGAAAAAGGTTAAAGAAAGGCTTACACTTTCAATATTTACACTTGTGTACAAAATATTTGTCGAGAAACAAAATGAGATTAAGTAAATAAAAAAAACTGTTCTCTGTTCTCTTTCACAATGTAAATAACCCAGAATAACATTTTCATATTTTAACGAGATTTCAGGAATTATACCACAATTTTTTTTTTAAATGTACCACAACACCTAAATAAATTAGATAAATCTTCATAGTCATCAGAAATAATCCTTTGTAAAAAAAAAAAAAAAAAGGTTTTGTGGTATAGCAACGATGTACCATTTTATAAGACACTTCTTTGATCCTATTGTATACAAAAAATAATAATTTTTGTGGCAAAGTCCACACTCAAGCACTTAATTTCACCTATGTCTGTTCCTATAAAAGATCGCATTAGGACAAGAGACAACATCTTTCTGGAACAGAGAACGAATACTCCTGTTTGATTTGGTGGTAAGAGATCATTTACCAACATATGTATCATACATTGAGATGTGGCACAATCTGAGAGAGCTTGTTATTAAATCCCTTCATAAAAATAACAACCCCAGAAGGGATAGCTAAAAAAAATTTGCATGCTCCTTTGCTGTAATTGGGATTTTATAATGTGACAAAAATTCTTCATATTTTAAAGGAATTCCTTGGTCATTAAATAACTTACTCACTAAAATAATATTATTTTTAACCCAATCATCAAAGTGAATTGATTTATTTTTGTACAGCAAACCTCTGTTTTGCCTGTTTTAATTATATAAGTGTGCGGAGAAAAGTTATGCTTGTAAATTAAAGACCACATTAAGAGACATTGTTTGTAAAAGTAAGATAATTTGGAGGGAATTTGTCAGGATTTGTCAGATAAAAAAATTTGACTCCCTAATTTAGAAAGTTTAATTTTCTATAAAGTTCCACAAAGAGATGGGATTTTTCAAATGTTGTTTAATCCGATTAATTTTAAATGTATGATTAGAGTAGAGAAGTGGATTCAATTAAGTCTATTCTATATAAGTATGTTCATAAGAATTCATAACTAAAGATTTTCTAGTGTTTCTTATTTTTCCGTAAGAAATTAAATAAACATTGGTAAACTATCTTGGAAGTCTGAGCATCAACATAAAGAGATGTGGCAGAGTAAGCAAGACGTGAAAGATGCTTTGGAAAGTATAGTTCTACCCTTGAGAGACAAATCTCTGTGTAACCAGAGATTTAGTTTCTTTTAGTTTTTTTTTTCCATAATCTGAGAAAATTATCAACACTGACATCTGTTCTTCATATCCTTAGAAACGACTATATCCAAATAAGTAATTTTATCTTTCACTGGGATGCCTTGTTTGTCAAACAACAATTTTTGATTGAAAAGAGTTTATGGATATTTAAGTGTAAGCCTGATGCCCTGGAAAATACACTAATAATATTAATAGCTAAAGAAACCTGAGCAGAGATGCGTAAAAACAGTGTAGTATCATCTGCAAGTTGACTTAGTATCATCTCTCTGTCTGCAATATTGATGCCCTGTATAGCACTGGCCCTATATAAACAGAAAGTAATTGACCAGCTAATAAAAATAAATACGGTGAAATCGGACAGCCTTGTCTTATTCCACGTAGTAAAGTAAATCTGGTAGATGAGCCCGTCTTCAATTTGATAGAACAGTTTGCATTCACATAAAGTGTTTGAAGCGCTTCCATAAAAAACGACCAAAACCAAACTTTTCTAAGGCACGAAAAATAAAATGATGTTCAACGGAATCAAATGTTTTATTAAAGTCTAAAAACAAAATATAGCTCTCATCTACAATTAAATCAGAGTAATCAATAAGATAACACTAATCTAATATTATTTGAAATATGCCTCCCCGATAAGAAACCAGGCTGGGATTCATATAAAAGAGAATCTATTACTTTTTTAAGATGTTTAACAAAAATTAAGGCTAGAATTTTAAAGCCATTATTAAGAAGACATATTGGGCGCCAATTATCAAGACAAAGAACATCTTTTTGGGGTTTTGGAAGTAATGTAATAAGGCCTTGCATTATTGTAGGGGGGATTGTGCCTTTTAAAATACTTTCTCTGAAAACTTGCAATAGAAAAGGAGCTAATTGTTTTGCAAATAATTTGTAGAAATCTGAAGACAAGCCATCCACTCCTGGACAATTAATGGCTTCAGTGACTTCCTCCTGAAGGGCTGGATTTTGGAATCCACTGAATATAGAGATTATAATCAAGGTATTAATCAATATTTTTCTTTCTAAATATCAAATGAGTTGAATGACTTCTCTAGGCTTGTGAGATTTTACTTTGTTATAGAAGTCACCAGTGTGATTACTGAAATGTTCTTTTCATGTATTCTCTAATGTCTGTATTTGATATGAATGCAGTGACAGTGCTTGCTCATTTAGCCCGGCTTTAACGTGTTAATACATCCATCTGCTTTTTTAGGGTACTCTGACAGCTATGGTCAGAGGGGACATTGAAGTCTATAGTTTGAGTGACCATTTTAGCTAAAGTTTTTACTGTGTTAGATTAAAGTCTCCTCTCCTTGAGAGAAAGTACGTATTATCTTGATGTTTTGAGAATACTCTCCTGTTTATAGTTAAAGCCCGGCCAAATCCAACCTTGAGAAAGCTGTGTGTCGTTAGTATTCATGGTTACAGGTTAAGGAGCCACTGGCATTATTGGAGATTGACTGAGTTGTTGTTCTGGACATGCTGCAACCCAGCAATCCAAATCTGCGACCTGGAAGGTCACGACGTGCCTAACTTCAGGGTCCGAGTGTCAGCTGCATAAACGATGGATATGCTTCAGTCTATCTTTTTATGTGTGGAAAATTACTATGTTTATTGATTTCTTAGCCAATGAGAATGATTCAACCTGAAGCAAGGACGTAGCTTAGACCTTGGTGTAGGATATAACTGCTGTGATCTTTGTAACTGTAAACGGGGCGGCCTACAAACTCTTTGTGAGTCTTGAAGCTGATTCTGCTGATGAAACTGCAAACTATATCTTCAGTAAAACTTTTCTTCATGACGAGCGAACATCCAGGTCATGAGATAAACTGGACCGTCTCTTTTAAAGGACTCTCATGCTAAAGGAGGTCCATCAAAACATTTCTGTTGATCATCTGATAAATTATTCAGCAATGTAGGCAATGCTTGAAAACTTTTGCTAAAATAGCACTACTAAAACCTTAAAAATACATTTGAGACAAATAATAAAAATAGTATTCAGGCATGCAGCAAAATATAGATGAAATTATATAATTACTAATACACAGCCTTCTTTTCCTACCTACTCCATTAACACGTTTAAAAACTTAAGAGTTAATGCATGTATTAGTATATAAGAAAATATTTTCATTATATTAGAAAATATATATTTTTATATTAATGCCATTTGCAGTTAAAGTAGATCTGTTGTACTGTAGAAAATAGTAAGATCTACATATCATATCATCTGAATAAACTATAGGCTCATACACAGAGAAAAAAAAAACGGCCACTGACCTGTTTCCTGAAAACAATCAATACTGAAATCAAGGGTCAAGAATCACCTACACCCACTCAGTCAGATTACTGTAAATGTTTGTTTAGATTTGCAAACCCCTTCTTATATGGGGTCTGAAAAGATTTTAGCATTAAAATGTCAAGTAAATCTATTAAATGAGCAATTAAATGATACTTTTACTTTAGATTGCACACCATGATTAAGATTTTACCATGTTTGTTTTTCTGCCTGATCACTTATAATGTTAGTAACATTGTATGGATATGCAGATCGGCGGATTGGCAAACTTCCTATGTGTTATTTTGAGTTCTTCTGTTTTTTAAGAATAATAGTTTGTCTTTTCCTGATTACCCTTTCTATGATGGGATGAGTGAAGTTTCTGACCTCTCAATGACTTTAGGTAAGGTGATTTGTTATTTGTTCATATTTCATAATTTAGTTGTTTGATGATGCTGTTCAGTTAATGCAGGGTAAAATAAATATTCTACAGCATGAGGACCTTTAATGGTCATAAAAAACCCTCTTATAAGACAAGATAACTGAAGCAGAGCTGAGACCAGATAAAAAACAATCCCAAGATATAATCAAAATATCTTGTCTGATTCTGAAATGTTGCCATAGCATGTAGCTACTACACATTCAACAATTCAACCAGCTCACTATAACTTGTTTTCATCACTTTTATTAATCATATGAATTGTGAATTGAACAGTCATGTTCTGAAGAGATGTGGCCAAAAACTGATAAGAATTTGGGTTGTTCTAATTTGGTATGATATTGAAAATAATTTTGCACAGGATAAAGAATAAACATTATAATATTATGCATTAGAGTGTTCAAACATCTTTATCCAAGCTGAACTATGAGGTGATGCACTTCAGCAGCTTCATTCACAGTGAAAGGAGTACTCGGCCTCTGACTGATCACCTGAAGGAAAAGAAAGATGTTCACATTCATACAACAATGGAAACCTGTAAATCTGAATAAACAATGTGCATCGCATGATCAAAACATTCAACGCTGGCTTATTAAATCTTACTTGTTTGGTAGTAATCGTACACTTTGACCACAGCCGGCTTGAGATTCTTCACTGGAAGAATCTGTTTTATTTGTATCTGGTAATTCATTGGAATATTTTGTGGGATCTGCAGGAGGAAACAAACACATTAGTTATGGACATTATGGATAAAAGGTTTATGGATCGACCTAATAATTTACAGGGGTGCAAACACATGTATGGTCAAAAAAGAGAGAGGTAATTGAAGCCCTCGTCCCGCGGCAAATATCCAGATACTACATTGCAAACATCCCCAACCCACCCCTACAGGCACATAGAGTCAAATGAAATTTAGAAAAACTATCTTGCACTTCTTCTTCTTGTTTTACTGCTACTTCCTGAAAACAATTTCACCTGATGATTTGATTAGCTCTTTTTGTAAAGAATTAATAATTCTAGGATGATTGGGGTAATTGTGTAGGGTAGGCCTAGTGCATCTGCATAGAAACTAATAAACAAAATAGAAGCATATATAAATACAATAAAACACAAATACACGAGAAATAAAGCAGTGCTTTATGTTTTTCAGGTAAATTAACTGTATTAAGTATTAATACAGTTTATCTTTTGACAAAACGTGATTTTTCTCTTTCTCTTTTGTTGTTTGATTAACTTTGGTGACACATACAGCTGCAGGTATATTGGGTGCTGTCCCTTTAAGACGAATGCACGTATCTAGTACCGGTAATTAAGTTTTATTTTGACTGCGTTTACGGGGAAACTCGTTGAGATGGACACTGGCTTATTTTTTCGTGCACATGTCTGTTCAAACACAAATAGATAAGAAAGAAAAGGTAATTCGGTGTTCACGAACTTCACGTGCTGTCTGCGACTGCGTGGCTCTGTGCGCCGACAGACCATCTACATTTGGATGTTAAACATAATATATATAGCCTGATACAGCAAAGACAACGTCGGCAGTATTGACGGCAAAATAGGCAACAGAATATTTCGTTCTGTAAGCCTATTGACAGGGGCAATATTTGAAAATCGATAATTAGGCCTATTTTTTAATTTACAATTATATATGCATTTGTCAAAACCGAGAAACTTTCAAGCATCAAAATGTAATTTATTAATATGTATTTGCGCCTTCTATTTTGTCTGAAAACTTCCAACACTCCAACACTCTTGCGTGTCGCGTGAAAAATAGGCGTCGGTTGCGGTTCTATTTCTAGCACGCGGTTTCGGCGCGGCTCGAGAAGTGTGTGTGTCACGCAGGCATTGTGCTCTAACACAAGCTCTAACCAGTTAACATGAGAGCCGACATAAAAACGGACACTCCACGCCACGCAGAGAGAAATGTGATGCAGTGGCAGATCCAGAGTGAGACAGAAACACTAGTGGTTCACGCTTGCGCACATACTGCTGGTTTGGCGCGCAGTGTTCTGATTCGCTTATTTCCTATTTACTTGTTGGTGGACGCAATCCAGAATTACTGTTGGTTAAATTATAATCAGATATAATGTATATAGATATAAATTATAATCAGACCCTCTCAAACCATCAGACCCCCCCCCTCCCCCCCTTAAAAAAAAACTCTTCGGATCTGCACGATTCACACAAGTCACCCAAACTGACGTGAAAAAAGCGGGAGGCGCCGAAAAGCGCGCTGTTTGCACCCCTGAATTTAAAATAATATGAATGTTGCTGTTTTCTCACCTCCTTCAAATACACAATGACATGATCATCTTTAGAATCGACCCGTTCCACAAGTGGTACGTATGATCTGGAAGAACTTCCAAGCTGTGGGGAAAAGTGCTGGTTAATTTCTAAATAGTGAACTCTAGAAACTTTACACATTCTGTGAAGAACCACTCAAACACACCATTGATGTATCAGCTGTGAATCCAGATAAGAGTTTAATATCCACAATGACCATGTTAGTCCTTTCCTGTAGACCATCGTATCTGGAAAAGAGCAAATGAAAAGGTTTGTTTCTTAAATGCCTCATATAAATGTATAAATAAGTGAGAACAAAAGCCAGTAATTTACAAGACATACAGAGTTTATCACTCAAATCACTCATAATGTGTCAATAATAAAAATCTTTTCTTGTTTCTCAAGTTAGTGTTTAGTGTTGCAGTTTTAACTATTGAGATATGCCTTTTCAGTTTATATTGCTTTTGTGTTTAAGATGCTAAAAATATTCAATAAAGCCTTATTTGTTAGTTTATCGTACGTTATAATCTTTTGATCTGAATAAAAATTCTTACTTGACTGTGAAGTTCAAAATGAAATTTTGTCCCAATGTTTTGCAATCTCCCTCAATCTTAGCGTCAATGCTCAATGTTTTAGCTCCAGTAGGAGTGGGAATGTTGTAGAACTGAGCAATCTGAGAGAGTCAACACAAACAAAAATAAATTAATAAACCATTTCACAGCAGAATAACCACAATGCCAAGAGAGAAAGAGAGAGTGAGTAAATGAAGCTGATCGCACTACAGACCTGCACAGACACACAGGTTGATCCCTTCACTTCAATGCTGTATTTGGCTGGAACGGTCTGCAGCTGCTTCTCCTGGTACAGTAACTTGTTGTCCTGATTGACATCAAAGTGGTGAGTGTCTCCTGCTGACTGTACAGTCACTGTGCTGGAGCCGTCAGAGCTGAACACTTTGGTGGCGTACAAAGACAGAGCCTGAAGAGCCACCACTGTGTCCTGGGAAATAAATGTTTTCAGTAATATCACTTTTACTCATTCACACCGCTAATAATGTGTTTGATTGGAGTAGTTTGAGTAACCTGTGTGGAGGAGAATCCTCCATAGGCATTCTGCTGCTTCACAAGCCAGCTGACAATCCTGTTAGCATAGCCCAGATCAGCTGTAGTGACTGAATCTGCAGAGAGAACAGCTAGCAGCACATATGAGCTGATCTCCACTGCCAGAGAATCAGAGTCCTCAGCAGATGCAGACTGAGACCAGTGGAGATGAGACCCTTGAGGACAAAAGACACACGCGTAACTCAATGAGCATGACAAAAAAAAAAAAAACAATAGTACAGTCATAAAAGACAACAGAAATCATCAGAAACAAACCTCTTACCATCTGAAATAGCAACATCCTCCAGTTTCTTGAAAAGCTGCTGTCGAGTGTCTGTGTCTTTAGCCAGACTGAAAGTGTAGGCGAGCAGAGCAGTGGTGTAAATGTTTTTGACATCCTCAATGACGGACCTCAAGCATGACAATCCTTTAGTGATGACAGGATCCTGTGACAAAAACAGAGAAACAGACACTGTGAGTGTCATTTTTCTATGAGTTTATACTGTGTTTCCTGAAGATGAACTTACTGTGACTGGAGTTTCCAGTTCAAGCAATGATGCAGTAATGTAGGCAGTCATGGTCACATTATCATTCACTCCACCCTGGAATATATGAGAAATGAAGGATAAATAAAAGCAACACACTCAAACTAGGCTACTAAAGGAAAGTTCATCTAGACAAACTTTGATGTTGGCTTGAGAAAGTCTAATGGCCAGTTTCACAGACAAGCTTTATGCTATTCCCAGACTAAAATGCAAGTTTGAGCTGTCTTCACTGAAAACAACTTGCGTTGACATACAGTCCCCCTGTGCTGAAAAACAAGCTTTTAATGTTGTTTATATGTCCGTGTGGGTTTTTTAAATGCTTTAAAACAACACCAATGCTGAGTATTTTCTCCTTAAAACTGCAGTGAACCAGACAGTCTCAAAAACGAGGTTTGAAATTGCTGGCGTTTCTGATGTCAACGAGTGGATCTCTGAGCTGGCATGATTTGCATATGAGCATTTGCATATTCATAGAACCACGTATACTAAATGAGGCAAGGGTGTAGTTACATTCAAGCTATTTTAAGGCATGACATGTTTTTTTCAAGGAAAACACATTTAACCCTCTACCACACGCATTATGATAGACCTATAGAAAAAATATTTGACTCTTTCTTTTCTTAGAATGGCTTAACTTGAAGTGCTGTAAAAAAAAAAAAAAAAAAAGGAAAAAATATTGTTTTAAGGTACTTTATGATATGTTGCCATATGGCAACAACATACAAAAGTGGAAATGTTTCGAAAAAAATTGCCATTTAAATTTGAGTGGACCAACATTCCACAGGCCACAATCAACAACCTGATCAACTCTATGCGAAGGAGATGTGTTGCAATGTGTGAGGAAAATGGAGGTCACACCAAATACTGACTGGTTTTTGGGTCCCCCCAGACCCCCCCCCCCCCCCTCAATACAGTAAAACTGCACATTTTAGAGTGGCCTTTTATTGTGGCCAACCTAAGGCACACCTGTGAAATAATCATGCTTCAGCATCTTGATATGCCACACCTGTGAGGTGGATGGATTATCTTGGCAAAGGAGAAGTGCTCACTAACACAGATTTAGACAGATTTTGAACAATATTTGAGAGAAATATGCCTTTTGTGTACATAGAAAAAGCCTTAGAACTTTGAGTTCAGCTCATGAAAAATGGGGGCAAAAACATAAGTATTGCATTTATAACTTTGTTTAGTGTAGCTAGCTAAACTATTGCAATAATGTCATTCCACTATTGCACATTGTTGTCGCTTGGCAACACAAACATTTGATCAATTTACCAAAAACTAACTTACCTGAGGTGATGTTTCCGACAAGAAACATACCGACAAGAGACCGCAGTCTGTCAATAATCGCGCCACAGAAAAAAACTGCATGTCATGTGACTTAACCAAAGCACATCATTGGCTAAACTAAGGTCTTCTCATTCCAACAAAAAACACGAGAATGTTTTCTTAAAGAGACAATGGCAAGGAAATGAACACAAAGAGTATGTTGCCATATGGCAACACCATGCGGTTGAGGGTTAAATATGTAATTTTGGTGATCAAGGGTGAGTTTTAAGAGATCAAATGATTGACTACAGGGGGACTTGAATAAAATATTACACTGCCATTGTTTTGTCTCAAGATGCACACAAGTAAATGTTTTTTTAAGGCATGTTTAAAAAAGGTACTTAAATATCCTAATTTAACTAAGGCCTAATCCTGGCTTAATCTAAACCATGTCTGTGAAACCAGGCCTAAAATGTTTTTTTTTTTAAAGCTTAAACATTTACAGGTCTAAGATTCCAGGTTTTCTAGATAGTTACTAGACCATTTCTAGGTGGCTGCTATTGTGTTCTAGATAGAAAGAGAGATAGCGAGATATAGAGAGACAGAAGTTGACCGACCTTCATTCTGTTGTTGAACAAGCTTCCCTGTTGGATAAAACAGCCCTCTGAATCCCGTCTACTTATTAACCAATTTTTTGCACCCTGAATAATTTCTGGATCAATAAATATGTATTTCTGTGCTCTGCCAAAAGACCTCAGCACAAAGGCAGTCAACCTGGTGGTGTGGAAGATATAATAAAAAAAATGTTTCATCCATCATAAATTTCAAAACAAATTATTTGAACCGAGAGACACATTTTTACATTTTTTTTTTTTTTTTACCATACTTTTGGGTTTATTGTAGATTGCCTTGATATTTCTGTTTAACAAAAGTGATATCGAAAACATATTTACCATGTATTCCCAGCACCATAACCAAATGTGCTGTATGATCCATCAAAATGCTTGTAGTTCATTTGTCTCTGGTATCCTGTTTAGTGTGATAATGGTTAACACTTCAATGGTTTGTTTGGGTTGATTCAATGTGTCTAACTTTACTGAATGACTTTCAGGTGTGTTGAAAAATGCATAATTTGTTATTTTCTTGACATGATTTATGTCTCTCACCGCTCTTCAGGAAGCCTGTGGCTCTCTCTCGGATGGCTGAGGTGAGCTGCTCTGTGTTCTCCAGATACTGCAGAATGTAAATATTGGGAGAAAGAACAGCCATGTTTTGCTCTCCACAGCCGTACGGCATCCGTAATAATCCGTGAAGATTCCTCAGTGCACGACCCAATATGTCTCCTATAAACCATACACACATGAAACTCACTACATTTTATAAGTCCAAACCCAATCTCCTCATTTCTGCTTGTATTTGTAAATGTTACCAATGACTGAAACAGAGGATTTGGCTGATCCCTCTATCACATCTTTAGGGAGAGTCAGAGCCACTTCCTCTGAGAGACTGTCACCTATAAACCAGACAGACAGAAACACATATCAGTGATCAGCAAAGTAACTCTATAAATTTAGCGAAGTTCCTAAATGTAATTTCGGGAGGAGCGAACCCATCTAATCTTTTAATTAACTGCTGGAGCATATAAGCAGCTGCTTACCTGGCTCTGGCATCCCTCCACCTCCCCAACTCCTCCAACATAATTAGGCATCTTGTTGCCATACTGATCACAGGGGGGTATATCTAAGCTCGAGTTGAAGTTGCTTCCTCGAACCCCTCCACTGTGGTCAGCATGCCAAATACGCTTAACCTTATTAGCTTAAAGTAGGGCTGGGCGATATGGCCAAAAAAAAATATCACAATAATTTTTTTTATATCAGTCGATATCGATAATTATCACAATAAAAGCCAAATCTTTATTTCTTTCAAGTTTAAAGGCAGATTTTTGCTCCTAAGTGAAAGTTGTAGAAACCAGAGCGTTAACTGTGGTTTTAAACTACTCTTTATTGTCAGAACATATCATGGCAAACACTTGCCAAACAGGTGAACATTTCACAAATCTGAGGTAGAACATTCAAACATTTGTCATTTTTCCTTAACAAAATAAATATATTTATTGGACAATTTCTTAGTTTCTGCATGTGCTATTTTTTTTTGGGGGTAAAATGTAATATTCTGACTGTTTGAGTTTTATTAAACTTAACCATTGGTCATCCAGTGTATCATGCATTTAGATCATGACAACCACAGATGAAACCAGCACCTCACTATTATGGCAAAATGTAACTCTATGGTTTCTATGGTATTTGTACGAAAAACAGCAGCCTAAATACATTATTAAATACTGTAATTATATTCCATTAGTCCTTTAATACATTGTCTACATTAATAATATCATACAATTCAATATGTATATCCCACATTTCATGGTGCAGTTAATATTACTAGGCTAACGTTACAGTAAATCCATGGTAAATGATGGGAATTTGTAGAAGGAAAAGCCTTCTGACTGTATCGTTGCGCACAGTGTTTCTCCTGTTTGTCAGCGCTGTTTCATCTGCCTTTAAACTGGTTTAAATCACTGAGACATTTGTGTTACTCGCTGAATTCAAGCGCTTCTCACTGGATTTCGTGACCGAGACTGATCAGAGTAAACACATCTGCTCTAGTGAGCTCGCGCACATTCTCTGGCTCGCGCTGCCGTTTGGACTTTGAGCCGAGTGGATAAATGGACCGTGTGGCGCGTGGTTCAAATGAGTTTCATTCCGCTTTTTGCGCAATGCGCATAAACATTATCGAACATTTATCGACCTCTTGATATCGTTTTATCGAGAAAAATTATATCGAGATAATTATCGCTATCGTTTTATCGCCCAGCCCTAGCTTAAAGATTAATAGACAAACGAACTCGTGAAATATTCTAAAACCATCTGTGAAGTCCCAATATAATTGAGGCGCGTGTACCAACTAGCCAATCATGGCCGGCAGATGCAGTGATGTTGCAAGCTGCTTTACAGCGTATAAAAAGGAAACCTACCTGAAAACACATCATCAGCTTCATGTCACGGTTGTTGAATGCATTGTTTCCTTTTCGTCTCGTGTCTGTGTTTGTTTATGTGTGAGTGGGCGTTGTCCCGCTCACGTGTCTGTCAGCGCTCCAGCTGATAATCATTATCATCACCATCACTGTTCACAGCTGCAATTCATTCCTGTTCCCTTCATATACTCACACCATTCTCTGTTCCAGTGTCGGATTGTTTGTTTGAGGTCCCGTGGAGTTTGCCGTGTCAGTGTTCGCCTCGCCGTGTCTTCCTACTGTTCGTGTTTTTCGTCATTCGGTTTCACTGCACTCCAGCACCGGGATTTGGATTCTTCACCTTACTGCACCAGCGCACCACAGACCATCTAGTCCCTGCACGAGCCTGAGTCGCCGCCCACCAGTGTATCTGAGACTGTGTTTGTGTTGTTCAGAGTTAATTAAATATTAAGAAACCTGCGTTTGCTTCCAGTCTTGTTTCTATCATGACAGAACAATCCGACCAAACCATGGAAGCAGCAGGTTACGCCGCAGCAACGATGGAGGACTTTGTTCGCGCAAGTATTCAAAGGATGGATGCACAGGATCGCCATCAAGGGGAAGCGGCGCGCGCAATTCAGGCTCTCGTCACGCAGGTGTCCGAGCTTACCCAGCAATTTCAACATCTGCAACCTCCCGCTGCGCCAGCCGCACCGCCCGTCCCTCCCACACCACCGATGCCCGCCTCTCAGTCCGAGCCCCGCCTTCCGACTCCTGAGCCATACTCCGGTGAGCCTAACTTTTGCCGGCCATTTTTGACTCGATGCGGTATGCATTTCGCACTCCAGCCCCAGACCTTCGAAAGGGAGGAGACTAAAGTGGCGTTTGTATTAACCTTACTGACTGGGAGAGCGGCACTATGGGGGACGGCGGTGTGGGAGAACAAAGAGCCATGCTGTTCCTCATTCCAGGAGCTCTCAACAGAGATGAGACGAGTTTTCGACCGCGCGGTCGCGGGGAGAGAGGCTGCCAGGGTCTTGTCAGAACTACGCCAGGGGGAACGATCTGTTTCGGACTATGCCATCGAGTTCTAGACCCTGGCGGCCGAGTGTCGCTGGAACGAGGAAGCGCAGTGGGATAGGTCCCTGCATGGGCTGGCCGACCGCGTCCAGAGGGAGATCTACGCTCTGGACCTACCCCCCTCACTGAACGGACTTATCGACCTGGCTCTGAGGGTGGACGCTCGACTAGCCCGGGTCGGACCACGCGCTCCACCCAGCCTGCCTCGTGGGGGGGTGGAACACCAGCGGTCCAGCGGCATGGACGCGGCCGGTCCCTCCGATCCCGAGCCCATGCAGGTGGGTCGAGCTCGGCTTTCCCGGGAGGAAAGAGAGAGGCGGAGGTCCCAAGGCCTTTGCCTGTACTGCGGGGGAGCGGGACATTTTGCATACAACTGCCCGGTAAAAGGCCAAGCCCGATAGTAAGCATGAGGCTACCTCTGGGTGGGATCTCCGCCGAAAAGTCCTCATCTACATCCACCATCCTCCCGGTAAGACTTAGATGGTCTGTCCACGATCACCACTGCACCGCACTTGTGGACTCCGGGGCTGAAGGTAATTTCATGGATCGCACCTTTGCACAACAGTTTCAAGTCCCACTCAGAGCACTTCCCCAGAGAATCACCGTACATGCACTCAATGGACAGTCACTACCAGCTATCTCCCAGACCACCGAGAACATCACGCTCACCACCTCAGGGAATCACTCAGAGACTATATTGTTCTACATCATGGACTCCCATCACACACCCATTGTCTTGGGTCACCCCTGGCTCAATCAACACAACCCCCGCATTGACTGGAGACAAAGAACCATATCAGCCTGGAGCACTGAATGTCATAGTTTGTGTCTTGTGTCTGCCTGTTCTGTTGTCTCTGTTCCTGTGTTGCAGGAGGAAGCAGTGGATTTATCAAACGTGCCCGCGGAGTACCGTGACCTGAGGGAAGTGTTCAGTAAGTCAAGGGCTGCTTCTCTCCCTCCGCACCGTCCCTACGACTGTGCTATAGATTTACTGCCAGGTAAGTCTCCGCCTAAAGGCAAGATTTATTCACTCTCGGTTCCGGAGAGGGAGGCTATGGAGAAATATATTTCTGATTCTCTAGCATCCGGGTTCATCCAACCTTCCTCATCTCCAGCGGGGGCGGGGTTCTTTTTTGTGGGGAAGAAGGACTGGTCGCTGCGACCTTGTATTGATTACCGGGGGCTGAACAACATCACGGTAAAGAATACTTATCCTTTGCCGCTGATGTCTTCAGCCTTCGAGAGGTTGCAGGGAGCGTCCATCTTCACAAAACTGGACTTACGTAATGCTTATCATTTGGTCCGTATTAGGAAGGGGGATGAATGGAAGACTGCCTTCAACACCCCTAGGGGGCACTTTGAATACTTGGTCATGCCTTTCGGTTTGTCCAACAGTCCCGCAGTCTTCCAAGCGCTCGTCAATGACGTGCTGCGAGACATGATCGATCAGTTTATTTATGTTTACCTGGATGACATTCTGATTTTTTCCTCGTCTCTCCAGGAACACGTGCAGCACGTCCGACGAGTACTCCAAAGGTTGCTAGAGAATGGGCTTTTTGTCAAGGCGGAGAAATGCGCTTTTCATGCACAGTCGGTCCCTTTCTTAGGACACATCGTGTCGGCTGAGGGTATGCGTATGGATCCTGACAAAGTTAAGGCTGTGGTAGAGTGGCCAAACCCAGATTCCCGTAAGGCCCTACAGAGGTTTCTGGGGTTCGCCAACTTCTACCGGCGTTTTATTCGCAACTTTAGCCAACTAGCCGCACCTCTGACTGCCTTGACCTCTCCCAGAACTGCGTTCAGGTGGTCGGAAGCAGCCGAAACTGCTTTTTCCAACCTCAAGAGCCGCTTTGTTTCGGCTCCCATCTTAATCGCCCCTGATCCTTCACGCCAGTTTGTGGTGGAGGTCGACGCGTCAGAGGTGGGGGTAGGCGCAGTTCTTTCACAACACTCTCCTTCAGATAACAAGATGCATCCATGCGCGTTTTTATCTCATCGCTTATCACCCGCTGAACAAAATTACGACATTGGCAACAGGGAGTTGTTGGCGGTCAAGTTAGCCTTGGAAGAGTGGCGCCACTGGTTAGAGGGGTCTGGGGTACCCTTTATCGTCTGGACTGATCATAAGAATCTGGAAGACATTAGAACCGCCAAAAGGTTGAACTCCAGGCAGGCTCGGTGGGCACTTTTTTTCGGCCGTTTCGATTTTACCCTCTCGTATCGTCCGGGTTCCAAAAACGTCAAACCCGATTCTTTGTCGCGTATTTTTGATCGATCCGAACACGCACCTACTCCCGAGCGTATTTTTCCTGAGACCCTAATTATCTCTACGCTCACATGGGAGGTCGAATCGAGAGTCAAGAAGGCTCTAGAAGGGGTAACACCTCCGATCCGGTGCCCACCGAACCGCTTATTTGTGCCGGAGGAACTACGTCCAGACGTTATTCGGTGGGGTCATTGTTCTAGTCTAGCCTGTCATCCAGGAGTTAGTCGCACCCTCTATTTGGTCAAACAACGATTCTGGTGGCCGCTTATGGCTCGCGACGTTCACAATTTTGTTTTGGCTTGCTCAGTTTGCGCCATTGGCAAGTCGTCCAATCGACCCCCAGATGGGTTACTCCAACCGCTGTCGGTGCCTTCGAGACCCTGGTCCCATATCGCACTAGATTTTGTTACCGCCCTCCCACCCTCCCAGGGTAACACGGTAGTTTTAACCGTGGTGGACCGATTCTCGAAGGCAGCCCACTTTGTTCCCTTGCCCAAATTACCCTCAGCCAAGGAGACAGCGGTTGCAGTCGTTAATCACGTCTTTCGGTTACATGGCCTCCCGACAGACGTGGTGTCCGACAGGGGACCCCAATTTGTGTCCAAATTTTGGCGAGAGTTTTGTAAGTTGCTGGGGGCGACGGTCAGTCTGTCTTCCGGGTTTCACCCCCAGAGCAATGGTCAAACTGAGAGAGCCAACCAAGACTTGGAGAGAACCTTGCGATGTACGGCTGCCAGGAATCCTTCCTCCTGGAGTCAACAACTGCCTATGGTGGAGTACGCCCACAATTCGTTGCCAGTGTCAGCTACGGGCCTATCTCCTTTTGAGTGTAGTATAGGATACCAGCCACCGGTTTTTCCTAGTCTGGAATCCGAGGTCGCGGTTCCCTCCGCTCACGCCTTCGTCCAGAGGTGTCACCACACATGGACGAGAGCCCGTGAGACTCTCCTCCATGTGCGGGCGCGCACCAAGGCCAAAGCCGATCGCCACCGGTCTAGGCCTCCCGTATACGTCATCGGTTCCAAAGTGTGGCTTTCTACCAAGAACATTCCGCTCCGCTCCGTATCCAATAAATTGGCTCCTAAATTCATTGGCCCGTTTTCTGTCACCAAAATAGTTAGTCCGGTGGCAGTCCGCCTCAACCTCCCTCCAGTGTACAGGAGAATTCATCCGGTATTCCACGTGTCCAAAATTAAGCCCGTTTTTTTTCCCCGCATTAATCCGCCTGCCCCGGTTCCCCCACCGCCGCGACTCGTAGATGGGGAACCATCCTATTCGGTCCGTCGCATTCTGGACTCTAGGCGGAGGGGACGCGGATTCCAGTACCTGGTGGACTGGGAAGGTTACGGTCCGGAGGAGAGAAGTTGGGTTCCGGCTCGTGACATCCTGGATCACTCTCTTATCGATGATTACAATCGACAGGTAGGGAGTCTGGGAACGCCGTGAGGCGTTCCTAGAGAAGGGGGTACTGTCACGGTTGTTGAATGCATTGTTTCCTTTTAATCTCGTGTCTGTGTTTGTTTATGTGTGAGTGGGCGTTGTCCCGCTCACGTGTCTGTCAGCGCTCCAGCTGATAATCATTATCATCACCATCACTGTTCACAGCTGCAATTCATTCCCGTTTCCTTCATATACTCACACCATTCTCTGTTCCAGTGTCGGATTGTTTGTTTGAGGTCCCGTGGAGTTTGCCGTGTCAGTGTTCGCCTCGCCGTGTCTTCCTGCTGTTCGTGTTTTTCGTCATTCGGTTTCACCGCACTCCAGCACCGGGATTTGGATTCTTCACCTTACTGCACCAGCGCACCACAGACCATCTAGTCCCTGCACGAGCCTGAGTCGCCGCCCACCAGTGTATCTGAGACTGTGTTTGTGTTGTTCAGAGTTAATTAAATATTAAGAAACCTGCGTTTGCTTCCAGTCTTGTTTCTATCATGACACTTCAAGCCTGAAGGAAGACTGCGCAGGCACAACCAAAGCATGGCAATGCAACGTGGCGTCTGGTTCCTCTCTCAGAGAACTATGGTTGCATGCGTAATAACATTTCCTTGCGAAGGAACTCAATGCTTCATCAGCTGACGCAATGGCAACGACAATACCAACTACGCCATGCTGACCAGTGCCTGCTTAGAGACTAAAAATAATCTAGAACCTTAGTGTGCGAAAGTCTCATTAATAATGGACACTGATAACAGTTTAAAGGTGCATTGCGCAACATTTCATGTTAAAAATACCCGTTTTTCTAACCCATACATGCTTAAACAATTGCCTGATGGGCTGAATGAGCCCTTCTCTGATCACTGCGATTGCCTCTAAAATCCTGTACAGTAAAATAAATAAGAGGGATTCGGGTCGGAATTTGAGACTGGGTGGGACGTCATGCGTGTTCAGTTGCAGTGTTGCAGTTTCGCTTGTCACCAGAGCGGCCATAGATTGTTCAAGGGAATGGGCCGAACCATTCCAAGCACAGTCTGGCTGTAGCACGAGTCTTAAAGTCCCTGTAAAGGCAATTCTAAAAAAAAATTCTAAACACGTTATAAATGTTAGAAATGTATTGCTAAATCATATTACAAAGACTGTGAACTGTGAAGTACTGAATTGTGGAGTTAGACCGTTAAACAGTTTTTCACCGTTGCTGTGTTCCGGATTTTTTGGGCGGGGCTAAAACGGGGGCTCGATGACGCACTGAGGCCCCCTGAGCTCGACACACGCCCCTACTTGATGACGCACTGGAGCCCATTCACATCAGTTTGCAACTCAATCGCGAGTTACTGTCAGTACTATTATTAGTTACTACATCCTACAGTTTGCTAGCTAGCTATGCCTTCGTCACGGAAATGCACATTACCTGGATGCGATCACGTACAAAACAGATCGGTGTCCTTATTTAAATTTCCGAAAAACTATCATATCAACAAGAGGTGGATTAATTTTGTGAAGAGCCACCTTGATGGAGAGCTGAGGATCACCGCCAAAACCCGCCTCTGTAGTGATCATTTTACACGGGATAGTTTTATAAACTTTCGTCGGAGACAACTGGGATTCATTCACTGATAATCCGCTGTTACTGGTGAATGTGGCCGAACAGACTATCTTCCGCCTCGGCCTTCATCCTCCCGTCGCGCCGACAACTGGTGCCATCATCGGCAGTGCGTGCCCACCAATGAGTGTAAGTTGCCTTGTGTGCTTATGTTATAATTAGAGTAGGTAGTCCAGGCTCGAACATGTATGGCTTTGTAAAAGAAATTAGGCTGCTAGGAGCATCCTTTCCGGCTCTAGCGGTGACAGTTGAGTGTTCAGTGTTGTTGTGAGTCGACTGCAGCGAGCTTTCGCGCGAGTGGGCGTGGTTTCAGCGCAGCCAGCGGACACGCCCCCAGCGTTTGAGAGCAGAGACTACTGCTCATTTTTGCAAGATTTTGATCGCTTATTTTATGTACTTGCCGGCTTTTTTTATCATTAAAATTTGGCTGGGTGGCTAATAACACATTTTTCTGTGGTGTGACAAACTCAGAACACATACTTAATTTTGACTTTACAGGGACTATAAGCTCCACTAGCTCATAGTATTTCGAATTTTGCGGCATGGTGCGGGATTTGCTTTTACAAATATCTGACTTTACTGACTCCGTGCTTTCTATTTCGTCAGAATCATGAGAAAAAACCCTTTTTATACACTGTAGAGAACCTTGCGAAGTCATCACTGCATCGGCCATGATTGGCTGTTGTTACACGTGCCTCAGACACTAGGTCCTGTGTCCCCATTGCGTCAGCTGATGCGGCATTGAGTTCCCTCGAAAGGGAACTACATTTGTCATGAAAGGCTGACAAATTTTTTCTGCTTTCTCAATTAAAATGTCGGAGACATATTAGAATATTTTGGTTACTGTATATTTTAGCTCCATCTATTGGTCCTCAAATGTCCTCTATGCAATGTGTACTAATTTTCATGAAGTGGAGATTGTGTTTAGAAGATATAGAGCCATTTAATCTTTACAGTCTGTATGACAAATGAATGAGTCAAAATTCTTTGAGCATCTTTTTGTCAGTTGAAAAAGCTTCATTGCTTGGCCCCCCCAAAAAAATGAACAAAAGCAAACGGGACCCAGCATTATCAGCATTGTACACCAAAATGTATAAATATTTGCAGACTTACCATTTGGACACAATAACCAGCTTTGAGTCTCTGTCTTTTCAGTTCCTTCTGCCTGCAGCATAAAATAAACACATCAACACATCATTCTGACATAAGCAGCATTATGATAAAGGGTAATTGACGTCTAGTGGACGTTTGACGTGCACTGACCTGTACAAGCAGACTTCGTGTGACTGTGTCAATACGTCCTCTCTCTGGGACGCTCACAATCTCATTGTCACACACAGTCTGGGACGCCTCTGCCTCTGCACTGACTGTAATATTCAAGACTCCTACAACACAAGACATGTACGTGAAGATACAACAGACACAAACACAGAGAAACCATCCCACAAAACAAAACAAAACAAAAAAAAACTGATTTTCTCAGCTAGAGAAGCTCAAATTTCTTTGTTAAAGTTTAGAAGAGACCTCCACAACTGACTTACAGTCCACAAGTCTCACTACAGGAACAGTAACCCTGGAGCTTTTTTTTGCTGAAAGGCACATTAAAGGCTTACGACTCATTCTTTGTCCAATTTGATTATTAATACATTTTATATGGTAGAAATGTTTGAGTTCATAATGAGATATTTGATTTGTAAAGTTGTTGAGATGTCTTCTAGACTCTTCTCGATCCTTCCCTCTGGTCTTAATGCATACTGAAAAAAAAAACTACATTTTGGACCCAGCTAAGCAAACTCAAGCAACTCAAGCAAAAGTCTCCATTTTTATGTTAATGTTATCTCATTTATGACTTTCTAATGTGTTTGGAAAATGTGCTGTATATACAATGCTGGGCAATTTAAACTAGTAACCCTTAATATTCTGAAATGTATAATGTTTTTTATAGATAGTTTAAGTATTTACAATATTAGTATTATAATTTTTTTTAAATCTTTTTCTCCCAAAGAAAATTTTAAGACTATCTAAATCTAATCTAAAGACAAAGCTGATACATAAATGAGACAAGAAAATCACTACTAAGTATCCTGAGCTTAGAGAAATCTCTGTCAGGGCAGCACATCGAAATCAAGACACAACAGTACCTCTGACAGCACAAGTTCAAGTCCCAGCTACTGTTCCCTTCTCACCTCTCCCATTGTCTAAAGGTGCTCTAAGTCAGTGGTTTTCAAACCCTGGGTCGCGACCCTCGGGTGGGTCGCGAGACTTAAAAAATGGGTCACCAGGATGATTTAAGGAAAATATAATTAAATTAAAAAACAAAATTTGTTTTCATAAAATCATAGTCTATAGGCCTATATAAAAGAAACACGCGCAATATGGCTATTTAAACAATTAATAGATTAATACAACGAAAGAAAAAACTGGCAGCATGCTGCTGAGTTTGGTTCATTTCTGTGAGGCGCGGCGCCTCACAAACCAGTTGACGGAAAGGAAACCGAGACGGCAGTTTGTTTGTTTTCTTTATTTTACAAAAGCACAATGTTGTGTTTTATTGCGAGTGTACACAAATATAAATAAATACTTTGCAGTTTCGAATGATGTCCTGAACAAAATAACGGAGTATATTTATTTATATGATTCCATCATGCCGGTGGCGCCTCACATGCACACAACATATTCCAGCATTGCAATCTTGACATCGCAGCCGGCTCATTATCAAAATAAAATAGTCAACCTCACATAAAAATTACACTGCTCTGTTTAAATAGTCAATAGCCTACAATTCGTGCCATTCAGCACCGCTCCACTGTGATGTTTCCAAGCACATTTTTGCGCATGTGAAGAGGGTGATTTTCTGAAGAGGGATCGATATTGGAACGTGAGTGAAGTACAAAGAAGCCCACGAGCGTAATTTCCTATGGGGACAGGGGGGACATGTCCTCCCCACTTTTCAAAATTCAAAATTTGTTTATAGCTAGTGTGCACGCGATGTTCCCAGACGCGCGCGCATCGACATAGGCTCGGTCCTGCTCCTCCGTGGTATCGCGTTTGCGGCACAGGCGATGAAACGCCAGAAACAACAACAGGTGACTAAGCTATCGTTATATGATCCCGCTCTTATTCATGCAATGCTTTTTCATGCGCGACAAGACAAAAGAGAACGCGCTGTCAGTGAATGTCCTCCTGACACACACACACACACACACACGACCCACAGATAGATGCGCGCCAGTATCAAGTTCTCTTTCGCGCTAGAACGAACAACACGTATGCCATGTCCGTTTTGTCGAGTATCCTCACAAGAACAGTCTTAAATGAGTTAAATAAAATCTTAAATGAAAGTAAAGAGTAGTGAGAGAATGGGATGCGTGAGATCGTCAGCTGTGGCTGGTCCTAAAGTGGCAGCAGCTAATTCTCTGAGAAAATTACTAACTGCTCTTGACTAAAGAATGCTTGTAGCTTTAATAAGGATTTATCTATATTTAGTTTATAATTTATGCAGTGCAGAATGTTTTGATAACCTTATTCAATTTCTGTATTTCATACCTGTTAGACAGGAAAGGCACAGGTAAATCTGACATTTATAATGGGTTTATGTAAGGTTTGTTTTAAGTTCACTTAAATTAAAAGTTTTTATATTTTTTGAAGCCTATAAATATTTAAAATTTGGGGGATAATCATTTTAATTTTTTCTTAGAAGCCTATAATAAATAATAGTTTAGCATCCAAATAAATCGCGAATATGGAAAAAAACATTATTCGAATGAGAGAGTTACGTGAGCCCAACGCCGCTTACTTTCACTTTCGCTTTAAATTATTTCGCTTTGGCTTGTTTATATATATTTTTTTCATTCTTGTTCTGTTCTGAATATCATTAAATTTAAAGGATTTGTTGTGGAATATTTTTAGTGATTTTTTTAAGCATACAGCAAACGATAGTAGGCTATTAATTGGTTAAAATTCTTACAATGGTTAATGGTTAATCGGTTAATTAGCATCCCTGTAGCTTTAGCTAGATCAAAAGAGTGCAGAATCAACTTTGCGTTACGATCGCGTCACGGATAAGCCACTGCACGTGCATCATCAAAAGCGGTTGTTAACAAAAGGCTTAAGAATAGGCCTATATAGGCCTATGGGTCGCGTCAATTAAAAAAAAAAAAAAGGGTCGCTCTTGAAAAAGTTTGAAAACCACTGCTCTAAGTGATGTTGGGTGATGTCACTTCTTGTTGACGTTTAAAGTATTGTCAAACAAAACAGAGGCTAGCTAGACCCTCCCTCCTCCTCATCCGGGCACTAACCGCTCAAACCCTTCTTGTCGGTTATTGGCTGGAACACTGTTTGTTATGTTTCGTGGTGCAGGTTAGCCCAGTTTGTTTTTCTTGCCGTTTGTGGAGCCTGGGGCGTCTACAGAGACCACGTTTTTTTACAGTGTGTTCAGGGGACAGGCAGCTAGCGGATGGTGAGTAGATGTTTGCTGTATGTGACAAAAAAATATTTGGCCTAAAAAACGCGTGACATCGCTTAGAGCATCTTTAATGTCTCTCCTACTACTGTTCTGTCCATTAAAGGTGAAAAACTCCAATGTCATTGTGGCAAGCAGGGCGAGGCTGAGAGCAGTGGGAGATAGGCGCGAGGCCGGTGGCGTGATTGATGAGACCAGTCTCGTATCTCTCACGGAGGAGCTACAGACGCATAAAAGGAGGAACGATGACAGTGAAGGACGAGGGAGGACCAGGCCTGGGCTATTTATGATAGGTTTTGTTTATATGTGGCGGCAGTCATCCGTAAGGGGCCGCTTTTACTTTCGCTTTGTTGTTTGTTTATTTTACATGATTAAAGTCTTTAAATATTCGCTGGTTTCCACCTCCTCCTTCCCACAACAACTAACTTTTGTTACAACTAACTTTCGTTACAGTCATAAAAAGAGCCCCCTCGTAAGACAATAAAGAGATGTCCATGTTTCCCACAGCCCATTCTTATTTTGAACTCCTTTCTCTCAGAACTTTCTCATGTCTCAGTTGTGCCTACTTTTATTTTTCCTAAGGAATTTTAGGAGAAACATTTGAGTCACTGTTGATACTAAAATGAGAGATATTTGAGAATCACAATTAAGTCTCCTGAGATTAAAAAAAAAGAAGAAAAAAAGCAACCTTTGAACAATAAAAATATTCCTATACTTGTCTTGTAAGAAATTGCAGCAAGACAATAAATAGATGTTCAATGTTTCTTCCACCACATTCTCAGTTTTGACTCTTTGTCTTTCAAATAATTCTCATGTCTCATTTGTGCCCATTTTAATTTCTTCTAAGGTGAAATGCTATTGATACTAAAATGAGAGATATATGAGAATCACAAGTCTCCTGAGCTTAGGAAAAGCAACCACTTAGCAATAAAATTCCTCTGAATGATTCAGACTGGAAAACTCACCAAGAACAGAAGGAGTGAGGATCCATTTAAAGGTTTTTCTTCCATCAGCACATAGACAGGATGAATACTGATCATCAGAGGAGGCTTTGAGAGTGTAGTCTGAGGACGGAGCTGGAGTCACTTTAACCTGTCAATCAACCACACATGATTAGAGGAATATTTGATATGATTTGATTAGACTGAGTCTGAAATCTCACTGTGACGATCCAGTATGAAACGCCCCGTTGATTTCCTGAGGGGTTCCACCTGGATGCTCTAATCAGTCTGTCCTTTAAAAGAAGCCCGTGCTTGTTCATCGGGGCTCCATGTTTATTTTTGCTTTGCTTTTATGGGTTTTGTTGTTGTGACTTCTGGAGACATACATCACATTAGCTTACATTGCATTACGTCCCATGCCATTTCATGCATACATTGTACTTTACACTACTGATCTGACTGATGCCATTTTACACTTGTTTGGTTTAGTTTCGGTTCTTTTGGTTGTTAATAAATTTCGTGTTAAAAGTAACCGCTCTGTGTGTCCCTTTCCTTTGTTACGGCCTTTTGGAGCCACAGGTCGTAACAAATGGGGGCTCGTCCATTTGGTATTTGTTCGTGCTAGCGTCTTTCGGAATTTGGCGTAATCAATGGTTAGCGTTTGGGAGAGGAAATCTCATTTGAACTTGTGACGTCATTTTCGCGGAACGGGACACACGTGTGGAGAATTGTTTGGTTGTTGCGTGGAAGCTCATCGACTGGTAAGTTGACAGTGCAATATGGTTCTTCTAGTTTGGAGTTTTCCCCGGTGAGGTATAGCAGCATGTTTCCTTTGAGACATGTTGGTTATTTTTTGTTTTGGTAGTGTTGCGGAGAAAGCGGGTAGTAGCAGTTGACTCAGGAGCACATCCAGGGTGTTGAAGGTGTCGCTGCTCTGACCGGTAGCATTTTTCACCCACTGGGTTGAAGTGCATAAATACCCCCCGCCTGTAACCTCATGAAGACCAGGGATAAGGATAGATAGGTTTTTTTTTTCTCCTCTCTCTCTCGCGCTGAGGAAAGTTAGTGGGGAATGCTCCGAGTATTTGATTGCACTTCTGGCTTTTTATTGGTCTGTTTGTTTTTCTGATGGCGGATATTAATGCATTTTTAGAATCTCCTTCGTATACATTGCTAGGAAAATGTACGAAGGAACAGCTGTTAAGAATTGCTGACCATTATGAAATAGATGTCGTTGATAAAAAACGCAAGGAAAGTATTAAAGCTGAGTTGAAGTTAAAATTGTGTGAAAGGGACATTCTGAGTTTGGATAAAGATTTGGTTATGTCGGCACAAATGCAGTCCGATTCACCATCTGTATTGACGTTTGAGCAGCAAAAAGAATTGTTGCTGTTGCAAATGGAACATGAAAGATTGAAACAACATTCTGAACATGATAGGTTGGAGTTAGAGAAGGCGAAAATTGAGGTTGAAGTTATGAAGTTAAGACTTCTGAAGGAAGGTAGGGAAGATCGAGTTACATTTGCAGTGAATTCAAATTTGAAACTTGTTCCTAAATTCAACGAGGAGGATCCTGATATATTTTTCACTCTCTTTGAGCGTATTGCTGAGCTACAGGACTGGTCAGAAGAAAATCGAGTGTTATTGTTGCAGTGTGTGTTGACCGGAAAAGCACAGTTAGTTTTTTCCGCGTTGAGTAAGGAAGATTGTCAGGATTATGATCTAATTAAATCAGCGGTCTTAAAGGCGTATGAATGTGTGCCTGAAGCATATCGTCAGCAGTTCAGGGCATGTAAGAGGGAACAAAAGCAGTCTCATTTGGAGTTTGTGCAGGATTTGAGAAAATACTTTACTCGTTGGTATACTGCGCTTGATATTACATCTTTTGATGAGTTGGTTCAACTGATGATATTGGAACAATTTAAAGTGTCTGTCCCGGATATGATCGCCACTTATATTAATGAGCGTAAAGTTAGTTCACCGGAGGAAGCGGCAGCGTTGGCTGACGATTATGTACTCTCTCACAGAAGTAGCTTTGTTGACGGGCGCTCGCGGGGAGACGGTAATATGCTTCGATCTAGTACATCTCTAAATAGTTTTTCTCCTAGGTCTAGTTACCTTCCTACATGGAAGTTTGACCCGCTTAGGACATGTAATTATTGTCGTGAAAAAGGGCATTGGAAAGCTGATTGCCCTTTACTTGAGGAGAAGGCTAAACGTGACGTTAAGGTTCCTAAACCAGCTGCTTTTGTGGCTTTAGCTTCTAATACCGTTGAGACGTGTGTAAAGGAAAAAGTGGATGCGGACTGTTTATCTGTATTTTCTCCTTTCCTTACAGAGGGTTATGTGTCTCTTGTGGGCAGTAATGAGGAAGTTCCGGTCAAGATCTTGCGGGACACGGGAGCCATGGATTCATTCATTTTAGAGTCTATTTTGCCTTTTTCTTCGCGGTCTGACACGGGTGACAGCATGTTAGTCCGGGGGATGGGTATGAGTATACTAACCGTTCCTCTTCATAGGGTGAAACTGTCATCGAGTTTGGTGAATGGTGATATTGTTTTGGGAGTGCGTCCTGCTTTGCCGGTCGAGGGCGTTCATCTTATTTTGGGGAATGAGTTAGCAGGGGGGCGTGTATGGCCGGATGCTCCTGTGTCACCAATAGTTTCATCCAATGATGTGTTTCCGCAGATCCCTTCATATGTAGATCCGGTGGGTGTAACAACTCGTGCAATGACTCGAAGCACGACGAAGGAAGTAGTTGATAGTCCAAGAATGATGTTGAATCAACTGGGTAGTTCTCTGTCTATGCCTGATTTATCTGCTGTGTCCTTTCCTGTGTCTGCAGAGGAGATGGGAGAAGAGCAACGTTCGGATTTATCCTTGGCTGAGCTGTTTAACAGTGCTGTTCGAGACGATCATGTGTCTAACATCGCTCGAGGTTATTTCGTACAAGATGGTATGTTATTGCGGAAGTGGGTTCCTCATGGGGACGATTTTGTTGGGGACCCTATTATTCAAGTAGTGGTTCCCACAAAATTTCGAATGGCATTGTTGGAAGTTGCGCATGATTTGTCTGGTCATTCTGGAGTACGAAAGACCTATGATCGTGTGTTGAAGTATTTTTTTTGGCCTCGAGCAAAAAGCGACATTTCATCTTATATAAAACAGTGTCACACTTGCCAGTTGATCGGTAAACCTAATCAGAAACTAAAACTGGTTCCATTACACCCTATTCCGGCAGTGGGTGACCCTTTTGAGCATCTTATTGTGGACTGTGTGGGCCCGTTGCCATCTTCCAAGTCAGGTAGTAAATACTTGTTGACTATAATGTGTTTGAATACTCGTTTTCCTGCTGCTTACCCACTGCGTACGATCACTTCCCGCTCAATCGTAAAGGCGTTATCTCAGTTTATGTCTATCTTTGGTGTTCCTAGGGTTATCCAGAGTGATCAGGGAACTAATCTTACTTCCCATTTGTTTCAGCAGGTTTTAAAACAGCTGCATGTAAAACATCACCTTGCGACTGCATACCATGCTCAAAGCCAAGGCGCACTGGAGAGGTTCCATCAGACTTTAAAGTCTCTTCTTCGGTCGTATTGTGTGCAGCTGGATCGAGACTGGGAAGAGGGATTGCCCTGGTTGATGCTGGCGTCACGAGAGGTTGTACAGGAGAGCACTGGCTTTAGTCCCAATGACCTTGTGTTTGGTCATAAGGTTCGTGGACTTTTGGCAGTGCTCCAAAATCCGGTTAAGATATCCGATTCTCCAAAAAATCTAGAGGCTTATGTTTACGGGTTTAAACAACGATTGGTTCAAGCGCGAGTGTTGGCTAAAGTGAAATTGGAAAAACAACAAAAAATTATGAAACGCTTATTTGATCGTACCGTTGAGCGTCGTGTTTTTGAGCCTGGAGATCAAGTTTTGGTTCTGCGTCCTTTGGTGTGCTCTCCGTTCGAAGCCAAATTCGATGGTCCGTACGTGGTGCAGCGGAAAGGATCTTGACAGAATCCCTGTCTTAAGGGGAGGGGTGTGACGATCCAGTATGAAACGCCCCGTTGATTTCCTGAGGGGTTCCACCTGGATGCTCTAATCAGTCTGTCCTTTAAAAGAAGCCCGTGCTTGTTCATCGGGGCTCCATGTTTATTTTTGCTTTGCTTTTATGGGTTTTGTTGTTGTGACTTCTGGAGACATACATCACATTAGCTTACATTGCATTACGTCCCATGCCATTTCATGCATACATTGTACTTTACACTACTGATCTGACTGATGCCATTTTACACTTGTTTGGTTTAGTTTCGGTTCTTTTGGTTGTTAATAAATTTCGTGTTAAAAGTAACCGCTCTGTGTGTCCCTTTCCTTTGTTACGGCCTTTTGGAGCCACAGGTCGTAACACTCACCATGATGCACTTGGACAGATAGTTGAAGACCGTGGCCTTCAGCTCAAAGATCTCCCCACGGATGATGGAGTAAGGCAGAGAGAGCTCCAGAAAGAAGGGCTGGAAAACTGTCAGCTGAGCAGGAGGAGCGAGACCCAGACCTTCAGAGGACAGACAGAAGACCTCCGTCTCCCAAGAGGTGATGGTGTCAGGTACCGTGACAGGAACCTGAGCTGATCCAGAGTCCCTGCGGAGGAATTACAACAATAGGCATATTTGATTCTGACTCTGCCACTTTTCCTGTATTAAATAACAACATTCAACACACAGATGATCAAATAACTGAATTCAGAATCTCTAAAGCAAGCAAGGTATTTTCTTGCGGGTCTTGTGGGTGTGAGGGGGAGATGATGTTTTAAAGATAAGTAATAATAAGATAAATATGATGTTAAATGTGATGCACGTTAAATACTGATTACACTTCACATACCCCACTTCAGCAAGTTCCCAGATCCACGTTTCTGGAAAGACGGTCCGAATCGTCACTGCTGGAGAACGTCTGTCTAAACTACCACCCAGTCGTGAAGACATCACCACATGATCCATCCCTGGAAAAAAAGTGATATTTTGTAGTTAAGTGATATGTATGTGAAAAGCACGTCAAAATAATTCTATATGCAGTAAGAAGTGAAGGCAAATCATCATTTTCATACACGTTAGAGATTTATTTTACTGTTGTTAAAAAAACAACAACGCATCACTACTACATCAATTGTTGAATTGTAATTTGTGTGTAATTTGTCAAGTTTCACAAATTGAACATTTTATTTTTTGAAATGTATTTAATAACAAGCACCTACATTTTAAAACAATACAGATTGGATTGTGATAACAGTACATGTACCTATATGGTATTGGTGTCGGTGATACATCAAGCCTCTGTATGACAGACACTGAGGGACTCGGATAACCAAATTTGTTGCCATCTTCAATCCCACTCTCTGTCAAATGATAATGATAAACCACAAAAAAGTCATGAAAATACAAATTATTTTATTCTGCCAATCATTATCTAGTGCACTGCCACACATATAATCCACCTGTTACCTTTAAGGATTCATAGGCGTTGTCTGTCGGCACAGCTCGACGGGGTCTCACATGCAGACACTCCCGCTCATCTTCAACACGGTAAGGATAATCTGACCCCGACTGCACTGGCAGCAAGTTGAAGACCTGTGACAGGACCACGTTCACACATTATCTGTATGATATCCAAATAATTCATATATTTTCCAACAAAAGTTTAATTCCATTTTGGTGAAAGAGAAGATTAATGTTAATCTCCTGAGACTAGGATGTCAGCTTAAACACTGATGGATCATAGCAGTAATATCTAATGTCTGTTATCACTAGTTCCCTTTCAAGAGCTACTGTCAATGCTGCAGTGCTTTTGGGAATACACTCTGTGTGACCAACTGTGAAATATGTGTGAATACACGCTAACGAAATTGGCCTTGAACTTGGCAGACTCTGACGTCACTGGAATGCGCTCTCATCAGAGGCTATAGATAAATGTGAAACCGGTGCATTTTCAGTTTTTTTTTGTCTTCGAGACCATACTGCGTTTGTCTCTGTGTGCTTCACCTCTTTGTCTGTCACTCTTGTTAATAGTTGGTTTTCAACTGGCAGTGTGCAGAAATTCTCTCTGTATGTGAAGCGAAAGAAGAAAAGAGAAATTATGAGTCAAAGCAGACAGTGTGTGTCTCAGTGTTCACGGCCCTTGCCTGAATGAACGACACACCTCAGTTCTGTTTTGTCTGTTTTGGAAAAGAGCATGCTGCCTGTGCGTTGGAACAAGGCTAGTGCGAGCATTGCGAAAGGTTTTCGGTTAAGCTGCTTCGTGCTCGTCTTGGGGCGCCCCCTTGTAGCAAGTACATGCTGCTCCACTAAACACTGAAAAGCAGTGCAAGACTGAGAGTAACTTTTGAAATGGAACATCTCACATTACTTGACTGTAACTCTATTCCCTGAAAAAGCGGGAACGAAATGCTGCGCTTTTTTGCCACACTGAGAATGTGTCAGGACTTCTCTTCAGACAAAGAAACCTGAAAACGCACCTGTTTCACATTTATTTATAGCCTCTGACAAGAGCATATTCCAATGACATCACCATCAGAGGCTGCCAAGTTCAAGGCCAATTTCGTTGGCGTGTTTAAACACATATTTTGCAGCTGGTCACACACAAAGTGTATTCCCAAAAGCGCTGAAAAGCAGCGCAGCGTCTCATTCCCGCTTTTCAGGGAACAGCACACGAGACGATTCACACTGTAGATTCACACTATGAAGACGCATTTAATCAATACTGAATCTTAAAGCATCTACACCTTGTCAGCATCCAGACGTTTTCCTGGCTTCAGGATCAGGACGCTCTGATCTACAGCACTGAGGCCACACAGTGAACCAGGCTGAGCTGAGAGCTGGAGAGTGTTTATCTCACCAGGAACCGCTTTAGCAGGAGAAAACTGCAGAGACACCTGTGAAATACAGTGAATAGGATTTATTTTAGAATTGAGTCAGCATTACAGTTTAAAGAGGTTCATTTCTAAAGCTACAAAGCATACCTTGTTTTTGAAACACTTTTCGATGTCGAAATTTTTGCTACTAGCAACAACATTTTCACTGGGCAGAACACAGTATGCCAGAATCTGCAGTACAGGAGCCAGATCTGAACCAACAGACAGTTTGAACGACATTGTGCCACTTGCTCCATTAGAAGACTTCACTTCAATCTTCTCATATCCATGATGAACGATCACTCCTCTGGACAAGACCTGAAACAGACAGATGACACTCTAATAACAAACTGACTAGAGCAGCCAAATAATACTGTTAAACAAAAACATCTCTGTAATAATATAAATACTGCACATGTTCTCACCATATAGACAATGTCCGTTTTGAAGTCTTCAACAGTCTCTCCAATAAAATAATACTTGATGGTGGCTGTAAACTCAGAGTCACACTTTAATGGTTGCTCAGTATTCTCTATAATCAATTCACTTAGTGTTGGAGTGTATGGAGTGGCAGGCTGGAAGAGCTGGACTGGTTTTTCATCCACAGAGATGTAAGGCTTGTTGTGGCTATAATAACGGGACTCTTGAGAGACACTTGCCTGATAACAAAGAATCAGAAATAACTCATGCAACTGAACTCTTCAGGAAACACAAAACTAAGTGAACACAAATTATCTTACAATCAGATTAATATCACTTTTAGAATGACTGGATGTATTAAAAGAGAAGCTGGCCAGTCCATCGCTGTCTGTAGTGAGATTTAGAAGCAGTTTTGGGGACCAAGTGTTACCCTCCATAAGATAAACCTCTTTGTTTTGAATTGGTGCACCTTTGAAATTTGAGAGTTTGATCTGTTGAAAATAAGATTTTGAAGGAATAAATTAATGAATAATTCTGTACATATCAATGGTGTTAAAGGAGAAGTTCACTTTTAAAATGAAAATTCTGTCATCATATACTCACCCTCATGTTGTTTCAAACCTGTATGAATTTCTTTCTTCTGCTGAACAGAAAGGAAGATATTTAGAAGAATGTCAGTAACCAGACAGTTTTGGGTCCCATTGACTTCCATAGTAGGAAAAAAATATACTATGGAAGTCAATGGGACCCAAAACTGTCTGGTTACTGATATTCTTCTAAATATCTTCCTTTCTGTTCAGCAGAAGAAAGAAATTCATACAGGTACAGTATATGATAACAGAATTTTCATTTTAAAAGTGAACTTCTCCTTTAAACTGAGACAAACTGATTTTAGACTTACTTTTCCTTCTATAATTGATCCATGTTCATATGTTTTGGGCAGCTCAATAAATGTGGCTTTACCAGTTTCATAAGTGAGAGTTACAGATTCAGATTTTGTCATGGTGATCTCTGTAAACAGTAAAAACACCAAAATAAATATTCATTAAAATAAAAGTAAAACATAAAAAATGAGAAATTCAAGAAATGTAGGTAACAGGATCTGACCAAATCCCGCAGCTCACCTGTTCCTTCTTCTGTAACCATTGCCTCAACACGAAGATAATTTTCCAGCCTATCATTTAGTGTGGCGTTGAAAAAGACTGATATTGCTAAGGTATGGATGGCACAGCCTGTCTTTTTTATCTAATTATGAATGAACACAAACATAGCATTTTAACTAAAGAGTGGTATAACTGGATAAATGGAGGAAAGTAAAGATGCAATTACTTGTACTGTGTTTCAACTCACATACCTCAATGGTTTCCTCAAAACACACTGGAGTGGTGTAAAGGCTCTGGTAGGACCAATTATTACGGCACACTTTCACCCATGATTTACCAGGTACAGGCTGTCCATAAGTGTATCTGTGAAAAAGGTACAAGCAACTGATCTACGACCCAGGGTTGAGTTAAGCAACTAATACAATCATGTGAAAAAGAAAGTACCCTTTTGAATTCTATTGTTTTATGTATCAGGACATAATACCAAAAAATCATCTGGTCCTTAGCAGGTCTTTAAATTAGGTAAATACAACCTCAGATGAACAACAGCACATGACATTACACCGTGTCATGTTTATTTAACAAAAACTAGGCAAAAATGGAGAAATCATGTGCAGGGGCGTAGCACAAGATCCCGGGCCCTATGCATAGGCAGTCCTGATGGGCCCCCATGTCCCTCAACCGCAAAGTGTGGGGCGCAAATTGTAAAAAAAACTAAAAACAAAACAAAAAAACAGACAGGGCATCAAGCAGGGACTCTGTATTTGATTGATTTTCAAGTAGAATATACATAAATAACAAATAAATAAAAAAAACACTGGCTGTCCAGAGCCTCTTTTACATCACCTCAACAAATTGCATTCAGAAGTGAAGACGTTTCTTGTTGATGCGAAGTCCGACCTTGCACAGCACCTACAGGTAGCTGACCTCCTGTGGTTAGCGCAGTTGTCATACTTTAAGTTGTAGACATTTTGGACAGGTTGAATTTGTTAAACAGATAGATGCAAGGGAGAGATGGCAACACCTTGTATCTTTCAGACAAAGCTCTTGCTCTCTGCCTTCGTTTTGGTCGAGTGCGAATATCCTCAATTTAATTACTTCTTCCATTCACCTTAAGCTGTCTGTGTGAGGCCGGGTTTTCAAAATTGACTGCCTTGAAAACCAAGTACCGAAATTGGCTTCAGGAGGAGGATGACATATTGTAAGGGTTTCCATGAGAAAGCCTCTTCTCTCTAAAAAAGAAATTGGCAGCATGGCTTAGGTTTGAAAAATTGCATTGGAACAAACCACAAGAGTTCTGGAACAATAGCGTTTGGACAGACAAGACGTTTGGCTAAAACCAAACACAGCATATCAGCACCAATACCAAAACACCTCATACCAACAGTCAAACACTGGTGGAGGGGTGATGATTTGGGCTCATTTTGCAGCCACAGGACCTGGGCGCCTTTCAGTCTTTGAGTTGACCATGAACTCCTCTGTATACCAAAGTATTCTAGAGACAAATGTGAGGCCATCTGAACGACAGCTAAAGCTTGCCTGAAATTGGGTCATGCAACAGGACAATGATCCCAAGCACACCAGCAAATCTACAACTGAATGGCTGAAAAAGTGGCCCAGTCAAAGTCCAGACCTCAACCCGACTGAAATGCTGTGGGTGGACCTTAAGAGAGCTGTGCATGAACAGATGCCGACAAACCTCAAAGAACTGAAGCAACGTTGTAAAGAATAGAAGGCCAAAATTCCTCCACAACGATGTGAGAGACTGATGAAGTCAAATAGAAAATGTTAACTTCAAGTTATTTGCTAAAGATGGTTCTACAAGCAATTGAATCATAAGGTGTACTTAGTTTGTCACACATGGCTTCTCCATTTTGGCTTTATTTTTGTAAAATAAATAACGAAACAATATGTCATATTAATATGATAACATAATAACAATATTAATATGTCATGTGTTGATGTTCATCTGAGGTTGATGTTTTAAGACCTGCTAAAGAATTTTATTATGTTCTGATACGTATAACCATAGAATTAAAAGTGTGTACTTTCTTTTTTCTTTTTCACGACTGTATATTAGGATGGGGATTACAGTAAGTAACTGACCCAACGTTAAAAAAAAAGAAGAATACAATTAACAATTAAATGAAAGTAACTTAATTGTGCCAAGAATGGAAGAACTCGCTTAATGCAGGAAATATAAACCACTCACTTTCCGCAAACCTCAATTATCAGTTCCTCTTCTTCAACACATAAGTCATTTGGGCTTTTTAAAGTAACTTCAAACTTAGGCAAAACTAGAATTTAGAAGGCAGAAATTATAGTTATTAGTCATCAAATTAGATATTAATATACAAACATATTATTGAAACTCTTCCCATGCAACATTGCAAATAGTTTGTTTTTATGACTTACCATATTTCTTCACCTCAAAATCATGTGAGATCATCCTGTCACCAATAAAAGCCTTCAGTTTGTACATGCCTTGACGGGCCTCTGGGTTTAATTCATAAGAACGCTGCAAAATCCATCTTGTTGAAGAAACATTTGTCCATTGACCAATCCGGTTACGTTGACTGTCCTGTTTAATACCAGAGACAGTGCAGATATTTAGTTACAGCTACACATATCCTGACTATCAATGAAGAAATGTATAATTAGCCTAATGAAAATACAATAATTGCAAATATAACAGAATTTCTATAGTGTTAATAGGATTCAAAAGGTGCTAGTTATGACTGCACAGAGGGTTTTGTGTTCTTACCTCAATAATCACTGTACTATACTGTAAAAGAGCAAATAGCAATTAAAGAATGACAAAAACAGAAAGTGCATAGTGTGCCTTTAAAGAATAAAATCCAAAAATGTGTTAATTTATTAAAAATGTATTCAACAATGCAAGAGAAAATAATGGCAGTAAAGATGCAAGATAAACACATCAGACCTGCTGATCAAGGGGTGCAAAGCTTGTATCCATGGTAACAACTCTGAAGTGCACTGTAAAATAGAAATGCGTGTTCAAAGAAAACCCTGATTTTTGATGTCTTCAGCTCTTATGTAAGGGACAAGGCTTACAGTCAGTATTTCACTTGTGTAAATAACCAGACCTCATGTTAACGTTACCGTATTAAGGATCAAAGACAGTGATACAGGGCTGACAACTGTATTCTGCTGCTGTGTTAACATGTCTTTTGAGCCAAATTCGACTGCCAAAGCCTGTTTTAACTGTCATTTTACAAAAATTGCTGACCAGTTTGCACCAGCTGACCAGTTAGAAACAAGTAGGCACATACCAGACAGCTATTATCACATGTAAAGATCTATAGCAGGAGTGTCAAACTCCTGAAGGGCCACAGAGTTTAGTCCCAACCCTGCTTCAACACACAGACCTGTAGATTTCAGATAAACCTGAAGGATTTTATTAGCTGGATCCTGATCCTGACATTTAAGGTTAAAGCTAAACTCTGCAGTGGCTCAATAAGAACACCCCTGATCTATAGTATCTCAAATAAAGTCACACACTGATAAAAGTGATTTACGTTATCAGTTATTTGTAATTACAGTATTTAGGCTGAATATGTTTGAATCTCAGGGGATTGTTCAAACACACACTAGATGACCATTCTTGTGTTTCCAAAGCTGTTCGATTTCAAAGCTACTCATCCTTATCTTCTTTCCTTATCTTTTCTAATGTTCCTCTTTTCTGTTTACAAGTTTGTAAATTCATTGAACGGTTTACTTCTTTTATCATCTTCTGGCCTGTGCAACATTTGTCATTTTTGACCTATGGTACTACATCAGCTCATTGCATGATCATAGCAAGCTTTACTTAATGTATGTAATGCATTTTCATCAGAATTACTTACTGAGGTTAAGCCTTTAAGACATTCAAAGCTCACCTGTCTGTCCTGGAATATAGATAGGTTTATCGGTCTGGATAAAGGTCAGAGGATGGTAAGGCTTGAACATGACTTTTCTCTCTTCAGTCATCTTGAAAGTTTCTCCCTGTAGTTCGACCTTCATTTTCTGCACTGATTCTGCTTCGACCAGAGGAGCCTGATGAGAAATAACATACTTTATTTACAACATGCCATCACAAAAACTAGATGTGTTATGGTGAAACTAACATATTTGATTATTTAGTTATTATCTTGTGCAGATTTTGATGGCTGACCTTGAAGTTAAAGCAGCGGTGAAACTCTTCCTCAGCTTTCTCCTCCAGCTGTAAAGTGCTCTGGTAACCATGAACCAGATGAATGGTCAGGACAAGACTTTCATTGGGCTTGAGAAGACTTGCACACAGTTTGGCCTCAGATCCAGACCCGATCACTGCAGGAAACGTCACCATGAAAGATCTGTCCAGAGAAAAGGATCATACAATATTGCAAAAAGTGGTTAGATACAATAAGAACCATAAAAAATGTGATCAATTATATGAGAAGTGAGAATACAAGGACAAACTGTGTAATTAAGTCTAATGACTTAATTCTTTATCTTTGCATGTTTATTCACACTGTTGCTCTTAAAAATACACTGTCATTAATTATGAATGATCTTACACATGCCTCAAGTTGTCTTTTAAACAGCAAACCTCTACTGTGCAACACAGATCCGTTAAATCAATACAGGAGAAATCATCAAGACTTACCTTACACAATAACTAGTGGTATAATAATTTATCACACTTAGAAAGCAAAACACTGCCTTCCTCAGCAGAAATTGTTAAAAACTTACGGCCCGGATGTTTGTCCATTGACACAGAACAGGAGGAAAGAGAGCAGAAGGAGCCCTTTCCAACAGCAGCTCATATTCAGAGTCATGATGACGAGCGATCATACAGGTCATGAGATGAACTGGACCGTCTCTTTTATAGGGACTATCATGCTAAAGGAGGTCTTTCAAAACATTTCTATTGATCATCTGATTAATGATTCAACCATGTAGGCAACGCAGTTCAACAACCTGTGATTTGCAATTTGTTGGTTTGTCCAAAAATTATTTTGTGAGTTTGATAAATTATATAAAAAAAGCAGTTCAAGTAAAGACATGCAAAAGCTTTACTCCTTCACAGATCATAATAAACATTCAGTTAATTATGAATATTCCTGACTGCATAATTCAGGGTTGAACAACTTAAAGATTGCATGTTGGAATATTCAAGCATGTAAATCTAAATAGTCCTTTTTTTGCAGGCAAAAGAGAATTCTTGTATTCTTGCATGTTATATGACTAAGAACTGAACTAGTTCATAGTCATTTAACATGCAAGAAATCAACTGAGAACTTTAAAGTACATAGCATAAGTGTACATGTGATCTGAAAACAAACTCCTACTCTTATCCTCATCTACAGAGAAATGTAGAGCTACCTTTAACTTCATGTAGACAAACAGTGGGCCAAGACAAACTGATCATTAACATCCAGTGCAAATACATGCACCCACCCACTCAAACTGAGAGGGAGAGATACTGTAAGCTCCTGTTTGCATTTGTAAATTCTCTGCCTTCACAATATGACTAACTTACGGCTACTGAAAGTCATTACGTTTTGAAGAGACGAAGCAGAGAGAGAATCCAAATGCACAGTTTTAATAACAAGGCAAAAATTTAGACACTCCAAACCTGAAAACTGGCAAATAGTCCACACAAAGAAACATGGAACATAATACAAAGACGTTCGTTTTCTCACACAAACCGCTCGTTTCGTGTCTTAGGCCATCAATGTGTACTTACGATGGGGAGTTGTTTAATTTGGACATCTCTGTGCATGCTCTTTGAGGTGGTGACCATAGACCTGCATTATATGACTGACAGACAAGAACGGTTTGACCTAAAAATATCAAAATTGAAACTACTGCGGAAACAAAGACACCTACATCTTAGATGCCCTTGAGGTAAGCTAAAACATACCAAAATTTTATTTCAAAGTGAACTATCCCTTTAATAGAAGATCATTACTCCAGCCACTGGGCATTTTAATCAGAATGTTATTTTTATTAGCCTAACAGTTACTTGACCCGCCCAAGGATGCGACTGTGAATTCACCCGCCCGCGGATTCACAAGTTCTGGCTATTTGCACGGTTGCACCAATCTTCTGGTGTATATCTGATGGTATATTTTACTAGACTATACTACTACTATACTTTACCAAAAGCAGTTTAACTGAGCACAAAAGCAGCTTCTTTAATTGCGTCTGACCTTGTTCACAATGAGCCAGCTGGACCTTTTTCACAGACTAATGGCGCGTTTTAACGGTCATCAGCATCGTAAATCCTGCAAAGTTTTTTTTATATTACTTTTCTTTTTTAATGTAAACATTTAACACTATATTTGTATTATATTACAAAAAAAAAAAAACATTATCAATCTCTCTTTATTTTTTAAATCTTTTTTGAAAGTTGTGAAAACGCTGTTGTGGCGCTTTTCTTTTCTCCTGGTGATGAAAGTGAAATAAAATTATATATTTAAATAAGTATTTAAGTATTTTAAATACAAATTACATTCCCTCAAAGTATTTAATTACAGTATTATTACATTTTATTTAGTTTTGTTGAGGAAAATACAAATGACAAAATACTCAAAAGTAATTAAATACGTGTCATTTCAAATACATGCAATTAAAATACTGCCCATCTTATATACATTATATATTATATATGGACCAGATATGATTAATTAGGACCAGGAGTTAGAGGTGCAGTCAATTTAAGACAAGAGTCAGAATTACAATAAATTGAAGAAAGTTTTTACTGAACTGAGTTTGCAGTAGGCTATCATCAGGCAGAAGTCAGCTTCAAGACTCACAAGGAGTTTGTAGGCCGCCCCTCTTACAGTTACCAAAAAAACAACAACCTTAATTCAAATTGAAAACAAGAAAAAAAATCTTAATTCAAATGGAAAACAAGATTTCTTTTTCTTACCCCATTGGCATGTTTAGCTGAGCCACAAACAAACCCTGACAATTGATAAAATAACATATTTACATTTGAAAATCTTATTAGATAATTGCATTTGAAAGATTTTACTTTCAGTAAAAAATGCAATAGATTTGTAAAAGGTGTTTTTATGCATGTTTTGGCCCGGGTTTTTGTTGCATTTTCAGTGTTCTGGTCACTGGGTTACCGTGGAGAAGGATGTCGGATTGTTTCCAAGCCGTGATACATGGTTTAACCCCGGATTTCCACCAACTGCGGAACGGCTGCGTGTCGGCTCCATGCTCCGCTGTCCTTCAATAGGTTGTTTGCATATGACGTCACGTTACTGCGTTGCCATGGCGCGAAATGCAGATGGAGGGCAGGAAGTGATTTGCTACATTTAGGAAGCACTATAACAAACCAGAGCCCGTCTACAGAGAGCCTGCCCACTCCCTATTAAGCCCTGTTGTACCGAATTTTGGTTGTAGTTCCACCAGAGTTCCACTGGGGGCGATCGCCATGAGTGCAAAATGAATGGGAGTCAATGGGGCTAGACGGCTAAATTTGTCTCTTTCACTCGATTGCCGTTGAGAAATCTGAGATCTGATTGTAGATTTTGCAAGTTCAACATGGGTTATGGGTTGAAAGTTGAATGAACGAGTACTTATGTCCTTTTGATTTCTTACAGGTTGAGTTGTTGTTGTCCATAACACGCTAGCATTCTGCTAATGAACGCTGATTGGTCATTGAAGGACTGATTACGACCAGAGATCCCGCTTGATGGCATCGTGTCATCCGAAGCGGGACCAGAAACAAACAAAACAAAAACTCTTCTAGCACGTGTATTTACCTGTGTCAGCTGTGCTGTTGATGTCTCGAGAGAAAAGAAAGTGCAGAGCGCGAAAGCATCAGTGTGACTGAAGGATTGCCGTAAAGCCGTATCTCTGGTCGTACATGTATATGACGTCATTGACACTTTAAAAGACTTTTTAAAGCAAACAAGTGACTCTAAAAAATCTAACACCCAGCAATGTATAATTTATTTGCATTTCCTTTCGAATACAACATTCAAATTACTAAACAAAAAATTATATCCTGAGAAAAGTGGATTTTTATTGGTATAGCGCCATAGACCTCCATTCATTCTGCACTCGTCCTGTGAGCGCCCTCATATGGAATCAGAGAGGAACTGCAACCAGTTCAGAAGCCGGAAGTGTACTGAGAGTGAAACTTCTCGCCATATTAGACATTCTCTGAACAAACTCAAAATGCCTATGTTTTGCGTCGCTTATGGTTGCTCAAATTGATAAAACCGAGAAACCACGAGGAGTGTTTATCGTGTACCAAAAGTTGTTGTTCATAAGGGGGGAAAAATGCAAGAAACTGACCGAAAAACGGCAGAAACAATGGCTTGCAAACCTACGTCTGCGGTCGGGAATCGGAAAATGCCCGTGTGTGCAGTGATCACTTCATCAAAGGTCAGTTAATACAACTTATGTGGCTATGTTTGTGTAACGCAACTCACTCACTCACACACACACACACACACACACACACACACACACACACACGCACACACAGTTACCAGTTTCCGAACTTTGTAAAGTCAAAGTAATTGTTTCTTCTTTTCTTTGAGTTTGTAAGTTAACGTTACCCCCTGTAACTGAAGACAAACGCGTAACGTTAGCAAAGCTACCTACAAAGAGTTTTGAGGGTGCAGCCTTCAGTGGTTTAGTGGTGTTTCGGCGGACCTTTGAGAGTGGTTAACCTAATAATGTAAAGTAAACAGCTGTAAAAGTAACGTCGAGAAGCGCCGCAGCGTTGAATGGTTGTTAGGGTTAACGTTACGGATTAATCCACAGGACAAAATAGAATGACAGCCTCGATGACAGGCAAATCTTTCAATTCAGTTGAAAAATCACTCCTCTTCATAACGCAAGGATCACATCCAAGATATGTTTAGATTTTTTGTCTTTATCTTTCTCTTGTAATAGCGTCTAAAGTAGTACAGTAGTACAGACTTTCCTCCATCTCGTCCATAGAGAGCCTAAGTCCCTCCCCTTCCGGTCGACCACCATGGGACCTTATTTCGGAAAAATATTGTATGGTAGTCAATGGCGAGAGACAACAAATATTTTGATCTCGTTTGAATTGTGCCCTGATTTACACATATGATGTTTGTCAATTTAAAAGATACATTTTAAAGTCAAGAAAGTCGCAGCTTGATGTAAAACTGCTGAGGTATAAGACTGTGAAAGTACGTAATTAGAAAGACTACAAACCCAGAAGGCGCACATGCGACGTCATACCTTTTCTCTCAATGAATGAAGCTAACTTTACTGAAGCTAACGTCTGACATTTTTTCTATAGTCTTACATTATAATCGTAACGTTACGCCGTCATGCCTGAGTGTTTTGAGCCAGAATATACACATACGAGCAACGGATCTTGTGACGTACATAGTGCGAGACGAGAGATGTAGTTCATTGAGCGATTTTCACATAAAACTAATTGTTACTCTTCTGTTTTATGACAAACTGCAACTTTCTTGACTTTCATAATTACCTTTTAAATTGACAAACATCATATGTGTAGTTCAGGGCACAGTTCAGACGGAATAAAAAGATAAGTTATCTCTCGCCATTGACTTCCATACATATTTTTTCCGAAGTAAGGTCCCATGAGCCGGAAGCGGAGGGGCGGGACTTAGGCTCTCTATTCCGCTCTTCACTTCCTGCCCTCCATTTGAATTTCGCGCGTCATCACAATCACGTGACTGCAAACCACCAATACCCACCAGGTCCGGATTTGCTGCGGAACAGTTGCGGCCATGATCTTATTTTTGGTGCGTTCAAGTCATCTCGTATAGATCGTGTTTACAAGTTGAACGCACTTGAACGCCACCACAATGTCGTAAATACCAGTGGGGAGCTCGGGATTTTCTCTAAGCTCCGATCTTTACGAGTTGGGGGCGTGTCAGTGATTAACATGGCGGAATACACAATACGTAAAGGTATTTAGCCGTGATATTGTCAGGCTTTTCTATTAACAGCTCAGTTAGCTAATCGCCAACACAGAATATGATAGTATTATAATATAACAATGCAACATGTAATGATGTGTTGGCAGTGGCTTCATAAATTAATTAAAAACATAAAAATACAAAGTACACCTGATGCACATTTCTTTGTTCTTCATTTTCTAGAACAAGAGTTTAAGAACCTTACTGTATTTTTGTGTAATTAATTAATAGAAAGTACTCCGCCATTTTGCTCCGACGAAAGTGACTTGAACGCACATGTCGTTATAAGCACGACTTCCCACCTCGTACGTACAAACTTCCCAGGAGGACTTGAACGCACCATGATAGCTGAAGTCAGGAGGACCCACAAGATCTCGCGAATTATAAGTGCTGAATTGCTGCGGAGCTCTCCGGCATCTTACAAAAATAGTAGCTCGTATCTGCTGCTCCGGAGGGCTGCGGATCGCTGGAGTCGGAACGCAGCCGTTCCGCAGTCAGTGAAAATACACACGACTTTAAAGGTTGTATCAGTGATTTCAGGCCCAAACATAAATTATCACATTCATCTAATCTTTCCTAACGATCCGCTAGCTGCCCGCCCCATAAGCAGGCCGTCAAAAAAACGCGTCTCTGTAGGCAGCCTAGGCTCTGAGATCTGCACACAAAAACAACTGGTTTCACCAACCACTCAAAACCAAAATAAATAGTGTTCCAACCAATGACCGACAGGGGCGGGTGTTGTGAGGTTTTCGCGTGCAGCCGTCATAGGCAGCCGTGCACGAAGGCAAAAGGTGTGTTCGACATTGGCTGCGGCTGGATGTAACCGATCGGCGAGAGTAGCCGCGTGCAGGCGGGGAGGAGCTGCAAACGGAGACGTGAAGTCGGACACTTTCTGGTTCCCGTAGTGACCGCTCACGTGGTGTTTGCATAGGCCTACTAGCTGAAGTGAAATAAATGCAATATTTGCCAAATACACAGATGTTTCAGAGACATTTTCATTCAATACTTTATGTACTGCTTTTCATACAGCGTCTGTTCAAGCTAATCTACTGTTTAAGTTAATCAACATAAGCTACTATCAATGAAGTGGAATCTACGTTTTTTAATCAGTTTTAATTTGATAAACATGACACAATATAGCAACGCAACGACATGAAAAGAGTGTTTACTGTTATAAAAAACTCATCTGTGAGCTTTAGAGGAACTAAATGTGTTCAAATAAACACGAAACACACGTGATCATTGTCATGCGGTGAATCCGGCCAATCGTGGAAAAGCTGTGTCGTCATCAGCCCTCGTGCAGCCGCTGTTGAGAAGCTGCGCTGGCTGAGTTCTCCGGCTACTCTGGAATCGTTCTCGCGGTACTTTGATGGCATACGTCACAGTCACGTGGTGTCGGCGCTGTATCAAGTCGGACAAAATTTCTAACCGGCATGCACTGCTTCAAGTCAGCCGCCGATCGGTCTGCGCAGAGCTGCATGAAGTCGAACAAGCCTAAAACCTCACAACACCCACCCCTGTCGGTGATAGGCTACAATTTATCTCCATAAATACTATTTTCTCAATTCTGCGCATATATTTTCACATACTTACATCAATTGCTCGATCAATATTATCATCACATATTTTACATTTTTAACTAGGTACCACAAACAATTTAATATAGCTAAGTTTGTGTATATTTTACACGTAGTAAAATATTGTATGTGCTGCTTATAAACACCAGACAGATAATGATTTATGAAACATAAATGAAATAAATGAAGTAATAGAAAGCATAGAAACACACAGGTGAAATACACTGAAAATTATATGCATTTAAAAATTTGGTCGGGTTGAAGTCATCCCTCTGGATCTTCTACCACTCAGCCCGTACTGCAGCGTCAACGGCAGAGATGTATAAAGTACTAGAGACCCAGACTTGAGTAAAAGTACAAGTGCTCTATCAAAAAAGTGACTTGAGTAGAAGTTGAAGTGCTCTTTAAGCAGAATACTTAAGTAGAAGTACTAAAGTATTCAACATTTTTTGTACTTAAGTATTGCAAGTAGTTTATTTTAAAATGTACTACTCAAGTACTGAAAGTAAAAGTACAAGTATTGTGTTATGAAGTTATTAAAGAAAACAGTCAAAAGTTTGAACATCATATTGTTTAAATAATTTCAAATGTTTAGGACACTCACAATTAATTTGGCTGAAGCAGCAGTACAAGGACATGAATGTTCAAGAACACCTTAACACACTGAGCTTAACTCTTTGTAAAGAAAAACAGATCAAATATGTCCCTTCCCCCTCTAAAGCATCCCTCTCTTCTCTTCCCTGCTTGTGCCTTTTTTCTCTACAGCTTATTGGGTATTTATCAGCATGTAACAGCGATCTCTCGAAGCTTTGTTTATGTCAGGGAGTTTCTGGAATGGCTCTTCTTCATGTGTTCCATATATGGTCTAATGTGCATAGGGCGCACTCAGGCTGCCGGTATGGACTGAAAACAGAGTACATCAGAGATCCAGCGCTCATAATGATTACATCGGCCCATTTTGGTTATAATAATTTAAATAAATATTATTCCTCTCTATAGAAATCTAACGTAAACCTATGAAATCTATCAATCTATCAAAATCTGCACATTTTTGAGCTAAAAGCCCTGAGGGACGTTGTTTGGTCAAGCGCTTTCATGACGACCGCACATGAGTTTTTTTTTTTTTTTTTTTTCTGAATGGGTGTGGCTGACGCTCATAATTCATATTAAAGGTATCGACTATTTTTTCCTGATATATAACTGACACAAATTAAGACAACTGTCCCTATAAGTTTCTCAGAATAAAAGTGCTCAAATACTAAAACTTGAGTCTTATATCATTTTAATGATGTATAGTTTGTCAAGGTATGACATTACATATAACAGTAGCCTAACTTTAAACTATTTAAACAAGTAACGAACGATTCAGTTCATCGGCGTCCTCATGACAGCTAACAGTTACGCACTTCAATCTATATGAATTGTCTTTCACTCCGACAAATGAAAACATGGACTAGTAGGGCCAGGAGTGGTCTCCTTCCTCACCCTCACCGCCACCGCCACGATCATTCGAAGTTCTGGTTCTTCCATCTCGAAACAAATTAACAAAGCTCAAGTGTTCTCACTGGAGGCAGGCAGCAGAGCGAAAGGCAGAACGGGAGCACGCGCGGTCTTCTTGATTGTTTGATTCGCTGGGCTAGCTTCATCAAACCTGGTGACAGAGCCATCTACCGCTCTGGCAGTGATAATGTGGGTTTGGAATGATTCGTAACATTTTAATAATTGTAACGAGTAACGATGCAGCACATAAAAAAAGTATCGGAGTAAAAGTATTACACTCGCCGAAAATGTACTGAAGTAAAAGTGGAAGTAGGAGAAAAAAATAATACTCTAGAAAAGTACAGATACAGCCTTTTAGTACTTAAGTACAGTAGTGAAGTAGTTCTACTTCGTTATCTCTGGTCAACGGGAAATGCATGAAAGCTGACTACTTTGTTGTAACGTGAAGAAACGGTACATAACGGCACACAATGAAGTGCTGAGGCTGTCACCGTCTGAAAGGCAAGTCGCCTCTCTTGAATCCTAAAAACACTCATTGTGAAAAATTATCTCTGGCAATGGAACTCGGTCGCTGTTGTCTCTCGCTCTCACTGTCAGATCACCGGAAGTTTTCACCGCAAGTAGGCTACCACACACTCAAGGTCGAACCAGGGGGGTAATCTATCAGCTGGAAACTGAAGCTTCCCCGGGGCCGCCATTGATTAGTAGACCATCACCTGCTGTTAGCATCCATTGACTCCCATTCATTTTGACAGCGAATAACTTTACATCTGAGGCGTTTAAAGACTCCATTTGTCCATTATTTATTTCTAAAGAAACACAACAATGAACAAAAGGCTCTATTACCTTGTATCTTACGTTATGGCCCCGTAGAAGCAGTTTTTGTAAAAATAGTCTTACGATTGCGTCATAACCATGCGACTCTCTGTCGCACAGTAGAGAAATTACCGTATAGACAGGAGGAGAAGCTCACGGGTAATCAGGGGGACGTGGAGGCAAAATGACAAAATAATTAATCAGAATACTTAGCAAAAGTTACTCCTGCTCCTAGCTCATGGACACCTCCTACTCACACTCTCCGTCTCTGCAAGTTTCGGAAGGGAATGATTCAGATTTCTCTTGGCACAGCTACAAGAAGACAGACAGGTTGCTCACGTCACATCTACGTCGTCAAGCTCAGTTTGAGTCTGCGCAGTACGGTCAGCCATCAGGAAGTGAGTGCTTCTAATTGACTTCACTTTTCTCTGTTGAATCCAATGGAGTCGCTGTGTTCATTTCTTTTACTGTCTATGGGTCGAACGTCAACGCTCGCCATATTGTGCACGGAGTGAATTGGCGTGTGTGATTCACATCACACACTCCGCCCCTGGCGACCAGTGGACCATGTCTCTACAACGTTCTCCATGGGATAAACTAGCGACTACTTTTGAGGACGTGCCCACAACGTTTCTGGAACATTAGCCAAGATTATAAAAAATGGAACTATACAACGACGTCCTCACAACGTTGTCATAAAGTAATGTCACGCTGACCAAATGACGACTAACTAACGACGTCGTCACAACGTACTGTTAGCTAGGTTCGCCCTGCTGGGTTCATTATTTTTTTTCGTTTTCTTTTTCTTGATTTGTTATTTTCAGTTCTAACTCATCTGTCGTGGTGCTCTCGTCAGGAAGAGTAGATATTGTTCGATAAAGACGTTATTTTTATTATTTTTTTGGTGCACAAAATGTATTCTCATTGCTTCATAACATTAAAGTTGAACCATAGTCACATGGACTATTTTAATGTCTTTCCTTCCTTTCTGGGCCTTCAAAGTGTTAATTAAATCGCTGTCAATGGAGCCCCTCCTGAGCCATCGGATTTCATCAAAAGAGAGTGAGTTCCTGGGGTGTAAGTCCCTAGGTGGCGTAGTCGATACAAAACAATTATATTCTTTTGAATTATTCCTTTAGATTAAATTGACTCTTTCTTGTTGGCAACTGTTTGGTCACATATGTTATTGTGAGTTCTTGATGAGTGAAGTTTCTGACCTCTCAATGACTTTAGGTAAGGTGATTTGTTATTGATATATCAATAACAAATTTTAACTGTTTGCTGTTCAGTAAAGTAAAGTAAAAGTAAAGGAAATATTCTACAGCATGAGGACCTACAGTGGACCTAAATAGCCCTCTTACAGGGTGTGAAGACAAGATAAAGCAGCGTTGAAATAAAAAAAAAAATCTAATTCACAAGATATCATCATAAAATATCTTGTCTGATTCTAAAATGTTCCCATAGCATGTAGCTACTACACAGTCAACAATTCATTCAGCTCTCTATCACTTGTTTTCATCACTTTTATTAATCATATGAATTGTGAATGTTCTCATGAATATTAGTCATGTTCTCAAGAGACGTGGCCAAAATCTGATTTTTGGGGGGTTGTTCTAATTTGGGATGATATTGGAAATAATTTTGCACAGGATAAAGAATAAACATTATAATATTATGCATTAGAGTGTTCAAACATCTTTATCCAAGCTGAACTATGAGGTGATGCACTTCAGCAGCTTCATTCACAGTGAAAGGAGTACTCGGCCTCTGACTGATCACCTGAAGGAAAAGAAAGATGTTCACATTCATACAACAATGGAAACCTGTAAATCTGAATAAACAATGTGCATCGCATGATCAAAACATTCAACGCTGACTTATTAAATCTTACTTTTTTGGTAGTAATCGTACACTTTGACCACAGCCGGCTTGAGATTCTTCACTGGAAGAATCTGTTTCATTTGTATCTGGTAATTCATTGGAATATTTTGTGGGATCTGCAGGAGGAAACAAACACATTAGTTATGGACATTATGGATAAAAGGTTAATGGATCGACCTAATAATTCAAAATAATATGAATGTTGCTGTTTTCTCACCTCCTTCAAATACACAATGACATGATCATCTTTAGAATCGACCCGTTCCACAAGTGGTACGTATGATCTGGAAGATCTTCCAAGCTGTGGGGAAAAGTGCTGGTTAATTTCTAAATAGTGAACTCTAGAAACTTTACACATTCTGTGAAGAACCACTCAAACACACCATTGATGTATCAGCTGTGAATCCAGATAAGAGTTTAATATCCACAATGACCATGTTAGTCCTTTCCTGTAGACCATCATACCTGGAAAAGAGCAAATGAAAAGGTTTGGTTCTTAAATGCCTCATATAAATGTATAAATAAGCGAGAACAAAAGCCAGTATAATTAACAAGACATGCAGAGTTTATCACTCATGTGTCAATAATAAAAAAATGTTTTCTTGTTTCTCAAGTTAGTGTTGCAGTTTTAAATACTGAGTTCTCTTACGAGAGGTTCTCTCGTATTGCGTAAGCTTGCTTACGCTGCGGGAAAGTCTTCTTTTCTCGAGATACTGAAGCCAAAAATTATCCTTAATTTCATTTTTTGTCAACGCAGTGCAGCTGCGGGCAGCTGAGCTAGAGCGGCATACTGCGCGCTCATTGGCTGCCGCGCGGCAACTGCTTAAGCCTACCAGTGAGCCTGGCGTGACGTCACGCCCAATGAGGGCGCGCGCGCCCTAGCGCGTCACAGCCCGCCAGAATGGGCGGCGTCAGAGCATATATAAGGAAGGCTCGTAGGCTATATTCTCTGATTTCTGTCTTTTCAGCGAAGCACTCGCATCGCTGATCTCGGAGAGGAAGCCGTCGCCGTTGTCCTTCAAGGCCCAGCTAACGAGCCAGCTTAGGTCAGCCTGAGGAAGCCGGACGATCTTCGCCGCCTTCAGCCTGCCGTGCCAGCTCAGCTATCCGGCGAATATCCTTTGCAAGCTCTTTTGTGTGTGTTCTTGCTTCCGCAGCACTTTCTAAAAGAGCAGAGGCGTTGTTGCAAATGCCTCGCACCACGTGCGGCTCATGCCGCTCCGCGCTCAGCGACGGAGACCGCCATCTTCTCTGCGCTCTCTGCCTGGGCCAGGACCACGCAGCCGTCGCGCTTTCCACGGGCGGCTGCGCTTTCTGTGAAGAGCTGCCGATGTCGACCCTGCGGGCTCGACTCGCCCTCTTCACGGAATCTGCTCCAACTGTCCTCGGGCCGCGTAAGAAGAAACGCCGCTCGCAGCGACCACCGGAGCCCGAGACTCGAGCCAAGGCCTCGCCGGAGCCTCTCCCGCGAGCCTCGCTCTCTCCTTCTCCGCCCCCGCTTCCCGACGCGCAGCCGACGGCTCACGCCCTCGATGCCGTCGCCTCAGGGGATGAAGCGGATGATGACGCGCTACTGGACACGTGCTCACTAATGGCGTCGGACAGCGAGGAATGGTCCGGTTCTGTCCGCTCCGCCTCCTCCACCAGAGCGTCCAGCAGGACTCACGCCAGTGTGGACGCCGAGCTTCTCCGCCTCCTCACGGCAGCAGTCGAACACCTGGGCCTCGAATGGTCCCCGCCAGCGGTGACTCCGCCCAACAGACTCGACGGGTGCTTTCTGCCCGCCAGTCGACGAGCTCCAGTGTCCAGGCCAGCGCCTTTTCTGCCGGAGCTTCACGAGGAGCTTACCAAATCCTGGGACGCTCCAGTTTCAGCCAGACTCCGTTCTCCGGCCTCATCTACTCTCTCTCGCGTAGACGGAGCCAAGGAGAAAGGGTATGACCGGATCCCACCGGTCGAACCAGCGGTTGCAGCGCATCTTTGCCCCCCATCCGCGAGATGGCGCTCAAAGACTGCCCTCCCGTCCAAGGCCTGCAGGACTACTTCGGCGTTTGCCAGCCGCGCTTTCTCCGCCGCTGGGCAAGCCGCCTCAGCCCTGCACACTATGGCGGTTTTACAAGTTTTTCAAGCCGACCTCCTCAGCCAGCTCGACGAGGGAAAACTTGATAAATCTGCTTTGACCGACCTGCGCAGTGCGACGGATCTCTCTCTTCGCACGACGAAAACAGCAGCCCAAGCGATCGGACGATCTATGGCTGCGCTGACTGTCATTGAGCGCCACCTCTGGCTAACGCTAGCCGACATGGGAGAGCAAGAGCGGTCCGTTTTTCTCAACGCCCCGCTCTCACCCGCCGGCCTCTTCGGCCCCGCGGTAAGTGGCCTCGTGGACAGCTTCTCGGAAGTTCAGAAGGCGTCACAGGCCATGAACCTCTTCCTGCCCCGCCGCTCGAGCTCCGCTGCAGGCCGCTCTAAAACTCAGCCTCCTGCACGCAGTCCCACGCGGCGCCCCTCCCGACCTCCAGCATCGCAGCAGCGTCAGCGCGGCCGACCCAGGTCCCGCTCCACCAGCCAACACAGGCCGCCACCCCCGCGGGGTCCCCGGCCTAGAGTTTCGCTGAAAACCGAGCCTGCGAAATCCTCCTAGCACTCGCAAGGAGGAAAAGACGGTTGAGTCCCGCCGCGGCCGGACCGCCGTCGAAGCTAACCTGTATCCCTCTGCCAGTCCCCTTGATAAAGGCTACTGCAGTAGTGTCCACCGCAGCCAACGAGCCAGTTTCTCAACTCTCTCGCCTGCACACAAACGCCGTTTTTACGGCGACCCAGATAAATCGAATAAAGAGTGTAAAATCTGGTCATCCGGCTCACGCCGTCAGTGCTATGAGTGTAGTAAACATGCCCACACCCCAGTGCTCATCACTACACACAAGCACAATCCCCCCTGTGTACCCCACAGAGTGCACTCACATAAAGCGCGCTACGGCCGCTCGAGTGTTAGCTGTAGGTCACGTGCCCACAACCCAGTGCTCACACCTACACAGTGCCCGCTCTGCCTCACACATTCGGGGACGAAAGCACTCCACCGCCGGCTGTGCGTTAATAAAGAGTCCTGTGCCCGCTATACAGCACGCACGCTCTCATGTACACACTCACGAGCCCGCCCCGCTTCCGCGCCGCGAGCCGTTGCTCAAAACGCTCTCTCACAGCGTCATTCAGCCGGCTGCCGCTATCAGCGAGCCCCCGTCTCCCCTCACTGTCACTGCGCGACTCGCGCACATACCGCCACAGGCTCCCCGTCCCGCGCTGTGCGGCGGGCGGGACCCGGAGGCTATCCGACCCCTAGCTATGAGTGCGAATGCATGGAAAGCTATTCCGGGAATGTCGGAATGGGTATTAAACACAGTGATAAAGGGCTATTCGCTTCAATTCGCTCGCCGCCCCCCGCGTTTTCGCGCCCGGGTCGAGACACAAGTGAAAGCAGATGCAGCCCATCTGCTTCACACAGAGATAGCGAATTTACTGCACAAAGGTGCCATAGAACGGGTTCACCCTCTGGCTGCCGAGGCAGGCTTATACAGCCGCTATTTCCTCGTACCCAAGAAGGGCGGAGCGCTCAGACCTATACTAGATCTGAGATATTTGAACAAAGCGCTCGTGAAACGACCGTTCAAAATGCTCACGACCGGTCAAATCCTCGCGCAGATTCGCCCGGGGGACTGGTTCATCTCTCTCGATCTGAAAGACGCGTATTTTCAGATTCAAATTATTCCCCGTCACAGGCCATTCTTGAGATTCGCCTTCGACGGTCAGGCATATCAGTACACCGTCCTGCCGTTCGGCTTGTCCCTGGCACCCCGTACTTTTACGAAGTGCATGGACGCGGCCCTCGCACCCCTGAGATCGAAAGGGATGCGAATTCTGAACTATCTGGACGATTGGCTCATTATAGCGCAGTCAACAGAGGAACTAGTTTCTCACAAGAAAGCGCTTCTCGGTCATTTGGAAAGCCTGGGTCTTTCCGTGAACTGGGACAAGAGCTCTCTAACCCCCAGCCAGTCTATCACTTTCCTGGGTATAGATCTGGATTCGGCGGCGATGACGGCCAGACTGTCAACACAGCGCGCGCGCCGTGTTCGGCACCTCGCCGCTTCCGTTCAGGTGGGAAAAGTTTTTCCCCTAAAAACCTTTCAGAGGCTTTTGGGCCATATGGCGTCAGCCGCAGCGGTCCTGCAGCTGGGTTTACTTCGAATGCGCCCGCTTCAGTGCTGGCTAAAGTCGGAAGTGTCCCGCAAAGCATGGATTTCGGGCCGTGCACCAGTCAGAGTGACTCAGCGCTGCGTCTCAGCCCTGCAGCCCTGGCTGGCGGCCGAATGGTTTCAGCGGGGAGTGTCGATGGGGGTCATCGCACACCGCAAAGTGGTCTCGACAGATGCGTCCAACATGGGTTGGGGAGCGACTCACGAGGGCAGTCCGATTTGCGGCCGGTGGTCGAATACGGAGAAAAGCCTTCACATAAACTGTCTAGAGATGCTGGCGGTCGAGAAAGCGCTGAAGCACTTTCTACCACTCCTACGGGGACACCATGTGCTAGTCCGCTCGGACAACATGTCAGTAGTGTCTTACGTGAACCGCCAGGGCGGAATCAGATCCAGAGCCCTGCGCGCTCTCACAGAGCGCCTCCTATCCTGGGCTCAGGGCCCGCTGCGCTCCCTAAGGGCAGCTCATGTACCCGGTCGCTTCAACGACGGCCCGGACAGACTGTCCAGGGACAACGTTCCCCCAGGGGAATGGTCTCTACACCGCCAGACGGTCCAAGTGCTTTGGCATCGCTTTGGCAAAGCGGAGATCGACCTCTTCGCCGCGAGCGAGAACGCTCAGTGCCAGAGGTTTTTCTCGAAACACGAGGACGCGCTGGCCCAGACATGGCCCAGCGTTCCGCTGTATGCGTTCCCCCCGATCTCGATGCTGCCTCAAGTGCTAGCGAGGATCAGGGAGACGAACTGCGCAGCGCTCCTCATAGCCCCGCGCTGGGAAAACCAACCATGGTTTTCCGAGCTGATGAGGCTGACAGACACAGCCCCATGGCCGATCCCGGTGAGGAGAGATCTTCTCTCTCAAGCTCGAGGATCGATTCTGCATCCCCATCCAGAGCACTGGTCTCTGCATGCGTGGGAAATCAACGGATATTCGTTGATCTGCCAGAAGGGGTAATTAACACGATCACGCAGTCCAGAGCCCCCTCGACGAGGCGGCTCTATGCGTCTAAATGGTCAGTGTTTAACAAATGGTGTGTGGAAATGGGTTCTAATGCTCAGTCCTGTGGAGTCCCACAGGTATTGAACTTTCTCCAAGAGATGTTGGACGCGGGCAGGTCCCCCTCCACGCTCAAGGTTTACGTCGCGGCCATAGCAGCGTTCGCCGATTCGGCGCGCGGCCGCTCACTGGGCAGGGATGAACTCATCACCCGTTTTCTGCGAGGGGCCAGGAGGATGAACCCTCCCCGGCCCCCGTCAGTCCCTATTTGGGACCTGTCCCTGGTCCTAGAGTCCCTGAAAGTGCATCCGTTCGAGCCTTTGGACTCTGTGGAGTTGAAATACTTGACGCTTAAAACCGTTTTTCTGCTAGCTCTGGCTTCAGTCAAACGAGTGGGCGATTTGCATGCGCTGTCTGTCAGCGCGTCGTGCTTCGAGTTTGGACCTAACGACTCGTTAGCCATTCTCAAACCGAAGCACGGCTATGTCCCCAAAGTGTTAGGTACTCCCTTTAGGGCTCAAGTCATTACCCTATCGGCCCTGCCGTCATCCGGCAGTGAGGAGGGTGTCAACCGCCTTTGCCCGGTCAGGGCGTTAAGGTGTTATGTCACGCGCTCTGCAGCCTTCAGGCTCTCAGAGCAGCTTTTCGTTTCGTTTGGAGGGCGCGCTAAGGGTCGCGCCGCCTCGAAACAGACGCTATCCAGATGGATAGTGGACGCTATTGCGGCAGCATATGCGTCAAAAGACCTGCAATGTCCGTTGGGCATACGGGCTCATTCCACCAGAGGCATGGCCTCATCGTGGGCATGGTCCAGCGGGATTTCCATTCATGACATTTGTATGGCGGCGGGCTGGGCGTCCCCCTCCACTTTTGTTAGGTTTTATAACCTGGAAGTTCCCGCTCTGCAGGCGAAACTTCTGTCAGTCTAGTCATGTTCATGTCCTGCCCATATGCGCAGGTTGTACTATTGACTAGCTTGTCTGTTGAGCTGCACGCTCAGGGTCAGTATACATAGACCGGCCTTGCCGTTCTTGCGTTCCCTAGATGTGCTTATGAACATGTGTTGGCCCGCACCGCTGGCCACCTGTTTTTCACCTCTATGCTCTTCATAGAGTCATATGTGATTGTTAGGCTCGCACGGCGTGGACAAGGGGTTCCCGCAGCGTAAGCAAGCTTACGCAATACGAGAGAACCTCTCGTAAGAGAACGATACTCGGTTACTCACGTAACCTCGGTTCTCTCTAGAGAGGGAACGAGTATTGCGTTCCCTGCCGTGCTTGAAGCCTGTAGCTCGTGTCGCTTCATTCGACAGAAAACAGAGAATATAGCCTACGAGCCTTCCTTATATATGCTCTGACGCCGCCCATTCTGGCGGGCTGTGACGCGCTAGGGCGCGCGCGCCCTCATTGGGCGTGACGTCACGCCAGGCTCACTGGTAGGCTTAAGCAGTTGCCGCGCGGCAGCCAATGAGCGCGCAGTATGCCGCTCTAGCTCAGCTGCCCGCAGCTGCACTGCGTTGACAAAAAATGAAATTAAGGATAATTTTTGGCTTCAGTATCTCGAGAAAAGAAGACTTTCCCGCAGCGTAAGCAAGCTTACGCAATACTCGTTCCCTCTCTAGAGAGAACCGAGGTTACGTGAGTAACCGAGTATCGATTTCAGTTTATATTGCTTTAATTTGTTTTTATGATATTCAGTAAAGATTTATTTGTTAGTAAATCTTAAGTCATAATCATGTTCAAGTCTTTTGACTTGAACTGAATACAGATTTTCTTACTTGACTGTGAAGTTCAAAATGAAATTTTGTCCCAATGTTTTGCAATCTCCCTCAATCTTAGCGTCAATGCTCAATGTTTTAGCTTCAGTAGGAGTGGGAATGTTGTAGAACTGAGCAATCTGAGAGAGTCAACACAAACAAAAATAAATTAATAAACCATTTCACAGCAGAATAACCACAATGCCAAGAGAGAAAGAGAGAGAGTGAGTAAATGAAGCTGATCGCACTACAGACCTGCACAGACACACAGGTTGAGCCCTTCACTTCAATGCTGTATTTGGCTGGAACGGTCTGCAGCTGCTTCTCCTGGTACAGTAACTTGTTGTCCTGATTGACATCAAAGTGGTGAGTGTCTCCTGCTGACTGTACAGTCACTGTGCTGGAGCCGTCAGAGCTGAACACTTTGGTGGCGTACAAAGACAGAGCCTGAAGAGCCACCACTGTGTCCTGGGAATTAAATGTTTTCAGTAATATCACTTTTACTCATTCACACTGCTAATAATGTGTTTGATTGGAGTAGTTTGAGTAACCTGTGTGGAGGAGAATCCTCCATAGGCATTCTGCTGCTTCACAAGCCAGCTGACAATCCTGTTAGCATAGCCCAGATCAGCTGTAGTGACTGAATCTGCAGAGAGAACAGCTAGCAGCACATATGAGCTGATCTCCACTGCCAGAGAATCAGAGTCCTCAGCAGATGCAGACTGAGACCAGTGGAGATGAGACCCTTGAGGACAAAAGACACACGCGTAACTCAATGAGCATGACAAAAAAAAAAAACAATAGTACAGTCATAAAAGACAACAGAAATCATCAGAAACAAACCTCTTACCGTCTGAAATAGCAACATCCTCCAGTTTCTTGAAAAGCTGCTGTCGAGTGTCCGTGTCTTTAGCCAGACTGAAAGTGTAGGCGAGCAGAGCAGTGGTGTAAATGTTTTTGACATCCTCAATGACGGACCTCAAGCATGACAAACCTTTACTGACGACAGGATCCTGTGACAAAAACAGAAACAGACACTGTGAGTGCCTTTTTTTTATTAGTTTATACTGTGTTTCCTGAAGATGAACTTACTGTGACTGGAGTTTCCAGTTCAAGCAATGATGCAGTAATGTAGGCAGTCATGGTCACATTATCATTCACTCCACCCTGGAATATATGAGAAATGAAGGATAAATAAAGCAACACTCAAACTATTAAAGGAAAGTTTATCTAGACAAACTTTGATGTTGGCTTGAGAATATCTAAATGTTTTATAAAAGCTTAAACTTTTAAAGGTCTTAGATTCCAGGTTTTCTAGATAGTAACTAGACCATTTCTAGGTGGCTGCTATGGTGTTCTAGATAGAAAGAGAGATAGAGAGATATAGAGAGACAGAAGTTGACCGACCTTCATTCTGTTGTTGAACAAGCTTCCCTGTTGGATAAAACAGCCGTCTGAATCCCGTCTACTTATTAACCAATTCTTTGCACTCTGAATAATTTTTGGATCAATAAATATGTATTTCTGTGCTCTGCCAAAAGACCTCAGGACAAAGGCAGTCAACCTGGTGGTGTGGAAGATATAATAAAAAAAATTCATCAGGTTTTTCAATGAATTCCATTCATCATAAATATCAAAACAAATAGTTTGAACTAAGAGATACATTCTTAAATGTTTTTTTTTTTTTTTTTTTTTTTTTTTTTTACTATTCTCTTGGGTTTATTATTGTAGATTACCTTAATATTATTTCTGTTTAACAAAAGTAATAGTGGAAATATATTTACCATGTATTTCCATCACCATAACCAAATGTGCTGTATGATCCATCAGAATGCTTGTAGTTCATTTGTCTCTGGTATCCTGTTTGGTGATAATGGTTAACGCTTAAACAGTTTGATTCAATGTGTCTGATTATTCAACTTTACTGAATGAAATTGTATAATTTGGCAGTATTTTCTCAGTATTTCCTTGACATGATTTATGTCTCACCGCTTTTCAGGAAGCCTGTGGCTCTCTCTCGGATGGCTGAGGTGAGCTGCTCTGTGTTCTCCAGATACTGCAGAATGTAAATATTGGGAGAAAGAACAGCCATGTTTTGCTCTCCACAGCCGTACGGCATCCGCAATAATCCGTGAAGATTCCTCAGTGCACGACCCAATATGTCTCCTATAAACCATACACAAATAAAACTCACTACATTTTATAAGTTCAAAACCCAATCTCCTCAATACTGCTTGTATTTGTAAATGTTACCAATGACTGAAACAGAGGATCTGGCTGATCCCTCTATCACATCTTTAGGGAGAGTCAGAGCCACTTCCTCTGAGAGACTGTCACCTACTGTATGAAACAGACAGACAGAAATGCATCAACAGAGTAATGCAATAATATTAACATTCTAATACCATCTGTGAAGTCCCAATAATAATAATATAATCGCAAGCAAGAATTACTCTGTTTCAAGCACTTTGGAAAAGGGAAGAAAATAGCCACAATTTTAAAACTGAACTACTAAACTACATTTGTCATGAAAAGCTGACAAATTTCAGCTTTCTCAATTACAATGTCAGAGACATAAGAATATTTTGGTTACTGTATATTTTAGCTCCCTCTGTTGGTCCTCAAATTTGGTGTGGCCTAAAAATGTCCGCTATGCAATGTGTACTAATTTTCATGAAGTTAGAGTTTGTCTTTATAAGATAAAGAGCCAATTAGTCTTTACAGACTGTATATGCGAAACATATTGACAAGTCAAAATTCTTTGAGCAACAGTCAGTTGAAAAAGCTTCACTGCTTGATCCCCGAAAAAAAAACTGAACAAAAGCAAAAGGGTTCCAGCATTATTGGTGCTTATACACCAAAATATGAATATTTGCAGACTAACCCTTTGGACACAATAACCAGCTTTGAGTCTCTGTCTTTTCAGTTCCTTCCGCCTGCAGCATAAAATAAACACATCAACACATCATTTTGACATAAGCAGCATTAGGATCAAGGGTAAATGACATCTAAGAGACATTTGACAAGCGCTGACCTGTACAAGCAGACTTCGTGTGACCGTGTCAATGCGTCCTCTCTCTGGGACGCTCACAATCTCATTGTCACACACGGTCTGGGACGCCTCTGCCTCTGCACTGACTGTAATATTCACGACTCCTAAAACATGAGAAATATACATGAAGATACAACAGACACAAACACTGAGAAACAATGATTCAGACTGGAAAACTCACCAAGAACAGAAGGAGTGAGGATCCATTTAAAGGTTTTTCTTCCATTAGCACATAGACAGGATGAATACTGATCATCAGAGGAGGCTTTGAGAGTGTAGTCTGAGGACGGAGCTGGAGTCACTTTAACCTGTCAATCAATCACACATGATTAGAGGCATATTTGATATGATTTGATTAGACTGAGTCTGAAATCTCACCATGATGCACTTGGACAGATAGTTGAAGACCGTGGCCTTCAGCTCAAAGATCTCCCCACGGATGATGGAGTAAGGCAGAGAGAGCTCCAGAAAGAAGGGCTGGAAAACTGTCAGCTGAGCAGGAGGAGCGAGACCCAGACCTTCAGACGACAGACAGAAGACCTCCGTCTCCCAAGAGGTGATGGTGTCAGGAACCGTGACAGGAACCTGAGCTGATCCAGAGTCCCTGTGGAGGAATTACAACAATATGCATATCTTATTCTGACCCAGCCATTTTTCCTGTATTAAATAACAATATTCAGCACACAGATGATAAAATAACTGGATTCAAAATCTGCAAAGCAAGCACGGTATTTTCTGTCCTGTAGGTGTGAGGGGAGATGATGTATTAAAGATAAATAATAAGATAGATGTGATGTTAAATGATACTGAGTACTGATTACGCTTCACATACCCCACTTCAGCAAGTTCCCAGATCCATGTTTCTGGAAAGAAGGTCCGAATCGTCACTGCTGGAGAATGTCTGTCATTTGCAACAAAAGCACTCCCTGCCTTCCCTCTCCTTGGAGCACTTTGATACATCACTGGAAAAAAGTGATATTTTGTAGTTTTGAGTGATATGTATGTGAAAAGCAAAATAACCAAGTCTCTATAGAGTCATAAGTGAACAGCAAATGGAAAGCAGATCATGACTTTCATACACATTATTTTATTTTCATATACAGATTTATTTTAGTGTTGTCAGAGTTCCCTTTCGAAAGGGGGTTGCTATGGGGAATGCCTCCGGCATGACAGGTGTCTGAAGCATGAGTCTAAACACGACAATGAACTTGACTTTTGCAGGTGGCCGCCTATGACGTCACCAAAGATGAGACCATGAGTATAAAAGGGTACCTGTGAAATACGTCATCCTCTTTCTTGTCTTCAGGAGACCGTCTGTTTGAGTGCGTGTCTAAATAGAAAGCCAAAACTATGGCTTGCACTAGCACCATGAGTTTCAAGAAGTGTGTTCCTCCATATCAGCTTTTCCTGACATCTGATGACACACGTGTAACTGTGTGTGTTCTGTGCATGGGCGAGGAGCATGCAAGCTCAGTCCTTGAGGGAACTGTTTGCGTGCATTGCCAATGCTTTCCCATGAGGAAGCTTCACTCTCGTTTGTCCCTTTTCTCGAGGGAATCGGGACGGGACCTGCTGCAGATGAGGAGAGTAGGAGACTGAGATTGTGGGGCTCACAGATGGACGAGCAATTTGTGAGTTTCCAATGAGTTTGAGGAAGGTATGAATATCTCTCATTTGTCGGGGGCAGGCGAAAGCAAGCTCCTGGAGGATGATGTGTTATCCCTCACATCATCTGATCTGGCAGCAAGCGAACTCCTCGCCTCAAGCCAAGATGAGCAGGATGAGGGTGTTGAGATTGAGGATGTCTCTGAGAACTCTAAGCCCACCTGCCCCACATATGACGAGCTGCTGGATGTTATGTCTCACGCCACGGAGAGATTTGATCTGCCATGGAAGCGCGAGAAGCGCGAGCTCCCTCACAGCCGCCTCGATGAACGCTTCCTGTTGGGACATAACCGTCCAGCTCGTATGAGTCTTCCCTTTCTCCCAGATCTTCACACTGAGGTGCAGAGATCTTGGGGAAAGCCATTTTCTGCTCGCAACCATCGTTCACAGGCAAACTATGTTGAAGTGGAAGGGATGCTCAAAAATAGGGGAGATCGAGCATTTTCAGTCGTGGCCCCAAGGCTGTGGAAGTATTTGCCTTTGTGTGTGAGATTGGCCACCAGCCTTCACATTTTTAAATCACGACTTAAAACTCATTTTTATTCATTGGCCTTTAAACCTGCTTGAGAGTTGTATTCTGCATTTTTATCTTCTAGTTTGTCTCTTCTTTTAAATGTTTGTTTTTTGTTACTTGTGTTTAGAATCTGTCCGAAATCATGTCATTGTTCAGAACTTTTTTCAACCTTGGTTGTTTTAAATGTGCTTTACAAATGTAGCGGGTAGGGTGGTTGAGATGGCAAGTGTACCTTTAAGGCCTGCTCATTGGCACTGATTATTTGGATCAGGTGGCGTAAGTGACGCGTCCCTTTAAATGTGTCGTGAGACATGAATAGAAAAACATTAATGCGGTGTGAGTTGAAGAGTGAGCCTCTTGGTGTATTGGCTGTGTAAACGGGCGTCTGTGTGTATGGTGACCAGTAAATGGTACCAGCAGTTACGAGTCTATAGAAACATGCTCCCATAATAGCGAGTAGTGATTCTATACGGGTTTGCAGCAACAAGCAACACTGGGAAGAGTGCACAGCTATTAGTCATCCACACCGTTTAACTTTATTGTTACGGGGCATATAGCTCTAATTCATCTAGGCTGGTGTCCAAAGAAAAACGAGAATTGCATTCGTCGGTCACTAGCCACTGTTTTTCCTGGGTTTAATCATTCTGTTTTACTTTTTATTTCTTTGGATGTTTGTGTGTGTGTCTTGGGGATCTGCTACCACCGTTTTGTGATGACCTGGATCTAGGTGGGCCTGGGATGGAGTTCTGCTAGTGGTAGCTTGTTAATCTAAATGTTTTTTTTTTTTTTTTTTTTTTTTTGTCAGTTTGGCAATCGTTATAATTCAATATTCGGCCTATGGGCATTGTGCAATATCTCCTTTGGGGACAGTGTCTATTTTGCAATGTTTATTAGTGTGTTATTAGTGTGAAATGCTGTGTTAATGTATTTATGTATGGCCGATTTGGTTTGAAGTGTTTCTTGCAGTGTTTGAGTGTGTGTATGTGAACAGTATCTATTTATTCAACTTTATTCACTGTACTCTAGGTATTGTTAGACTTTTTATATCTTGTAGCTCATTTACTATGAGACTTTTATTCACTGTGATTTATTTATTGTAGAATTGTTCACTGTTACCTACGGGGAACATTTGTCTGCTCCGATTGCCAATCAGTGTATTGTCTAGTGTTTAATAAAACTATATTTGAGTACATCAGTCCCATTTCCATCCCTTCATTGGATACAACCTTTCTAAATAGTTGAAGGGGAGCGCTGTTTGGGTTTTCTAGTTTAAATATTCAAATTGTGTGCGTTGAAGCGCCCCCTAGGGGTCACACAAATAAAATTGGATTGTATTGGACGGTCAGACACGTGCAAGAAAATCAAGCTTAAATTGAGTTACAAGGTTTTTGACCAGCGAATGACAGATATAGTTTGTCTGTATCGCATTACGTTTTCATCAACGAACAGGAGATAAAGTTTAATATGGGTGCTCAGTTTTCTTGTTGTTGAAATCTCACGATCAAAATCTCATTATACAAAAGATGAAGCGCTATGCACAATTTTGTAGCGATCGGAGAAAATGATAGACTCACTTAACAGTTTTAATGCTCTTTTATGAACGTGAGCACCTGTGTAGCCGATGCTCTTGCCTCACACAGTCCAGCGAACAACAAACTTCTCGAATTCCCCTTTCTCCAACCCTGCCCACGCTTAACTGCGCAGGCTCGTTCTTTAGAAGAACAGCCCATTCCTTAAAGCCCCATACAACCAGAACACATAACACATGAAAGAAAATACATGCATCTAGATCATATTGAACATAAACAGTCTTTAGATTTGCTACACTATATTTAAAACACTATATTTGCTTCTAGACTAGACAGCAAAGACTACTATTCACCGCTCTTCAAATAAATTTTTTTTTAGCCTTTATGAACAGTGTTTCTTGAGTAAATAAAACACTGTGCTTACGCAAACATCATTTCTTTATTTTTGGAATATGATAATTTTCCACGGCACATCTGACACTAGTGGCACAGGTGTTGGAAACACTGCTTCAGACAACTGTCATGGCCGGAGGCAATCCCCATAGCGACCCATAGGTGACGCATCGTATTCTCAGGGAATCATGGTTGCATGCGTAACCTGAGATGTTTTCTAGTTTCAATTTATTTAATTTTTATTTTAGGTTTAGTATTTTAGGGCTGCCAAAGTTAATGTGTTCATTTAATTTTGCAAAATTTATATAGTTAAGTTTTTGTATCAATAATAACACTGAGTCTGAATGTTTTTTTTTCTACTACATCACTATAATTGTGTAATTGTACGAATTGTAAGAGTTCCACAATTTCACAAATTTAACATATATATATTTTTTATATATATTTCATAACAAGCACCTACATATTAAAACATAACAGCTTGGATTGTAATAACTGTACATGTACCTATACCACGGTCTCGGTGATACATCAAGCCTCTGTATGACAGACACTGAGGGACTTGCACATCCAAATTTGTTGCCATCTTCAATCCCACTCTCTGTCAAAAACCACAATAAAAGTCATGAAAATACAAATTACTTTTAATTGTCAGTATAATCAAGTATAATTACTTGCACATATACAGTATATTCTCCCAATCATTATCTAGTAAACTGCCACACATATAATCCACCTGTTACCTTTAAGGATTCATAGGCGTTGTCTGTCGGCACAGCTCGACGGGGTCTCACATGCAGACACTCCCGCTCATCTTCAACAGTATAAGGATAATCTGACCCCGACTGCACTGGCAGCAAGTTGAAGACCTGTGACGGGACCAAGTTCACACAACAAAACTTTTAATTCTATTTTGGTGAGAAAAGAATGAAGATTAATGTTAAATCTCCTTATATTGGGATGTCAGCTCAAACACTAATGGATCATAGCAGTAATATTTAATGTATATTATCACTGGATTCACACTGTAGATTCCCACTATGAAGACGCATTTAATCAATACTGAATCTTAAAGCATCTACACCTTGTCAGCATCTAGACGTTTTCCTGACTTCAGGATCAGGACGCTCTGATCTACAGCACTGAGGCCACACAGTGAACCAGGCTGAGCTGAGAGCTGGAGAGTGTTTATCTCACCAGGAACCGCTTTAGCAGGAGAAAACTGCAGAGACACCTGTGAAATACAGTGAATAGGATTTATTTTAGAATTGAGTCAGCAATACAGTTTAAAGAGGTTCATTTCTAAAGCTACAATACATACCTTGTTTTTGAAACACTTTTCAGTGTTGAAATTTTTGCTACTAGCAACAACATTTTCACTGGGCAGAACACAGTATGCCAGAATCTGCAGTACAGGAGCCAGATCTGAACTAACAGACAGTTTGAACGACATTGTGCCATTTGCTCCATTAGAAGACTTCACTTCAATCTTCTCATATCCATGATGAACGATCACTCCTCTGGACAAGACCTGAAACAGACAGATGACACTCTAATAACAAACTGACTAGAGCAGCCAAAGAATACTGTTAAACAAAAACATCTCTGTAATAATATAAATACTGCACATGTTCTCACCATATAGACAATGTCCGTTTTTAAGTCTTCAACAGTCTCTCCAATAAAATAATACTTGATGGTGGCTGTAAACTCAGAGTCACACTTTAATGGTTGCTCAGTATTCTCTATAATCAATTCACTTAGTGTTGGAGTGTATGGAGTGGCAGGCTGGAAGAGCTGGACTGGTTTTTCATCCACAGAGATGTAAGGCTTGTTGTGGCTATAATAACGGGGCCCTTGAGAGACACTTGCCTGATAACAAAGAATCAGAAATAACTCATGCAACTGAACTCTTCAGGAAACACAAAAGAAAACAAAACAAAAAAAAAACTAAAAAACTCTTACAATCAGATTAATATCACTTTTAGAATGACTGGATGTATTAAAAGAGAAGCTGGCCAGTCCATCGCTGTCTGTAGTGAGATTTAGAAGCAGTTTTGGGGACCAAGTGTTACCCTCCATAAGATAAACCTCTTTGTTTTGAATTGGAGCACCTTTGAAATTTGAGAGTTTGATCTGTTGAAAATAAGATTTTGAAGGCATGAATAAATTAATAATTATGTACATATCAATGGTGTTAAACTGAGACAAACTGATTTTAGACTTACTTTTCCTTCTATAATTGATCCATGTTCATATGTTTTGGGCAGCTCAGTAAATGTGGCTTTACCAATTTCATAAGTGAGAGTTACAGATTCAGATTTTGTCATGGTGATCTCTGTAAACAGTAAAAACACCAAAATAAATATTCTTTAAAATAAAATTAAAGTAAAACATAAAAAAAACAGAAATTCAAGAAATTCAAGAAATGTAGGTAACATGTAACCAAATCCCGCAGCTCACCTGTTCCTTCTTCTGTAACCATTGCCTCAACACGAAGAGAATTCTCCAGCATATTCTTTAGTGTGGCGTTGAAAAAGACTGATATTGCTAATGTATGGATGGCACAACCTGTCTTTTTAATCTAATTATAAGGAATGACCACAAAGATAGCATGTTGACTGTAGAGTGGTTTAATTGGATTAGTGGAGGTAAGATAATGTGCCATTACTTGTACTGTGTTTCAACTCACATACCTCAATGGTTTCCTCTAAACACACTGGAGTGATGTAAAAGCTCTGGTAGGACAAATTATTACGACACACTTTCACCCATGATTTACCAGGTACAGGCTGTCCATAAGTGTATCTGTGAAAAAGGTACAAGCAAATTTTCTAGAACCCAGGGTTGAGTTCAGCAACTAATATATTACAATGGGGATTACAATCAATAACTGACCCCAAATTAAAAAATATTAAAAAAAGAAAGAATACAATTAACAATTAAATCAAAATAACTTAATTGTGACAAAAATGGAAGAATGATCTCTTAATATATATATATATATATATATATATATATATATATATATATATATATATATATATATATATATATATATATATATATATATATATATATATATATATATATATATATATATATATTAAATGCTTTATTCATTTAAAAATTAATATTTAATCACGCTACTGCTCTCTTAATAAAGGAAATAAAATAAACCACTCACTTTCCGCAAACCTTAATTATCAGTTCCTCTTCTTCAACACATAATTCATTTGGGCTTTTTACAGTAACTTCAAACTTGGGCAAAACTAGAAGTCAGAAGACAGAAATTAGAGTTATTAGTAGTCAAATTAGATATTAATATACAAACATGTTATTGAAATTCTTCCCATGCAACAATGCAAATCATTTGTTTTAATGACTTACCATATTTCTTCACCTCAAAAACATGTGAGATCATCCTGTCACCAATAAAAGCCTTCAGTTTGTACATGCCTTGACGGGCCTCTGGGTTTAATTCATAAGAACGCTGCAAAATCCATCTTGTTGAAGAAACATTTGTCCATTGACCAATCCGGTTACGTCGACTGTCCTGTTTAATACCAGAGACAGTGCAGATATTTAGTTACAGCTACACATATCCTGACTATCAAAGAAGAAATGTATAATTAGCCTAATGAAAATACATTAATTGTAAAAATAAGTGTTAATAAGATTCAAAAGGTGCTAGTTATGACTGCACAGAAGTTTTTGTGTTCTTACCTCAAGAACCACTGTACTATACTGTAAAAGAGCAAATAGTAGTAAAAGATTAAAAGGCCAAAATGTGTTTATTTATTAAAAATGTATTCAACAATGCAAGAGAAAACAAGTGCAATAAAGATGCAAGATAAACACATCAGACCTGCTGATCAAGGGGTGCAAAGTTTGTATCCATGGTAACAACTCTGAAGTGCACTGTAAAATAGAAATATGCATTTAAAAAAAACTCCACTTTTGACGTCTTCACCTCTTATGTAAGGGACAAAGCTTACAGTCAGTATTTCCTGTAAATGACCGAACTGTGTGTGAACGTAACCGTATTAAGGATCAAATGCAGGGCTGACAACTGTATTCTGCTGTTGTGTGAATGTGTTTTTTGAGCCAAATTCAACAGTCATAGTAGCCTGTTTTAGCCATAATTATCTCTATTAACAGCTATTATCTCATGTAACGATCTATAGCAGGAGTGTCAAACTCCTGGATGGCCAACCCTGCTTCAATACACAGACCTGTAGATTTCAGATAAACCTGAAGGACTTTATTAGCTGGATCCTGATCCTGACATTTAAGGTTAAAGCTAAACTCTGCAGTGGCTCATCAAGAACACCCCTGCCCTGATCTATAGTATCTGTAGATTTCATATAAAATAAAGTCAGATACTGTAATTGCAGTATTTAGGCTGAATATATGTTTGAATCTGAGGGGATTGTTCAAACACACACTAGATGACCATTCTTGTGTTTCCAAAGCTGTTACTCATCCTTATCTTCTTTCCTTATATTTTCTAATGCTCCTCTTTTCTGTTTACAAGTTTGTAAATCCATTGAACTGTTTACTTAATGCTCTTTTACCACCTTCGGTTTGTGCAGCATTTGTAATTTTTGATCATCAGCTCATTGTATGATCATAGCGAACTTTACTTAATGTAAATGTGTTATATAAGCTGTGATCAGGGTTTAAATGTCAGTGACACCAGCATTATTTACTGAGCCTTTGAGACATTCAAAGCTCACCTGTCTGTCCTGGAATATAGATAGGTTTATCAGTCTGGATAAAGGTCAGAGGATGGTAAGGCTTGAACATGACTTTTCTCTCTTCAGTCATCTTGAAAGTTTCTCCCTGTAGTTCGACCTTCATGTTCTGCACTGATTCTGCTTCGACCAGAGGAGCCTGATGAGAAATAACATACTTTATTTACAACCTGCCATCACAAAAAATAGATGCGTTATGGTGAAATATATTTGATAATAATCATCATGTGTATGTTTTGATGGCAGACCTTGAAGTTAAAGCAGCGGTGAAACTCTTCCTCAGCTTTCTCCTCCAGCAGTAAAGTGCTCTGGTTACCATGAACCAGATGAATGTTCAGGACAAGGCTTTCATTGGGCTTGAGAAGACTTGCACACAGTTTGGCCTCAGATCCAGACCCGATCACTGCAGGAAACGTCACCATGAAAGATCTGTCCAGAGAAAATGATCATACAATATTGCCAGAGTAGTTAGATATAAGAAACACAAAAAATTAAACTGGGAGTGAAAATAAATCAAGTTAATTTGCTATTGATCAATTATTTGAGAAGTGAGAATACAAGAGCAAACTGTGTAATGAAGACTGGTGAATTAAATTTATGTTTATTTAGGACAATACTGCTCTTGAAAAGACACTGTCATTAATTATGAATGATCTTATAGGCAACATGCCTTAAGTTGTCTTTCAAACAGCAAACCTAGCAACACAGTTAAATCAATAAAGAATTCAATCATCAAGTCTTATATCGTACACAACGACATATTAACAACAATTATCGCGATATAAGTTTCCTCGATCAAATGAAAAGCTAGAAAATTTTTCAATATAATGTTAATGCACCAACGAAACAGCACTAACGTTACTCATTTGAACCAATATATACCGCGCAAAATAATCCGTTTTTAATCGGATTGACGGCTCAATCGGACTGAAAAGTCTTTATGTAAACACCTTAATCGGTTGAGCTAGATCCGAATGAAATTACGATCGGATTGAAAGGGGTGGGTGTACCTTCAGATAATTTTTTTGTTAGTTTTTTTGTTTTTGACTTCTAAATGCTAAAATGAAAGAAGAAGAAAAAACGCTCATTTATCACATATGAACACATGAACACAAATGTGTTCTTTTCATGAACACAAATAAACAAATCTTGCGTTATTTTTTCATATTTTTATCTTTGTTTTCACCACACTTTGTTCTAATCCGCCAAAAAAAAAAATTAAATAAAACCAAAATGAATAAACAGCTTGAATATTCGATATCTAGTGGCGGGAATAACGCCCCTTTCAGCTGATTGGTCCGCGCAACAGAAGTCATCTGCTACAGTTAGCCTACCGATTCTTAAGATGTGATGACACATGATGTCAAACTCTAATTTTATTGACTAAATTTATGAATTTAAATTTAAAAATGACATATGCCTACATATTTAGGCTAATAAGATTAGAAAAAAAATAGGTATTTGGCTTAATTAATTTCTAGCTACTCTTCATCTCTGGCTTTAAGTCAAGTCAAGTCAAGTCAAGTTTATTTATATAGCGCTTTTCACAACACAGGCTGTATCAAAGCAGCTTCACAGCAATAAATTAGAACAATACATGAATGTTTGTTTCTAGTTGAACTAGAAACAAACTTTATTGTTCAAAGTTTTATCTGTCATCCCTTGAATCGATTCTGTTCTCCGCTTTACTACAATATAGTTTATGCATTCTCTCCGCGCTGCCTAGTGCGTCACGCAGGTTCGGCACACAGATTTTGTGTAGGCTATTTAGCACACCGCCTGTTTTATTTAGCTGGCCTACACGCTAAATAAAACAGGCGGTGTGTCAAATACATAGGCTATGGGTAGTTGTAAGAGCCGATGGCACTTAAATTATTATAATATGATAAAAATTTGTATTTCACGGCACGCAAATTAGGCTACTACACGGAAGAAAGCTCTGTCTAGGCTCTGTCCAGGTACGGTTTGTGTCGAGCCATTTATTAGTCTGGCTGTTTGAAGAAAAAGAGATTAAATGTAGGCCTAGTTGCAAGAAACTCTATAATAATCCAAACAACTGTATCAGATGACTAATATTAGGCTTGTTCGACTTGAACCGGCGCTGCACAGACCGATCGGTTTATGACATCAAAGAACCGTGAGAGCAATTGAAAAGCATAAGGAGCTACTCTCTATTTGCTCTCGCGGTATTTTGATGTCATTCACCGATCGGTCTGTGCAGCGCCGGTTCAAGTCGAACAAGCCTATTGTGTTACGCGGAGCTGAACTGATGACAGCACGGCTTGATCTCTGGTTGACCAATCAGCGGAAAGGGGCGTTTTATTCCCGCCCATGTAGAGATCGAATATTCAAGCTGTTTATTAGGGGCCAAGCACCGAAGGTGCGGAGGCACCTATTGTATCTGTTCCCGTTCTTCTTCTTCTTCTTCTTCTTTTTCTTCTTCTGCTCTGGGAGTTCTCCGCTTGCGGGAAAGTTATGAAATTTGGCACACTGATAGAGCTGGTAAGTCCCGCCCCTTCCGCTAATCCCCCTGGACCTCTAGGTTGAAAAATCGTCAATGCAAGTGAATGGGAGAAAATAATTATTTTCTGGTCTCGTTTGAATTGTGCCATGAATGTGAACATATGTTGTCTGTGAATTTTTGATATTGTAAGTTGTAAGTCTTCTAGTAGCTGTGCCAAGAGAAATCTGAATCATTCCCTTCCGAATCTTGCAGAGACGGAGAGCGTGAGTAGCTGTCCATGAGCTAGGAGCAGGAGCAACTTTATGATTCTCTCTATGGGCTTCTCTCTTGACTTTATCGGACTTTATGCCTCCATGTCCCCCCGATTAACTACGAGCTTCTCTTCCTGTCTATACGGTAATTTCCAGAGAGTCGCGTGGTTATGACGTAATCGTTAGCCTGTTTTTACAAAAACTGCTTCTACGGGGCCATAACTTAAGATACAAGGTAATGGAGCCTTTTATACATTGTCGTGTTTCTTTAGAAATAAATAATGGACAAATGGAGTCTTTAAACGCCTCAGATGTAAAGTTATTCGCTGTCAAAGTGACGCCAAAATGAATGGGAGTCAATGGAATGATAACAGAAGGTGATGGCTTGTTAGCCGGGGGTGGTACCAGGGGGCCAATGTTACATAAATAATTGAAGCTTCCCCGGGCACCGCCATTGATTAGCAGACCCCCACCTGCTGTTGCCATTACCTTGTATCTTACGTTATGGCCCCGTAGAAGCCGTTTTTTGTAAAAATAGGCTAACGGTTACGTCATAACCACGTGACTCTCTGTCGCACAGTAGAGAAATTACCGTATAGACAGGAGGAGAAGCTCGCAGGCCGAATCAGGGGGACGTGGAGGCAAAATGACAAAATAATTCATCAGAATACTTAGCAAAAGTTGCTCCTGCTCCTAGCTCATGGACACCTCCTACTCACGATCTTAAGTTAATTTTTCATCTCTATTTTTTGTGTTTATTTAAAATTAGACAAATCTGATATTATTTTAATCTCCAATGTTATTTAACAGTTGAGATAGTTCTTTGATACTTCGCTAACTAGCAGAAGACACTAGCTGGGTTTAAATCCCAGTTGTGCAGGCGGGGCATGTTGTAACACTGCGTTACAATGCCCCTATTAGAAATATGCTATTATATTCTATACTTTTATTGATTTTATTGAGAAAACGTGAGAAAAAGGTGAATAAAGACTGAGAGTCAATGTTCAGAAATTACTAATTATTTATTTGTTTTGAATTATGTTGTATAGCTGTGTTTTCCTGTGTTCATAGTCAAATCTCAAAAATGAGTTTATATTTAATTATTAAAAATTGCCATTATTTTATATGAAAAAGTTTTTTAATTGTATTTTATTTAGAAAATATTTTAGTTTGTCTTCTATATTTTTTTATTAGATCAGATAACATTTTAAGCTGTCATATGTCATGTTACAATGTGCCCCTCACATGTTACAATGTACCCCACCTATGGGGCATGTTGTCACAATTCACTTCCATTCTTTTGGGGTATATCCAGAAAAAAAATATATACTGTATTAATAAAACAAAACCACATAATTGTACTAGACATGTGGGAAATTAATGTGGGAAAAAATAAATACTCTGAACTAATAAGTAGATTTACACAAACTGAGAAAGTCAAAAAGCGTGCCCCTGTTATGTTCCAGGTAAGAGGTTGCAAACCGCATTTAGACCAATCAAGCTGTGAGCAAAGTATAAAGTCATTCCACCTGATTCTACACTCTAAAAACTGCTGGGTTAAAAAATAACCCAACCTTAACCACACGGCTGGGTCACTATTGGACAGAACACACGCTGGGTTGGTTTGACCCAAGTGCTGGGTTTTACCATTTAACCCATATTTCTGGGTCATTCATTTGACCCAACCAGTGGGTGGAATTAACCCTCTTGCTGGGTTAAGTCCTACTTATATGCTGGGTTATTTCGTGTCTCATTGCCTTAATAGAATTAGTAACAAATATTTGTTATATTACGAATATAAAATAATTATTGTCTCTGTAATACAATAAACCAGAGAGACCACTGTAAATTTGATTTAAATCTCGTTTAATTTTTAATTTTTTACATTTTTAATACATATCTTTAATAATTTTTTGTATACAATTATTACAATTATACAATGTATACTTCTAAGGTAATAAAAACATAACGTTCATTAAGTAAGGTCTTTATACACCACTGAAAACATAGTTATGTAGGCCTATATGATATTGCATTTCTGTCAACAGATCCTCGTAAATATTACACAATGCACCTTTAAAAGTCATTAAGCAACTCATTTGAACTTATACGATTACGAATTCATTTATTAAGATGTGTTAATTTATTAAGAACAGCAACAAACATTTAAAATGCGACTAAATATCACGTGGGCCTGAAACAACTGTTGTCCTCAAATTGTACAGAGGAGGACTCTTTTCATTAATTTGATATATGGCATGCTGGAGAAACTCCCAGGCGGGAGTGTATTTAACATCAAAAACAAAAAAAGCTTTGAAACAAAGATGAACAGCCTTCAGCAAAGACTCGGTCTCGATGGCGTGGCCTGGAACAATGGCAAAGGTCTGACATGTCCCCCTCGTCTCATCCTTGAGGCACAGAATATGCAGCAATGCTCCAGTCATCTCATTTTGTGAATATTCAACCACGTTGGTCCCCACCTGTTGATTACACACAATCACTTAGAGTGTTGCAATATAACTAACATGCAAGTTAAGCTTTTTTTGTGGAAGTATCAAAAAAATGTTATTGCAAACATTACCAAATATGACTAAATGTGGCAAACAAACAAAATGTCTATTTAAATTCATTATTTGCAAACTGAATAATAGTAATAAAAGAGTACTTTGGACTAATATTTTCAACATTTACGCAATAAAAGTAAAAATATTACTGTAGCCTAATGTTGATAGTGTCTTTCTTTAACATTAAAACCAACAAAGCTGCTCGTTAATCTCCTGACTGGCAGAGCTGATGATCGTCACGCTTAGATAATGTTACACAATAAAATGAAAGATGACATGCATGGCAGGTTATCATGTAAGTCTACATTTTTTAAGTTTTAAATATTGACGATCATTCTTAATAATTTTCTTCTCAAAACTGGCGCCTGTCCATTGACAAACCAGGCTGAAATTCCTTACACTATACTAACCAGATCACAATGTGACGGCGCGTATCGTGATGTTATTCCTCAGTTCATTTTTTTTCTGAACGATCCCGACAGACATTACAGAAGACACACGCAGGAGGAAAATGCTGGAACTTACCCCAGTCGCTTCTTCTGACGAGTATTTCTACAATCTACCAGCACACTTTCCACACACAACTCACTAGCTAGGCCTAGTAGATATAGCCTCGAGACTGCGTCTCATTTCTCTGTCTTTTCCCGCAATTTTACGTGCAAGCCCTGTGAGGGACTAAAATTATACCGCGCTTGTATGGATTTCATTCAAAACGCTTTCCTCACTTTTAAATACACAACGTCCACAATGAATGCGATAATTACGTGATGAATTTACAATTTAAACTGCATATTTTAAAAAGGCTGCTGACATAGGCCTAGCTGGTTTACAATTAAGGATTTAACGATGCGGAATTTTGTCAACAAATCTAACCGGCTAACTTAGCTGTGGCTATTTAGGTTTCACAGAATAAATACGTTACCCCTCTTACTTCCATATCAAAGACTGTATGTTGAACAGTGAAATTAGCTTGCAGTTACCACAACTTTTTAAAAATATAGGTAAACATTATTAACTTACCATAAAACACTGCCTGCTCCCGTGTGGCGTGCTCCTCGAGTCTGAAGTGAAGATCCAGAAAGTTCCGCAAAGAATAAACCAGTTGCTGGGTCAAAATAACCCAACCAACTGTTTATTTGTAAATAACCCCCTTACAACTCATTTGACCCAGCATGAGCAACCCAATAATGTGTTTACAGTACCCCAAACAACCCAATATTTTGACCCAGCACAATCAACCCAACAATGTGTTTACAGAAACAACCCAGCATTTTTTTGAGTGTACTCCAAATTAAAGGTCACTAAATAGCAAATGATTTTTAAAGACAAAGTCGTCTGGCTTTTAGTAACACTTATTTAGAATAATGATTTTGCATGATTTAGATATTATTTATGTAATTATTAATCGATCAAACATACAGTTTTAGTTTATCAATTTTTTTTTAAAGTTTAAAGGAATAAATATATGAAGGTAATATATATGCCTTAGAATCAATAGATTAAGCTATAAAATGACTACATGTGAGCTTAAAAGTTCAATTCTCCCTATACCTTTATCAATTGTAATAACAACTTTTACCTGCACTGATATAGCAATACTTTTTCCTTTTAGTCGTCCTCTTTCATAGACAGCTATTTTCTTGCAGTGTAAATTTGTTTAAATTCCTAATATTTTTTTAATCTCATAATATTCTGCAGAAGAGAGAAGTGAATCGCGTTGCTTCTCTCATGAGAAAAGAATCGCAGTTTCACTCTTTCTCAGCATGTGATTGGCTGTTCGCTCAAAATCAAAGCCTGATTTGACAGAGAAAGTTGAAGATCAGCATCATAGAACCAACAAAGCCTGGTTGGATTGGTTTGGTTTTGTCAACTTAAAACTAATCTGTAACCCGGAGTTTGTTTAGCTACTATCATGGTACAGGCCCATGATCACATGTTAAGCGTTCATGTAAACACGTTCGGATTCTGTTTGAAACAAAAGTTGTGCTTGTAAACGTAGCGGGCCAGATCCGGCCCACATAATGTATGTTTACATGCACAACTTTTGTTTCAATCAGACTAAATTCATTCCGATTGACGAATCTGAATATAGTCTTTACATGAACTCTAAAGAAAGTAATCGGGTTGTTGTGCAGGTTTATAGGCTATGTCACAAGCTTCAAATTGGAATTTATTTTTAGCGCAATTTTCCACCGGACAAAATTGCGATTTTTAACTCATGATTTCTGTTCTGTCTGTGCGCACCAATCTTGCACTTCTATCTACTCCTCAACCAGACCACCTAGAGACTTCGGGTTTTCGGCATTATGTTAAGGAAGGTCTAATCTCGAGAACGCACAAAAAAAATCCAGGATAAGATTTACGATCTCTTAGTGTTGTGATCCCATGAGGTGAGAAAATTGCGCTAAAACACTCACCGAGTTTTTATTACTTGTTTGACACTGCACGAATAGAGTGTCCCGATGTGTGTGCATAATAACTTTTCCTACATTGGTTCCTTATTTTAAAGTCCAGCTAAAATTAAAATTGACCCTATTTACTTTGTTAGCGCATATTACTAGTCTTGTGGTGAACAATTAATCCGTGCAAGTTAAAACACAGAAAAAAATTGTTTGCCGTTGTAATCTTAAATCAAAGTCTGAAAAGTTATTTCCGGTCTGGAATGGCGTCCCTTTTCTGATGATGTAGGTTTGAGGACTTGGGTTGGGAAACGCTTAACCACTCCCCTCAAATCGTTAGTCTGTAATGAGCGAGAAATGGAGAGGAGGAGCGCTAGAGTAAAACTTGGCCCTCTGTTCAATATTCCGTTTCACTGGGAAATAAGTCACAGCACTGGAGAAAAGTCGTTTGCAACTTCCGGTTCACGCAGACTTTAAACAGCGACTTAATATCCGTCTCTGGTCATAATTTGGAGACAATGAGCATGAACCGTTTTATATTTATCATGCAGTAAAAATGCCCCTCCGCGCACCCATCGTCTGTGGATGAGAATCCGAAAGAACAAGGACTGTGGGATGTTGTCCTGCTCCACTTCACAGACGCTGAGAGAAAGGAGAATTGTAGAATGATGGGACACTCATTTAAATGACACTTAATTAACAGAAAGAAGAGCTTGTTCCATGCATCATAAGTCATTACGTCATTGCACTTGCGCAGTGCTTTTAGTTTCGGCTTTCAATCCGATCAAGTCTCTCTCGAGACTTCTCTCGATCGGTTTATATGGGAATATGGGATATACACATTTTATGTGAAATTTATTATATTATTAATGTAGACATGTATTAAATTTATTAAATGAGTAATGGAATATTGGCTAATTACAGTATTTTTTGTGATAAGCTATAGCTTGTTCATTTATGCTGTATTTAGGCTAAAGACAAATACAAATACCATATAACCACATTTTACCATGGTATTGAGGTGCTATATCCGTGGTGTTAACTGTGGTTATCATGATCTAAATGTAGGCTATACTATTGTGGAAGACCAATGGATAATTTTAATACAACTCAATCAGTCAGAATATTTAAATGTTACCATATCTCCCATATCTCTGGTCATATCTCCCAGCTGAGCAAAACACTTTCCTTAGCAGAAATTGTTAAAAACTTACGGCCCGGATGTTTGTCCATTGACACAGATCAGGAGGAAAGAGAGCAGAAGGAGCCCTTTCCAACAGCAGCTCATATTCAGAGTCATGATGACGAGCGATCATACAGGTCATGAGATGAACTGGACCGTCTCTTTTAAAGGGACTCTCGTGCTAAAGGAGGTCCTTCAAAACATTTCTATTGATCATCTGATTAATGATTCAACATGTAGGCAACGCAGTTTGAAAACTTTTGCCAAATTAGCACTACTAAAGCCTTAAAAATACATTAGCACTACTAAAGCCTTAAAAATACATTTGAGACAAATATTAAAAATAGTATTCAGGCATGCGGTAAATATAGATTATATACAATATATAATATCTAATACAAAGACTCTTTACAAAACAGAGAGTTCCTACCTTCTCCATTAACAGTTTAACAACTCAAAATTTTGTCATTATATAAGAAAATATGTATTTTTAAAATTTGATATTAATTACAATTGCAGTTAAAGTATTTGTTGTACTATTTTTTCTGTGGAAAATATTAAAATATACACATCATATCATCTGAAAAAACTATAGGCTCATACACAGAAAAAAAACACACAAAAAACAGGCCACTGACCTGTTTCCTGAAAACAATCAATACTGAAATCAAGGGTCAAGAATCACCTACACCCACTCAGTCAGAGTGAGAGAGTTACTGTAAATGTTTGTTTAGATTTGCAAACCCCTTCTAATATGGGGTCTGAAAAGATTTTATCATTAAAATATGTAAAGTAAATCTATTAAATGAGCAATTAAATGATAATTTTACTTGAGATTATACAACATCATGATTAATATTTTACCATGTTTGTTTTTCTGCCTGGGATCCACTAATAATGTTAGTAAAAAAAAAATGTTTGGAACATTGTATCTACTTGCAGATCGGCAGGTGCGACACACAGGCAGGAAAAGCAAAAGGATTGGCAAACTTTCCAAATCAGTGGGAGGGATGACTTACACACCACCCATTGGTTGTGTGTGGAGGGCCAAACCAGGAAGAGGGTATTTAAATGGGCAGCACCTTTTGCGTGATGCGATAGATATTTGGCTGGAAGTGCTGCAATGGAAATACTGGGAGGTGACCATTTAAAACCGGATAGGTTCGGGTTAGCTGGTTATTCATTTAGCGTTCAGTGGCGTAGGGCATTTAGTGGTGTCTGTGCACCAGTTGTGGTTCACTTAAAGCTAGGGTAGGTAATCCTGTTCAGAAACACTTTTTTTATACTGGGTGAAATGGTCCTTTCATCCTGAGAGTAGTCAATACATTATGTGTTCAGAAAAAGGAATGAAAACAATCAGACCTCTGTAGCAGCTGCAGGACAGTAAAAACTCTGACCAATCACTGCCACTCGGTCCGAGTGTAAAGAACCAATCAGATGCCTTCAGAGCCAGGAGGCGTGTCTTAGCAGTGTCAATCAAGTTCGCGTACGCGCTGATTGCCCCTCTCTTGCACAGCGCGTACCGTCATTCAAAATCAAGATTGCCGGTGTGCCGAGCAGCTGTGCTAATGGCGGACAAACAACCAAAACTGGAACCTGCTCATACAACAAAGACAGGTAAACGGAAAAAGACCGATGACGATAAACAAGCCCGTTGGAGCCCATTGACTCAGTGTTAAAACTCTAGCCGCATAACATACAGATAAAATGTCACGCACTGTGCAAACCAACAATTGAAACCTGCTAATTCACTGGCTTGTCATGTTGCTAAAATAATGTACTAGCAAACCTTATTTAGCATTACATATCGCTAGAATAATTATTTACATAGCCTACTGCAACGTTAGTTACCGTTATATTATCTTACTAGCTATTTATAACTCATAGAAAGAGTGCAACGTTATAAAGTTACATTATATGTATTGCATAATACGTAATGATTTGAGGACCAAGTTTGTCAAAGTATGGGCAGGCCAGTCAATGTAAAGCATTTCGTCCCTACCAGTGAATGTGCCATAACTGTTTATCCGTCGTCATCGGTGACCCTGCATGTTTACTAGCCTGCGCGTTCATGGCAGGCTCCGCTGTGGGGGGAACTTTACATAACAAAATACAAGTTTAACAGCTAGTAGGCCTAACGTTATGTTATGAATCTTACACGAAATTCATCTTCATCACAGTGCAACTAATGGAAATGGAAAAACGTGTATCAATGCAACCTGTTTTAGCTTTGACTTATAGTTATAACTAGCTCGTTAGCGAATCAAAAAATATATATTTTAAACTTAACCAATATCGATATGATAGCTTGATAGTGAGTAGGCTACGAAAATACATCTTATTTGTTTATATTCATAATGATAAAGTTAGATTTTTTTATTACATGTGATTCTGACATGATGCTACATGCACTGCGCTCCTTCCTCTCTGCTCGTCTCAGGTAAATAATGCGTCTTCCAGCTCAGCTGTCGGAGTCGCGCGTTCATGTGTTTTGGGGGCGTGGCTTTGGAAGGACCCCAGAAGGGAGAGGGTGGACTGAATGGAAATAATGAGCTGTCTTTAAAACAGTCGTTAGAGGTCTACATACACTCGATTTTTATACTTTCTTTTTCAGAATACTTACATTTTAATTATGTATTGATATATACATAAATTTTAAACAAATTTGAAAAATAATTTTTTTAGACCATTCTTACCTACCCCAGCTTTAAGCAGGGAAAATCATCTTATCCGCGGCTGGGCATGACTACTACTGTAAGCGTGACGTGCATGACGTGTGTACTACTACTGTACGTGACATACTACTACTTTAATCCCTGCTGGGGTTTTGTTTTTGTTATTTTCAGTTAATCTGGTGTATTTGTTCGCCTAGAGGCATATTTTCATTGAATTTGAGTAACTTGGTTTGTATTTTCCTTTTTGTGTGTGTTTGAGTGACTAGGAGTCCTTTTCCTCCCGGTTTGATTTATTTAAAGCTGCAATCCGTAGCTTTTTTGGGTTAAAAATTATCCAACATAATTTTTTGAGCAAGTGGGCCTACATAGCCAGCCAGTGTTCAAAATGATCTGCTTGCCGTAGCTCGATTCAAAATCTTGTAATAATGTTTTAAATTCCAGTGGTACTGGTGGACTTCCGCGGGAAATTCGAGCATGTCTTTGCGTCATTATGTCACATCTGTACACATATTAGGCTAGTTTGAGATGGGTAAAATCTGCGCAGAACCGATCACCAGTGTTCAGCGCGAGATACATGCCGGTTAGAAATGTGTCCTAGTGCGGTCAGCCTGGCTCTGATGTCATGTTGACGTATGTCAAAAAACACTCGCGAGCACAAGACGCACATGTCGGAGTCTGCAGTCGCGCGCAGTTTCTCTCCCGACTGCGCTGATCAAAAGGATGATGGGAAACGACTCGCTGACGACACAGCTTAATGCTAATTGGTTTAAACAACCGTGATGTATTGTTCTCTTTTAAAATGTTTGATTTTAAAACTGTAATATCATGTTTTATGTGTATACGTTATGTTATGTGTGTATGTATGTATATATATATATATATAAACACATATGTCTGTATTAAAGAAAACATGATTGATAAACATGTATTTGGAATGGAATTAAATAACAAGTAGCCTATACTTTGGATGTCTTGTTCATTATATTTAATTTCATATAAAAAGCAACAGAACTTAAATTACATCCAGTTTATTAGCAACACTGTGCACGAGCGTGAATCCCGTGAATCCTGCGATATCCATCTTTGATCTTACAGGTGTCAGTTCCACTGCGAGAAGAGAGAACTGTCCGTCTTGCCTACGCTTTTTTCACTCCACCCCTCACTGCAGCCGCCTACTCTTGCATATATTTCAGGCGAGGCAAGGCGCATCTCAAACAAGCCTAATGACACCTTCATTACCTTCATTATGTGTACAGATGTGACGTAATGACGCAAGTAGGCTATATTGCGTGTGAGGATGTTGGTGGTGGAGATTTATAGCCTTTTCTCACAGTATTTTATATAATTAAACTTTTCAATTTGATGGAAAGGTTCAAACGACAATCACCAGTGACAACTGGAGATTCACCCGTTGTAAAACGCGAAAGACTTCGGACTTCGGAGAAAAAAGGAGACTGTAACCGGGCCCATGCGAAATATCGGAAGGGCATTAAATGTAGTCACGCAATGCTGATGTTGTTAACATTAGCAATTTGAAAACAAAGTATAATTTTCATGGTTTGACGTGATATGATAAGCGATCGTTAGATTTAATCGGCGCGATTTACAGAAATGTTTTTTTCCCCTTAGTTGGTCAGAACAAAAGTGGATGTCACTTTGTTCAGACGACATTTTCCGGTGAAAATTCTTATGTTAGTCATACTTCCAAAAAGTAGAATCCGTGATTGCGAATGACAGTATCCACACCAACAGCGCGGAGTTTGACAGCCGCACATTCCCCTCAAAACATTGGATTCATCCGCGCTGTGCCATGCCGAGGCACAACGCACGTAAAGTTGATAATTCTGCAAATAAGTGCAATTGCAGATTTCGAACAGAGATGGCGACAAAGAGGAAAAATTGCGGACTGCAGCTTTAAAGGGGGGGGTGAAATACTATTTTATGCATACTTAGTTTTTTTTATACGGGTCCTAAGGGCACTTTTCCGGGAAGGGCGCGCGCTCACGCACCCGTAGACGTAGTACGCCCATCAAAGCGCTCTGCTCGGCTTTAGGGAAGTACTTGCCGGATTTGCAGATCTAATGCTTAAAGGAGAACTCCGGTCAATTTTAACATTGAGCTCATTTTTTTGTAAATTTGGAGTGCTGTCAATACAGAGAACAACGACAAAAATCGGTGTTGCCTGTTATCCTCTTTTTAAAATTTGCACCCTGTTGACTTCAATGGAGCAAGTTTTAAACCTGCTTTTAGCCTCTTAACATCCTTGATGTGTCATTACAAGTGCACAGCTAATGTGAGTGATTCCTTCAGAGTGATCACGGGTGAATCTGACTGCAGTAGATGTGAAAGATATTAATAAAAGTGATGTTATTTCAGCCAGTGCACATACCTGTATTTTCTTCCTGTTTTCGGTCGAAGTCCATCGACTGTCGCGTTCACGCGCGTGATCATAGGTAACTAAACCTATGCGTGTGAACTCGACAATCGATTACTATGGGCTTCGACCGAAAAAGTTAACACAGGTATGTGCGCTGGCTGAAATAACATGGCAATGATGGGACGCGCGTTTGTTTTCGTGGTGCAAAAGTTCCAGTGCATCTTTCCCCGCGATGCTGCCCGGGCTAGACTGACAGCGGGCGGTTGGTTGCCCATCAACCACGGACACATCTATGTGTGAACTGGTGAACTTGTACACCAATGCAGGTTTCGTCTTGCGAGAGATGCGGTCGCGAGGACTTTTCTATCGCTTCAGAGGTGTGTGTGTGTGTGTGTCTAAAATGTAACCCTGACCGTTTTACTTGCCTTTTGTTAAATAATCACTCGTTATTAAAATGTATATTTCGATAATACCTCAATTGTATGGAACGTATGCTTAAAGGGACACTTCACCCATTTGCATTAAGCTTTGCATTGTTAGAAACCCAGTCATACTATTGAATGGTCATGCAACATTTTTTCATTTTCCCCCGAGACGAGAGAAATCTGTATTTACCTCTTTACACTTCCTCCTACAATGACGCAAAAATCGTAATTTTGCGTCATTGTAGGAGGAAGTGTAAGAGGGGGGGATTTCTGTTAAGACTACAAGCACTAGATCCACCCTTTCAAACCCGCCCATAGGGGGTTGGACCTAATGCGCTAACAGACCTATCATAGATCAGTGCGAGTGCATTTGATTTCAACGGCAGAAACCTGCAGAAAACATGGACGAAGAAAGCTGAGTAGTAGGGGTTACCATACTCTATTTCCCGGACGTCGAGATCGACAAAAATGTCCGGGATTCAGCTTTTGCTTTCTGCGGTCGCCATCCATTGTTTACATGCTCACCTTTTGTTTCAATCTAACTGAATTCACCCCGGTTGGTGAATCTGAATGTAATGTTTACATGAATGCTAAACAAGTGATCGGTTGATTTGCGTTTTAACATTGCTAAGAAAATACCCGCACCTCCGTGAGAGATAGCCCATGAGACCGGTGCATCTCACAGGCGCGCTCATCAGTAATCACAGTAATACAGGGAGCAGGACGAGGCTAGCGCCGCGGGAGAAAGACGCGAGGCCGGTGGCGTGATCGGTTGAAAGACGCGAGGCCGGTGGCGTGATCGGTTGATGTGTGTTGTACCATTGCTAAGAAAATACCAGCTCCTCCGTGCGAGATACGAGAACAGTGCCTCACAGGTGTCGGTCGTCAGTAATCACGCCACCGGCCTCGCGCCGTTCTCCCGCGCCCCTCAGCCTCGTCCTGCTCGCCACAGTAAACATGATGAATGGCGACTGTAGAACGCAAAAGCCGAATCCCGGACATTTTGGGCAAACTCGTCACGGAGACTCACTCGTAGCCTAGCCTTGCCTTGATGTTTTTGTTCTCAACTGCGCTGTCTTACCGGTAGGCGTGGCTTGGGAGTGGCCTTGTAGGGCAGCGAAGCAAGTGCATTCTGGGAGTTGTTGTCTTTCATCCACATAAGCCAAAAATACATTTTCTTGCTTTTTCTCAGTCTAGAAAGCTCCAAATTCAAAAATAATTTCACATTTCTTCTACATAAATGACCCACTTTCAATACACATTCATGTCTCCACGGGTGAAATGACCCCTTTAATTTGTGCAAACTTCTATGTCACTGTCTATCTTTATTATGTGGGTTCAGGGGGCGCGTAGATCTAGGCTATGTACAAAACGTTTTGGGTTTTTTTAAGCGGAAAATGTATTACTTTCAAACATATGCATTTATAGTGTGTATATAAACAAATATATATTTTATAATGACATAATTATACATATACATGTACATTTATATGTTTAAATACAATTATGATTATGTAGTAGGCTAATATGTAGTAGGGCATTCAGTTACTTTTGAAAGGACAAAAACAAGGTGTCCGTGTATTTCATTAGACTTTAACTTTGCCAGCTATAAAGAAAATCTAGCATTTCCTCATGTTTTACCACTGATTTTTAGTGACAGTTGATATGCATGGGCCACTGGCGATGACAGTTTTCCCCTTCCCCTCTCCCCTGCCGTGCCATACCACACCCACTCCCCTCCCTTCTTCTCACAGCCACCACGCCCATTTAAGTTGCATTTTTCAAAAAGATTGTGAGCTAGACTTGAGCTGAAAGAGGGGGGTTTCATGACCCTTTAACTAACATTCTGAAGGCCCAGAAAGGTAGGAAATACATCATTAAAATAGTCCCTGTGACTACAATGGTTCAACCTTAATTTTATGAAGCAATGAGAATACTTTTTGTGCAACAAAAAATAAATAAATAACGACTTTATTCAATAATTTCTTCTCTTCTGTATCAGTCTCCGACTCGTGTTCAAGAGAGCACCATGACGCATGCGTGTGGAAAGCCGGGATCCTCTGTTATACAGCGAGATTCATATGTTGTCTCATCGTCTGAATTATCCAAACTTTCAAGATGTGGCATGACAATATCACAATCGATGCAGCACACACTCTTCTGTTCAGTAGGCATCGCTTGGCACTGATGACATCTACATCACCAGCTCTCCCTTGATCTCTGTCTGTCACGGTTCATGAATTCACTGACTCTTTCTCGCGCTGTGTTTGTGGTGTGTGGGCGTGGTCGTTGATCAGCCGCTGATTGTCATCAGCGCCAGCTGATTCTGATCAGCGATCTCTATTTAAGCTCATTGTCTTTCGTCTTGTGTTTGTCAGATCGTTGTGGGAATTTCCCCTGTGCAGTGTGGTCTTCGTTGGTGTTCCTGTTTTCCCGGTTTGGTGTTCATGTCGAGTTCGTTCTGCCTGTCGTCTTCCAAGGATCCTGTCTCGTCTCTTCACTCTGTGGACTCGTGTTGTGTTCCCGTCAGCTTGTCTCGTCAAGGATATCATCATCTTACCTTTTCACACCACGGGATCCGGGTTGCCCATCTGCCATTCTGCGCTACCAGGGACCATTGGACTGTGTGCCTTATATCTCTTTCTACGTGTTCATTCAATAAACCTGAGTTCTTGCACTTGCGTCTTCTGTCTTACACTGTCTTTCAGAAGCTTGTGGCTGTGTTGCAGCCTCTTCTCAGCCTCATCTCTTTTAGTTTATTCTCTGTATATTCTGGTTCGAATAAGTAGGGTTGTGCAAAAAAATGCAATTCATCCCCTGTGTCGAAATCTGCTATCATATTCATGTATGCTTCCTCTGCTTGTAAACACAGCCCTGCATTTCTGGGTCATATGTCAGAACACCAGCTCCAGCTTCATCACCACACACTCATGCGTCGTGGTGCTCTCGTGAGGAAGAGAAGAAATTGTTGGATAAAGTCGTTACTTTTTTTTTTTTTTGGCGCACAAAGTATTCTCATCGCTTCATAACATTAAAGTTGAACCATAGTCACATGGACTATTTTAATGTCTTTCCTTCTTTTCTGGGCCTTCAAAGTGTTAATTATATCGCTGTCAATGGAGCCCCTCCTGAGCCATCGGATTTCATCAAAAGAGAGTGAGTGAGTTCCTGGGGTGTAAGTCCCTAGGTGGCATAGTCGACACAAAACAATTATATTCTTTTGAATTATTCCTTTAGATTAAAATCAGCATACTATCATCTGAAAAATATTGCAAGAATAAGTTGCTTTGTTTCCAGACAAGACTTAGAGAAACTTGTGCATGCTTTCGTCACCAGCAGGGTGGATTATTGTAATGGACTCCTCACTGGCCTTCCCAAAAAGACCTAAGACAGTTGCAGCTCATACAGAACGCTGCCGCCAGGATTCTGAGCAGAACCAGAAAATATGAACATATCACACCAGTCCTCAGGTCTTTACACTGGCTCCCAGTTAAATTTAGGATTGATTTTAAAGTATTATTACTGGTATATAAATCACTCAATGGCCTAGGACCTCAATATATTGCAGATATGCTCACTGAATATAAACCCAACAGATCACTTAGATCATTAGGATCACATCAACTAGAAATACCAAGGGTTCACTCTAAGCATGGCGAGTCCGCTTTTAGCTATTATGCCAGCCGCAGCTGGAACCAGCTTCCAGAGGAGATCAGATGTGCTCCTACTGTAGTCACTTTCAAATCCAGACTCAATGTGCCACTGTTCGTCCGACTGTTTGTACTGTATTTTATTTTATTTTTCTAAACTGTTTTAATTATTCTTATTTATTTTTATTATTTTAATTTATTATATGTAAAGCACTTTGAATTGCCTTTGTGTATGAAATGTGCTATATTAATAAACTTGCCTTGCCTTGCCTAAATTGACTCTTTCTTGCCGGCAACTGTTTGGTCACATGTTATTGTGAGTTCTTCTGGTTTTTAAAAATAATAGTCTGTCTTTTCCTGAGTACCTGGCTGTGATGGGATGAGTGAAGTTCCTGACCTCTCAATGACTTTAGGTAAGGTGATTTGTTATTGATATCTGTTCATATTTTGGTTGTTTGCTGTTCAGTTTAAAATGAAGGACAAAGTAAATATTCTACAGCATGAGGACCTACAGTGGACCTAAATAGCCCTCTTACAGTGTGTGAAGTGATAAAGCAGAGTTGAGATAAAAAATAATTCACAAAATCATCATAAAATATCTTGTCTGATTCTGAAATGTTGCCATAGCATGTAGCTACTACACATTCAACAATTCAACCAGCTCACTATAACTTGTTTTAATCACTTTTATTAATCATTGCATTGTGAATTGAATAGTCATGTTCTCAAGAGACGTGGCCAAAAACTGATTTTTGGGGGGTTGTTCTAATTTGGGATGATATTGGAAATAATTTTGCACAGGATAAAGAATAAACATTTTAATATTAAGCATTAGAGTGTTCAAACATCTTTATCCAAGCTGAACTATGAGGTGATGCACTTCAGCAGCTTCATTCACAGTGAAAGGAGTACTCTGCCTCTGACTGATCACCTGAAGGAAAAGAAAGGTGTTCACATTTCATACAACAATGGAAACCTGTACATGGAATAAATCTGAATAAACAATGTTCGTCACATGATCAAATCAGTCAATGCTGGCTTATTAAATCTTACTTGTTTGGTAGTAATCGTACACTTTGACCACAGCCGGCTTGAGATTCTTCACTGGAAGAATCTGTTTCATTTGTATCTGGTAATTCATTGGAATATTTTGTGGGATCTGCAGGAGGAAACAAACACATTAGTCACGGAAATTATGGATAAAAGGTTTATGGATCGACCTAATAATTTAAAATAATATGAATGTTGCTGTTTTCTGACCGCCTTCAAATACACAATGACATGATCATCTTTAGAATCGACCCGTTCCACAAGTGGTACGTATGATCTGGAAGAACTTCCAAGCTGTGGGGAAAAGTGCTGGTTAATTTCTAAATAGTGAACTCTAGAAACTTTACACATTCTGTGAAGAACCACTCAAACACACCATTGATGTATCAGCTGTGAATCCAGATAAGAGTTTAATATCCACAATGACCATGTTAGTCCTTTCCTGTAGACCATCGTATCTGGAAAAGAGCAAATGAAAATGTTTGGTTCTTAAATGCCTCATATAAATGTATAAATAAGTGAGAACAAAAGCCAGTATAATTAACAAGACATGCAGAGTTTATCATCACTCATAATGTGTCAATAATAAAAAATTGTTTTCTTGTTTCTCAAGTTATTGTTGCAGTTTTAATAGTGAGATATGCCATTTCAGTTTATATTGCTTTTGTTTTTATGATATTCAGTAAAGATTTATTTGTTAGTAAATCTTAAGTCATAATCATGTTCAAGTCTTTTGACTTGAACTGAATACAGATTTTCTTACTTGACAGTGAAGTCCAAAATGAAATTTTGTCCAAATGTTTTGCAATCTCCCTCAATCTTAGCGTCAATGCTCAATGTTTTAGCTTCAGTAGGAGTGGGAATGTTGTAGAACTGAGCAATCTGAGAGAGTCAACACAAACAAAAATAAATTAAATAAACCATTTCACAGCAGAATAACCACAATGCCAAGAGAGAAAGAGAGAGTGAGTAAATGAAGCTGATCGCACTACAGACCTGCACAGACACACAGGTTGAGCCCTTCACTTCAATGCTGTATTTGGCTGGAACGGTCTGCAGCTGCTTCTCCTGGTACAGTAACTTGTTGTCCTGATTGACATCAAAGTGGTGAGTGTCTCCTGCTGACTGTACAGTCACTGTGCTGGAGCCGTCAGAGCTGAACACTTTAGTGGCGTACAAAGACAGAGCCTGAAGAGCCACCACTGTGTCCTGGGAAATAAATGTGTTCAGTAATGTCACTTTTACTCATTCACACTGCTAATAATGTGTTTGATTGGAGTAGTTTGAGTAACCTGTGTGGAGGAGAATCCTCCATAGGCATTCTGCTGCTTCACAAGCCAGCTGACAATCCTGTTAGCATAGCCCAGATCAGCTGTAGTGACTGAATCTGCAGAGAGAACAGCTAGCAGCACATATGAGCTGATCTCCACTGCCAGAGAATCAGAGTCCTCAGCAGATGCAGACTGAGACCAGTGGAGATGAGACCCTTGAGGACAAAAGACACACGCGTAACTCAATGAGCATGACAAAAAACAATAGTACAGTCATAAAAGACAACAGAAATCATCAGAAACAAACCTCTTACCGTCTGAAATAGCAACATCCTCCAGTTTCTTGAAAAGCTGCTGTCGAGTGTCCGTGTCATTAGCCAGACTGAAAGTGTAGGCGAGCAGAGCAGTGGTGTAAATGTTTTTGACATCCTTAATGACGGACCTCAAGCATGACAATCCTTTAGTGACGACAGGATCCTGTGACAAAAACAGAAACAGACACTGTGAGTGTCATTTATCTATGAGTTTATACTGTGTTTCCTGAAGATGAACTTACTGTGACTGGAGTTTCCAGTTCAAGCAATGATGCAGTAATGTAGGCAGTCATGGTCACATTATCATTCACTCCACCCTGGAATATATGAGAAATGAAGGATAAATAAAGCAACACACTCAAACTATTAAAGGAAAGTTTAACTAGACAAACTTTGATGTTGGCTTGAGAATGTCTAAATGTTTTAAAGCTTAAACTTTTACAGGTCTTAGATTCCAGGTTTTTAGATAGTTACTAGACCATTTCTAGGTGGCTGCTAGTGTTATATATAGAAAGAGATATAGAGAGATATAGATAGACAGAAGTTGACCTTCATTCTGTTGTTGAACAAGCTTCCCTGTTGGATAAAACAGCCGTCTGAATCCCGTCTACTTATTAACCAATTCTTTGCACTCTGAATAATTTCTGGATCAATAAATATGTATTTCTGTGCTCTGCCAAAAGACCTCAGGACAAAGGCAGTCAACCTGGTGGTGTGGAAGATATAATAAAAAAAAAATGTCATCAGGTGTTTTAATGAATTCCATTCATCATAAATATCAAAACAAATAATTTGAACTAAGAGACACATTCTTAAATGAGTTTTTTTTTTTTTGTTAGTTTTTTTGTACTATTCTCTTGGCTTTATTATTGTAGATTAGCTTGATATTATTTCTGTTTAACAAAAGTAAAAGTGGAAATATATTTACCATGTATTTCCATCACCATAACCAAATGTGCTGTATGATCCATCAGAATGCTTGTAGTTCATTTGTCTCTGGTATCCTGTTTGGTGTGATAATGGTTAACACTTTAACAGTTTGATTCAATGTGTCTGATTATTCAACTTACTGAATGAAATTCAGGTGTGTTGAAAAATTTATAATTTGCTATCAAACAATCTCAGTATTTTCTTGACATGATTTATGTCTCTCACCGCTCTTCAGGAAGCCTGTGGCTCTCTCTCGGATGGCTGAGGTGAGCTGCTCTGTGTTCTCCAGATACTGCAGAATGTAAATATTGGGAGAAAGAACAGCCATGTTTTGCTCTCCACAGCCGTACGGCATCCGCAATAATCCGTGAAGATTCCTCAGTGCACGACCCAATATGTCTCCTATAAACCATACACACATGAAACTCACTACATTTTATAAGTCCAAACCCAATCTCCTCAATACTGCTTGTATTTGTAAATGTTACCAATGACTGAAACAGAGGATCTGGCTGATCCCTCTATCACATCTTTAGGGAGAGTCAGAGCCACTTCCTCTGAGAGACTGTCACCTACTGTATGAAACAGACAGACAGAAACGCATCAACAGAGTAATGCAATAATATTAACATTCTAATACCATCTGTGAAGTCCCAATAATAATAATATAATTGCAAGCAGGAATTATTGTGTTTCAAGCACTTTGGAAAAGAAGAAAATAGCCACAATTTCAAAATGTGGCACAGTTGAACTACTAAACTACATTTGTCATGAAAAGCTGACAAATTTCAGCCTTCTCAATTACAAAGTCAGAGACATATGAGAATATTTTGGTTACTGTATATTTTAGCTCCCTCTGTTGGTCCTCAAATTTGGTGTGTCCTAAAAATGTCCGCAATGCAATGTGTACTAATTTTCATGGTCAAGTCAAGTCATCTTCATTTATATAGCGCTTTTAACAATATAGATTGTTTCAAAGCAGCTTTACAGAGATAGACGTATAATTTAAGGTAACAGAGATTGTTTTGGCTTTATAGCGGTTCTTTAATGAAGTTATTTTCCAGCTAAAGTTAGTTTTGATTGATTCGCTTCCGTCGCAACGATCATTTGTTATTAAATTAGGGGCCGCCAAGACGACACCATTCTCTCTACACAGACTTTAAAAGCGAACCTGTAAGAAATGCTGATGGCGTTCACATGCGCATTAATTTTTTGGTTCTATAGTTATGTGCGTTTGATTATATGTGCACAGGTCTGTAATTCTCTATGTAACGATTCTACTCAATTCTAGCTCAAAATATTAAAACCACTGAAATTCAAAACCTAGGCTCTAGGAGGCAGTATTTGTGAGTCACAACAACAACAACAACACTTAAATCCGATTTAAACAACTGCACAGTTTTATTGCACAATATCTTAAAGAATACGAAAGTGCAATTTTGTTAAGTAAAAGGAAATTACAATTCAACAAAATGAACTAAGCAAAATAAACCTTGGGCCCATAAAAGAAAACCAGGAAAAGAAAATTGTCTTTCCTTTAATATCTACCCGGGTACTATAAATGATCAAAAGTTCTTATCTGATCCTTTTGCAGGTTCACTCAGGGAAAAGTTCAATGACTGAAGATCCTTGAAGTCTCAGAAACGATAGAACATAGAAAATGTCACTGGCTCGCAATATTTCTTCTCCGGAGTTTCACTGGCTCACCATCTTTGACCCAATAACCTCATGGCGTCGAAAACCACAGGGAATGGGAAAGAAAAAAAATAATCTGCACATACATATTGTAATCAGTTTCAAGCAATAAACTCTTACAACATTATGAGACTTAATTTTAACAGATCTGAATCTATTCAAATAATCTTCATTCTGTTATACCATGAATAATGTTCATAGGATATTCTTTTCTCCCTGTATAAACATATACAGGTCAAAGTCAAGTAAAACTCAAGTTTTACATGTGCAATGTCTCATAAACTCAGTTTCTTGTAGAAATACTAATAAAGCAGTATAAACATGTATTTCGTGATATTTTATCCGTTTAACTAAGCAGGAAGCACTTATAATAACTTAAAATAACTGAATGATGCAATTCCACATCACATACAGTATATATATCGGCATTTACAACACAGATTCAATAAAATAACACATCACAACATCATTGAAATTCACTCTGACTGGTTTTAAGAGTAAATCTACTAATGATGATCCCATCAACACTGAAATAATATAGAAATGCCTAAATCTGTAACTCACCAGAGTTCGTGACTAGGAAGGAAAAAATGAAGAACTCTGTTTCCTCTGAGCATATCATGCATCACGTAACCTTTTCCACAGGAGAATTTAAAGCAGCAATCTCATAACATGGTCTCTGCTTCTCTCGAGACTGCTCATCTGCGTACCTACAGGCCGCATCCTAAACCACGCCCACCACTTACTTTAACCCTTTCTTGGTACTTTGGGTGGGTTACACCTACAAACCAAGTCTAAACAAAGTACTGGTCTTTCCTTATAAATTTTGATACAGAATTTAATTTTGTCACTTCGGGGTAGGTACGCGAAACAAATTTTCCCGACAACGCTCTATCTGAAGTGGTAAAGGGATCCTCCATAGGGAGAGACTAGTTGGCACTTCAGCACAGCGTTGTCATCGGGTCCAGGCGAAGGTCCTTCGTCGGATGCCTGGATCCGGCAGGCTGCGGGAAAACCTCGGGATAAACAAAGACACTAAAATTAGCGTAGATGCCATTCTTCTTATGATGTAACGAGTACATCAGGATTTATGGGAAGTGTTCCCGGTTCCGGCTGACCTAATCTATTGTAGCGACTGGGCTATTTGAATCATTCGTTCATTTGATTCTGAATTAACAAATTCGGACTCTGTGTTTTCTAAGCACATTCCTGCCCAAAACATTCTTTGCTAAGCTTACCAAAGCTTGTAACCTCCTGACTTCAAAATTACAAATCATACGCCAGGCTCCAGAGAGACTGGAGCAAATGGACTTTTACGACACTTAATAGCACCCTAGACACACTGCAGAGCAACGTTCTGCATTCCAAACCCCCTTTTTCTCTCTGCACCAAAGAAATAACGAAACTTTCTAGAGTCATCCCACACACGCATACACACACACACACACACACACACACACACACACCTTTGTAGTAGAACTTAGGAATATCCTTTAATATATGTACAATTCCGATATGTATGTGTGATTAGTTTTGCTTTGTAATAGAGGTGTGGTTTTGAAATGTATTCTTTAATCAATAGTGTTTTAGTTAGAGAATGTTCACCAACATCCCCCCCCCCCACCCACTTTGTTTTATTGCCTAATGGAATGTCAAGCAACTGAGATTTTAGGAGTGGAGCAGAATTAAAGTGTTAATCTTTACTCCTACTTAAATCCTACATTTTCTATATGTATAACCACTAAAGAAATGTAAACATGGATGTAATTTCCCATCTCATAATTTTTCTTTTACGTGGTATAGTTTGTGTATTCTGGTAAACTTTGGTAATAAGGTTAGACAAATCAGGTGTGTACCGTGTTTAGTTCCTTAAGCTTCATCTCCATTTGTAGCCAACTGTACAACACATTTTGGGTAAATCTTATTTCTAGCCATGTAACGAATTTTAAAATGTTTGTAAATATGCATATCTTATGTAACTTGATATTCTTAAAATCTTCATATGACGTGTGTGATATAGTTGAAATTCTCTCAATCTAACGGATATAACGGATAGCAGAATGAAGTAATATGCATTATTTTACACTTTTTTATATTTCGGGAGCCGAACAGCTCAAAGCCCATCTCCTCATGACTCATTCAAGTGGGCGTGTCTAAACAGGACAAAGGAAAAATCTTCACGCCCCGAGATGCTCTAAGATGATTGGTCCGCGTACGCAGAGTAGGCGTCAACCCATCCTTTCCATAAAAGACCAACCCAGAAAATCTTCAGGGAGCACTTTTACAAACCCTCTTCGTCAGCGAGAAGATCCATATGGCTCCCTTTTTGGGAGCGTTCTCCATTTTTCTTTTTCTTTAAGTCTTTTCTTTATTTTCATCTTCGGACTCTCCCTACGTTCAGCGAAGCAAACGTAGCCGGCAACTTCAACTTTAAAGAGACTTGAAAATCCCGCGGCCGCGCGCACCGAAGCAAGCCCTGCTTTCTTAAAGAAACACACGTATGCTGCTCTTAGGACACACACACGAACTCGGCGTTCTTCAGCAACAAAGAAAACCATTTTGCAAGATAAGTTTATTGAACTTTTAATGTAATCTGATTTCTTGTTGTCTCTCAAGGTTACATTGCCTGTAATTTTGCCATGCTGAGATCATCTCGGTGATCTCTCTCATCCTGACCTTTAGTTTCACTTTCTCCCTTTCATCCTCTCCCTCTCTCATCTGTTATTCATTTAGTCTTGTTTTTGTTTACGTGTTCTGTATATACATACTTACTCCGTGTGAATCGTAGTTATGTATTCATTAGTTCAATTATTAAATTCCATATATTCCTGATTGTCTCAATGCTCATTTTACAAAGTCAATGATTTGTTGATCTTAAGCTACATGCTTTATCTTGTTACGATTTCAGTAACCTAATTTCATAAACACAGAGTTGTTTTTTTTTCAAGGCCAGAAAAAAAAAATACTCTTCCTTGCGTTTGTAAGAAGGATAATTTTCTTTGAGAAGTTAATAAGTTAATCTTACATTTAATGTTTGCTGGACAAACAGATTGTTTGATAACTAAATTAATTCCATTGAAAGTTATCCCATAACTTCGATTTGAAATTTGAAAAAGATTATTGATATATGAACGAGGAATTATAATTCGTTGTGATTGGTTATTCATATATACATATCGATCTAGTTTCAGTTTTGATAAATTAATGTAACTGTAATATGCAAAATATTAATCATATTCATGATTAATTATTAAAATTCCCTATAGATCATTTGAGCTAATGTTAAATGTACTACTTATGCCAGTGCGGTTACACTATGCAGCCTAACATTGAATTATAGAAGTCTATAATGTATTATGTGAATGCTAGGTCAAAGAGATGTGTCTTTAATCTAGCTTTGAACTGACAGAGTGTGTCTGCTTCCCAGACAATGGTAGGAAGACTGTTCCAAAGTTTTGGTGCTAAATAGTAAAAGGATCTTCCGCCAGCAGTCGATTTTGATATTCTAGGTATTATCAGCTGGCTGGAATTTTGAGATCGCAATAGACGTAAAGGACTATAATGCGTTAAGAGCTCGCTCTAGTACTGCAGAGCTAAACCATTTAGTGCATTGTAAGTATTCAGCAATATTTAAAAATGTATGTGATGTTTAAATAGGGAGCCAATGCAGTGTTGACAGAACCGGGCTAATATGGTCATACTTCCTGGTTCTGGTAAGAACTCGAGCTGCTGCATTTTGAACTAGCTGTAGTTTGTTTATCAAGCGTGCAGGGCAACCACTCAGTAGAGCATTACAATAATCTAGCCTTGATGTCATGAACGCATGAAGTTAGAGTTTGTGTTTATAAGATAAAGAGCCAATTAGTTTTTTATATGCCAAACATATTGACAACCAAAATTCTTTGAGCAACTTTTTGTCAGTTGAAAAAGCTTCACTGCTTGATCCCCGAAAAAAAAAACTGAACAAAAGCAAACGGGACCCAGCATTATTGATGCTTATACACCAAAATATATGAAATATTTGCAGACTAACCCTTTGGACACAATAACCAGCTTTGAGTCTCTGTCTTTTCAGTTCCTTCCGCCTGCAGCATAAAATAAACACATCAACACATCATACTGACATAGCAGCATTAGGATCAAGGGTAAATGACATCTAAGAGACATTTGAGCTGACCTGTACAAGCAGACTTCGTGTGACCGTATCAATGCGTCCTCTCTCTGGGACGCTCACAATCTCATTGTCACACACAGTCTGGGACACCTCTGCCTCTGCACTGACTGTAATATTCAAGACTCCTACAACACAAGACATGTACATGAAGATACAACAGACACAAACACTGAGAAACAATGATTCAGACTGGAAAACTCACCAAGAACAGAAGGAGTGAGGATCCATTTAAAGGTTTTTCTTCCATTAGCACATAGACAGGATGAATACTGATCATCAGAGGAGGCTTTGAGAGTATAGTCTGAGGACGGAGCTGGAGTCACTTTAACCTGTCAATCAACCACACATGATTAGAGGCATATTTGATATGATTTGATTAGACTGAGTCTAAAATCTCACCATGATGCACTTGGACAGATAGCTGAAGACAGTGGCCTTCAGCTCAAAGATCTCCCCACGGATGATGGAGTAAGGCAGAGAGAGCTCCAGAAAGAAGGGCTGGAAAACTGTCAGCTGAGCAGGAGGAGCGAGACCCAGACCTTCAGAGGACAGACAGAAGACCTCCGTCTCCCAAGAGGTGATGGTGTCAGGAACCGTGACAGGAACCTGAGCTGATCCAGAGTCCCTGCGGAGGAATTACAACAATAGGCATATTTGATTCTGACCCTGTCATTTCTCCTGTATTAAATAACAATATTCAGCACACAGATGATAAAATAACTGCAAAGCAAGCCAGGTATTTTCTGTCCTGTGGGTGTGAGGGCAGATGATGTATTAAAGATAAGTAATAAGATAAACATGATGTTAATTGTGCTGATTACGCTTCACATACCCCACTTCAGCAAGTTCCCAGATCCACGTTTCTGGAAAGACGGTCCGAATCGTCACTGCTGGAGAATCTCTGTCATTTGAATCATAATCAGCATTCAGTTGTGAAGACATCACTGCCACTGGAACATGCTCATAACGATACATCACTGTAAAAAAAAAAAAGTTATATTTTGTAGTGAGCAGAAAAGCACTAAGTGAACAGAAAATGGATGGCAGATTATAATTTTGAAGCACATAATTTTATTTTCATATACAGATATATTTTAGTGTTGTCAGAGTTTTCTAGTTTATTTAGTTTTCATTTTAGTTTTAGTATTTTATGGTTCCCAAAGTTAATGCGTTAATTTTATTTTCCAAAAGTTATAAGTTTTATAATTGATTTGTTGTACCAATAATAACAGTCAAAGTCAGCTAATGACCCAAGAAAAACTGTCTTTTCCTACTACATCACTATAATTGTGGAATTGTACGAAATGCGTGAGTTTCCCAATTTTACATATATATTTTTTAAATATCATAACAAGCAACTATATATTAAAACATATATTGGATTGTAATGACAGCATATGTACCTATATTTATACGTACCTTGGTATAGATGATACATCAAGCCTCTGTATGACAGACACTGAGGGACTCGCACAACCAAATTTGTTGCCATTTTCAATCCCACTCTCTGTCAAATGATGAACCACAATAAAAGTCATGAAAATACAAATTATTTTTAATTGTCAGTATATTCCAGTCATTTTATGAAAAAAGGTTGAACAAATTGCAACAGAAGCAAACTCAACTGATTTTGTATCCTCAATATGTCCTGAGAAAGGGAAAAAAAAAAAACAAATAATCCCACCCATACACAAAAGAAATATATTTGAAATATATTTCTTTTGTGTATGGGCATTAGGGGAAAATTTTGAAAAAGACCCAAATATTGTCAGGTTCTGCAAGAGAGAGGACCCAGACGCAGAATGAACGTGAAGGGAAGTTTTATTAAAGGGTTACTTCAGGATTTAGCATTAAGCTTTGTATTAGTAGAAAACCTGTAGTATTTTCGAATTACCATGCTTTCCCCCCTCATATCCCCCTGAGAGGAGAGATTTATGTATTTTTTGTCTGGAAAAAATCCTCCGATGACGCAAAAATCGTCATTTTGCGTCATCGGAGGATTTTCTGTCCAGAGGCTAAAGACTACAGCCAGTAGATGGCGTTGTTCCGCATGTTTTCAGCCCGCCCATAGAGGGTGGGATCTCACTCACAGAATGTACACAGTATCAGCCGTCTTTCTTTGGAAGCTAAGCTAGCATGCTCTTGTTCTGTGGAGAAAGCTGAATAATAGGAGAAAGCTGAGTAAGTAGGGGTTACCATCTTCCTTTTCCCGGACTTGTCCGGCGGGCGAGACTGTTAAAAATGTCCGGGATTCGGCTTTTGCGTTCTGCGGTCGCCATTCATTGTTTACATGCACACCTCTCGTTTCAATCTAACTGAATTAATTCCGATCGGTGAATCTGACTGTAGTGTTTACATGAACGCTAAACAAGTGATTGGTTGATGTGCATTTTAACATTGCTAAGAAAATTCCCGCTCCTCCGTGAGAGATGCGAGACCCGGCGCGTCTTAGTAATGAAGCCACCGGCCTCGCGCCGTTCTCCCGCGGCCGTCAGCCTCGTCCTGCTCGCCACAGTAAACATGATGAATGGCGACTGTAGAACGCAAAAGCCGAATCCCGGACATTTTGGGCATCTCTAAATCCCTGGCAAACTCATCACTTACTTAGGCTAGCCTTGTTGTTTTCAACTGTGCTCTCTAACCGGTAGGCGTGGCCTCCTAAGGCAGCGAAGCAAGTGCATTCTGGGAGTTGTTGTCTTTCATCCACATAAGCCAAAAATACATTTTCTGGCTTTTCTCAGTCTAGAAAGCTCCAAATTCAAAAATTTCTCCACATTTCTTCTACTTAAATGACCTATTTTAAATACACATTCATCTTCCCAGAGGTGAAGTATCCCTTTAACAATACTGTAGACAGGGCACAACAAGGGGAGTGAGGAGTGGAACAGTACAAACAGTAGGGCAGGCCAGATGACACGGCGACAGGCAAGAAGTATGATCACTGAAACCAGAACTGGGGTGACGAAGAGCTTAAAGACTCCAGAGGAAGAGGCAGCACCAGGTGGAATGATGGTGTGGAACACAAACATTGCTGTCTGATCGATTGCTCCTGTCTGCCTCGCTGCCTGCTGTGAGTGTGTTTGTTTGATTCGGTGCGATAAGCTCCGTCTTAGCCATATATTTCTTTGTTTTGAACCATCATTTTACTACCATTTCTAGTTGTTTATACTACTACATTTTACCCAACATCTCAGATTAACCTGACATCGCTAGCTTTTGTTATTAGTACTACTAGCACAAAACGCTAGTAATTCGCTAGCCTGTTAACGCGCCACCCGTGCGCTCAGCTATTTTATTTATTTATTTTTCTCTCGCGCGTCCGCGCCTTTGAGTTCATAAAAAGCTCAGGTGAGTAAGAATCACTCAACAAACACGGTGAGTAATGTCTTGTCCTGTTATTGTCACTTGCACTTCATGTCACATGTTTAGTATAGGCTTCTCTGTCGACAATATAGGATTTATATGTGATAAATGTAAGGAGACAGTTAGGTTGACAGAGAAGATTTCAGAATTAGAAACACGCATCCAAACTTTAATTGAGGATAGTAAGAGTGCTAGTGCTTTAGATGTTTTGGATGCGCATAGAATAGTGCACACTTTACATGAGTCGGTTCTGGCTGAAGTAGAGCCCGTGCAGCCGGGCAAATGGGTGACAGTGAGGGATCGCTCTAGTCGCGGATCTAAAAACCACTCTTCCGTTCCGATTACCATAACAAATCGATTTGCCCCGCTCAGTGAAACACCCACTGAGAATGATTGTGCCCTAGTTATTGGCGATTCTATTACACGGAACGTGAAAATAGAGACACCAACCACCATAGTCACATGTTTGCCGGGAGCCAGAGCGCCTGACATCAAAGCAAATTTAAAAGTGCTGGCTAATGCTAATCGTAAATTCTCTAAGATCATTATTCATGTCGGCACTAATGATGTTCGACTCCGCCAGTCGGAGATCACCAAAATTAATATTAAAGAGGTGTGTGAACTTGCAAGTACGATGTCAAGGACTGTAATTTGCTCTGGCCCCCTTCCTGTTCGCAGGAGTGATGAGATAGTTAGTAGATTATGTTCGCTTAACGGTTGGCTGTCTCGGTGGTGTCCGCTTAATAATATAGAATTCATAGACAAAAAAGAGACGCAAAGGGGGTGGTGTTGCTGTAATCTATAGTAATAGTTTCAAAACCACTAAGAAATCAAGTTTTAAATATAATTCTTTTGAAGCATTGGTGCTTAATGTAAAAATATATAGTGTAAACGATAAATCACGTTTGAGATTTGTGCTGGCTACTGTAAACAGGCCACCAGGGCACCATACAGACTTTATCAAAGAATTTGCGGACTTTCTATCAGAATTAATATTGACTGCAGATAAAGTACTAATTGTTGGTGATTTTAATATACACATCGATAATGAAAAAGATGCATTGGGATTGGCATTTAAAGACATTGTAAATTCAATTGGAGTTAGACAACACGTGTCAGGACCTACTCATCGTCGTAATCATACTCTAGATCTAATATTATCACACGGAATAGATGTGGATGCCGTTGAAATTCTGCAGCAGAGCGATGACATCTCAGATCATAATCTAGTCTCGTGTAATTTGCATTTAGCCAAGGCTGCAAAGCCGACTCCGTGTTTCAAATATGTGAGACCTATCACTTCTGCTACTAAAGATTGCTTTATTAATAATCTTCCTAATCAATTTCATCATCTCAGCATCTCAGATAGCTTAGAAGAACTAGATATTACAACAGAAACGTTTAACTCTCTCTTTTCCAGCACTTTAGACACAGTTGCTCCGTTGCGCTTAAAGAAGATTAAAGAAAATAGTTCAACGCCGTGGTACAACGAGCACACTCGGGCCCTTAAGAGAGCAGCCAGAAAAATGGAGCGCAACTGGAAGAAAACAAAACTAGAGGTATTTCGCATTTCATGGAAAGAGAGCTCAATTACTTACAGAGAGGCTTTAAAAGCTGCTAGATCTGCTTATTTTTCAACCCTATTAGAAGAAAATAAACATAATCCTAGGTATTTATTTGAAACGGTGGCTAAACTAACGAAAAATAAAGCTTCAAGCACCGAAGTTTCCAAGCAACACAGCAGTAATGACTTTATGAACTTCTTCACTTATAAGATTGATAATATCAGGGACAAAATTATAACTATGCAACCGTCTACTACAGTATCGCATCAGGCAGTGCATTGTAGTCTCCCTGAGGAAAAATTTGATTCATTCGTTGCTATAGGAGAGGAAGAATTTACTAAACTCATTAAATCATCTAAATCTACAACATGTATGTTAGACCCTATACCGACTAAGCTACTGAAAGAAATACTTCCAGAGGTCATAGATCCTCTTCTTAATATCATTAATTCGTCTTTGTCTCTAGGATACGTACCAAAAAACTTTAAGCTGGCTTTGATTAAACCGCTTGTTAAAAAAACGCAACTTGATCCTTCAGAATTAGTCAATTACAGGCCGATCTCGAATCTACCTTTTCTGTCAAAGATATTAGAAAAGGCAGTATCCTCACAACGGTGTTCCTTTCTTGAAAGAAATGATATCTGCGAGGATTTCCAGTCCGGATTTAGACCGTACCATAGTACCGAAACAGCTCTCGTTAGAGTCACAAATGATTTGCTCTTATCATCCGATCGTGGTTGTATCTCTCTATTAGTGTTACTCGATCTTAGTGCTGCATTTGACACCATCGACCACAACGTTCTTTTAAATAGATTAGAACATTATGTTGGCATTACGGGAAATGCACTAGCATGGTTTAAATCATACTTATGACCGTTATCAGTTTGTAGCAGTAAATGATGAGATGTCTCATCGATCACAAGTTCAGTATGGCGTACCACAAGGCTCAGTACTAGGACCGCTGCTGTTCACTCTGTACATGCTACCCTTAGGAGATATCATTAGGAAACATGGCATTAGCTTTCACTGTTATGCCGATGATACTCAGCTCTATATTTCTTCAAAACCTAACGAAACTTATCAATTCACAAAATTAACGGAATGCATAGCGGATATAAAAAATTGGATGACTTGTAATTTCCTACTTCTAAATTCTGAAAAAACAGAGTTTCTAATTATTGGACAAAAAACTTCCTCACGTAATAACCTAGAATACTGTCTAACACTTGATGGCTGCTCTGTTAAGTCTTCGTCGTCGGTTAGGAACCTGGGTGTGCTCTTTGATACCAATCTTTCATTTGAAAGTCACGTGTCTAGTATCTGTAAAACTGCATTTTTCCATCTTAAAAATATATCTAAATTACGTCATATGCTCTCATTGACAAATGCGGAACAATTAGTTCATGCGTTCATGACCTCAAGGCTAGATTATTGTAATGCTCTACTAGGTGGTTGCCCTGCACGCTTAATAAACAAACTACAGCTGGTTCAAAACGCAGCAGCTCGAGTTCTTACCAGAACCAGGAAGTATGACCATATTAGCCCAGTTCTGTCAAAACTGCATTGGCTCCCTATTAAACATTGCATAAATTTTAAAATATTGCTGATTACTTACAAAGCACTGAATGGTTTAGCTCTGCAGTACTTGAGCGAGCTCTTAACGCATTATAGTCCGTCACGTCTATTACGATCTCAAAATTCCGGCCAGTTGATTATACCTAGAATATCAAAATCCACTGCTGGCGGTAGATCCTTTTCCTATTTAGCACCAAAACTCTGGAACAGTCTTCCTACCATTGTCCGGGAAGCAGACACACTCTGTCAGTTCAAAGCCAGATTAAAGACACATCTCTTTGACCTAGCTTTCACATAATACATTATAAACTTCTATAATTTAATGTTATGCTGCATAGATTAGGTCAGCCGGAACCGGGAACACTTCCCAAAAATCCTGATGTACTCGTTACATCATGAGAAGAATGGCATCTACGCTAATTTTAGTGTCTGTGTTTATCCCAAGGTTTTTCCTGCAGCCTGCCGGATCCAGGCCGTATCCAGATCTGACGAAGGACCTTCACCTGGACCGATGACAACGCAGTGCTGAAGTGCCAACTAGTCTCTCCCTATGGAGGATCCCACTACCACTCTACAGATAAGGCGTTGTCGGGAAAATTCGTCTTGCGGTCCTACCCCAAAGCAACAAATAAAATAAAATTCCTTATCAAAATTTATAAGGAAAGACAAGTATTTTGTTTAGGCTTGGCTTGTAGGGAATTCCAAACCTGCGTATATTCTAACGCACATAACTATAGAACCCATTCTAAATGCGCATGTGACCGCCATCAGCGTTTCTCACAGGTTCGCGTTTAAAGTCTGTGTAGAGAGTATGGTGTCGTCTTAGCGGCCCCTAATTTAATAACAAATGATCATTGCGACGGAACCAAATCAATTAAAACTAACTTTAGATGGAAATAACTTAACTCTGCTGTAAAGCCGAAACAATCTCTGTTACCTTAAATTATACGCTTATCTCTGTAAAGCTGCTTTGAGACAATCTACATTGTTAAAAGCGCTATATAAATGAAGATGACTTGACTTGACTTGACAAACAGGAACACAAGGAACCGGAGGCTTGATGATCTCTTCAGGTTGAAAGGTGTTACAGTCTAGCTGTCAGACAGTTAGGGTCAATGGCCAGTAAACCTCAGGATACAAGGTAGGTCAGAAACAAACACAAGACTCACAATGAACAATAGAAGACAAGATAAACAGACAAGGCACGAGAGTATAATTAAATAGGCAAATAAAGGATTAAAAGTAAAACAGAACAAAAACTAGAGGAAAAAGAGAAAAGCTTGGAATAAAACAAAAGAACTTGCAATCAAAAAGATAAATAAAACAAAAGAACAAACTAATAAGGAGTTAGAAACTGGAAATGACCTAGAGAAGAAATTAAATTAAAAGAGAAAAAACAAAACCTAACTATAACAAGACTTGAAGGAAAAAGCAAAAGGATACACTACTGCAAGAAACGATCAAATACTCAACTGGAACAGGAACTATGTTTAACCATTCAAAGGCAAACAAGACTATACCACAAAGCACACAAAACGAACCAGCAAAGACATGAGGGAAAGAGGCACAATATAAAGGGACCAGAGCACATGAGGATCAGGTGAGCACAATTAGTGAAACGAGGGCAAGACGTGGACTAAACCAGGGGGCGTGGTAACAGGAAGCAAGGAGGCAGGACAAGAGGAGCACATGGCAAACACAAACAAAGACAGAGCCATGTGCTCAGACACAAGACAAACAAGGAAACATTAAACAGTGACAAAACAGACAAGACTGTCAGGGTGGGATCCTGACAAATATAGCCTATTCTTATGCCTATTCATTATTTTTCTAGCGTGAATAGGGTGAAATTTACTGAGTTGATTACTTACATCAAGACAAACAAAAAATGTATTACAAGTTTTTTTAAATTGTTTGTTAACATGGACAAACGGTGCATAATCTAATTACGTATGCGCTAATTTGCATAAATACCACAACAGGTCTAAACATTGGGTCTAGCCAGGTGAAAATGTCTTGTTGAATCTTGTTGACACATAACAGTAAAATACTTAATGTTAAGGTCTGAATGGAACCCATTTCCCCTAATGGGATTCTTTGGGGCTTTTTTTCCTTACTCAGGACATATTGAGGATACAAATTCAGTTGAGTTCGCTTCTGTTGCAATTTGTTCAGGGTTGACCACCATTATAGCTTAAAATGACTGGACTAATAATCAAGATAACATTTTTATGCATTTACTTGAACATGTACAGTATATACTCTCCCAATCGAGAGTATCTAGTGCACTGCCACACATACTATATCCACCTGTTACCTTTAAGGATTCATAGGCGTTGTCTGTCTGCACAGCTCGACGGGGTCTCACATGCAGACACTCCCGCTCATCTTCAACAGTATAAGGATAATCTGACCCCGACTGCACTGGCAGCAAGTTGAAGACCTGTGACGGGACCAAGTTCACACATTATCAGTATGATTTCTAAATAATTTATGTATTTTCAACAAAACTTTAATTCCATTTTGGTGAGAAAAGAATACAGAATCATGTTAAATCTCCTGAGATCAGGATTTTAGCTTAAACACTGATGGATCTTTAATGTAAAATTACAAATATATGTCTCACATGTGTGTCATTACGAGTAGTGTGTCATAAACACTATAATATAGTGTTTTTAAATAACATATTAGGGTGTTTTCTATATGTTCTATGCTGTGTTGAAACTTGCTGAAACTTGTCTTTTGTGAGAGTGTACAAAATATCTTGTGTTCTAAGAGATTACAGCCTGGCCTCCAAGGTCATGGGATGGGGAGTGTAAATATGATGGGGTCATGGGAAAGTGATGGTGTCTTTTCACTGAGGACAGAGCATTGTTCTGTATGTCAGACAACCTTCTTGCTGCATGAATAAAGTTTTAAAAGACAAATTCCTGGTCTGAATTTCATTTTGGCCTCACGCAAGTAATTTTTCCTCAACAGATCATAGCAGTAATAACTAAAGTCTGTTATCACTAAATTTCCACTGTAGATTCCCACTATGAAGACGCAGTTAATCAATACAAAATCTTAAAGCATCTACACCTTGTCAACATCCAGACGTTCTCCTGACTTCAGGATCAGGACGCTCTGATCTACAGCACTGAGGCCACACAGTGAACCAGGCTGAGCTGAGAGCTGGAGAGTGTTTTTCTCACCAGGAACCGCTTTAGCAGGAGAAAACTGCAGAGACACCTGTGAAATACAGTGAATAGCATTTATTTTAGAATTGAGTCAGCAATACAGTTTAAAGAGGTTCATTTCTAAAGCTACAAAGCATACCTTGTTTTTGAAACACTTTTCAATGTTGAAATTTTTGCTACTCGCTACAACATTTTCACTGGGCAGAACACAGTATGCCAGAATCTGCAGTACAGGAGCCAGATCTGATCCAACAGACAGTTTGAACGACATTGTGCCATTTGCTCCATTAGAAGACTTCACTTCAACCTTCTCATATCCATGATGAACGATCACTCCTCTGGACAAGACCTGAAACAGACAGATGACACTCTAATAACAAACTGACTAGAGCAGCCAAATAATACTGTTAAACAAAAACATCTCTGTAATAATATAAATACTGCACATGTTCTCACCATATAGACAATGTCCGTTTTGAAGTCTTCAACAGTCTCTCCAATAAAATAATACTTGATGGTGGCTGTAAACTCAGAGTCACACTTTAATGGTTGCTCAGTATTCTCTATAATCAATTCACTTAGTGTTGGGGTGTATGGAGTGGCAGGCTGGAAGAGCTGGACTGTTTTTTCATCCACAGAGATGTAAGGCTTGTTGTGGCTATAATAACGGGACTCTAGAGAGACACTTGCCTGATAACAAAGAATCAGAAATAACTCATGCAACTGAACTCTTCAGGAAACACAAAAGAAAACTAAACAAACAAACAAACAAACAAACAAACAAACAAACAAAAAAAACTCTTACAATCAGATTAATATCACTTTTAGAATGACTGGACGTATTAAAAGAGAAGCTGGCCCGTCCATCGCTGTCTGTAGTGAGATTTAGGAGCAGTTCTGGGGACCAAGTGTTACCCTCCATAAGATAAACCTCTTTGTTTTGAATTGGAGCACCTTTGAAATTTGAGAGTTTGATCTGTTGAAAATAAGATTTTGCAGAAATACATTAAGGAATAATTCCATACATAATTAATGGTGTTAAACTGAGACAAACTGATTTTAGACTTACTTTTCCTTCTATAATTGATCCATGTTCATATGTTTTGGGCAGCTCAGTAAATGTGGCTTTACCAATTTCATAAGTGAGAGTTACAGATTCAGATTTTGTCATGGTGATCTCTGTAAACAGTAAAAACACCAAAATAAATATTCTTTAAAATAAAATTAAAGTAAAACATAAAAAATGAGAAATTCAAAGAAGTAACAGGATCTGACCAAATCCCGGAGCTCACCTGTTCCTTCTTCTGTAACCATTGCCTCAACACGAAGAGAATTCTCCAGCCTATCATTTAGTGTGGCGTTGAAAAAGACTGATATTTCTAAGGTATGGATGGCACAGCCTGTCTTTTTTATCTAATAATAATGAATGAACGCAAACATAACATGTTAACTAAAGAGTGGTTTAACTGAATAAATTGAGGAAAGATAATGTGCCATTAATTTACATGAATTGTGTTTCAACTCACATACCTCAATGGTTTCCTCTAAACACACTGGAGTGGTGTAAAGGCTCTGGTAGGACAAAATATTACGACACACTTTCACCCATGATTTACCAGGTACAGGCTGTCCATAAGTGTATCTGTGAAAAAGGTACAAGCAACTGATCTACAGCCCAGGGTTGAGTTAAGCAACTAATATATTAGGATGGGGGTTACTGTAAATAAATGACATCAAAGTTTAAAAGAAAAAAAGAAAACAATTATCAATTAAATCAAAGTAACTTAATTGTGCCAAGATTGTAAGAACACACGGCTCGCTTAATGCAGGAAATAAAATAAACCACTCACTTTCCGCAAATCTCAATTATCAGTTCCTCTTCTTCAACACTCACTTCATTTGGGCTTTTTACAGTAACTTCAAACTTAGGCAAAACTAGAAGTGAAAAGGCAGACATTAGAGTTCCCTTTCAAAAGATACTCTCAATGCTGCGCTGAGCGCTATGGGAAAACATATTTGTTTGACCGGTTGTGAACACGTGTGGCAAATACACCAAGAATTTGGCTTAAATTAGGTGAGCTTTCAGGTTCCATCCTTCCCTTTCTCTTGTTCTTTCACCAGATCGTGAGGTCCCCAAGCCCGTTTATAGAGCATGCTCCAGCGTTTCTTCAGACCTCTTCAGTTCTCTTAGGGAAATGGATATCGAGTGCACTGCCTCTGAACGGTCCTCTAGTGATGACAGATCATACAATGAGCTACTCAAGGTAGTTACTCATGCTGTGGACAGTCTTCAAATAGACTGGCCATAGAAACAAGAGACAACCAGACGCTCAAATTTAGACGACAGATTTCTGTCGGGTGGCCAAGGGGAGGCATCAGAGAGACAGTCCTTCCCCTTCTTTCAAGGTCTCCATGATGAACTATCAAGGCTATGGAATAAAATATATTCTTCCTGTGTCTTTGTGCCTGCGATGTTGGTTTATTAGGTCAATGTCTATTATTTTCATATAAAAATTCTGCCACAACACAGGGAGTACCTGAGTTTAGCTTTTGGGGGCGAAGCTTACCAATTCCGGGATCTTCCAATTGGCCTAGCCTTGTCACCCCGCACATACACAAAATACATGGATGCAGCACTGGCTCCTTTGATTACAGGGCATCCGCATTTTAAATTACATAGACGACTGGCTGATACTAGCCCAGTCTTAAGAGTTTGTGCGACATTGAGATATCGTCCTAGCTCATCTTCATACTCTGGGGTTGAGACTCAATGCCAAGAAAAGTATTCTCTCTCTGGCCCAGAGAACAATGTATTTAGGGGTCATATGGGACTCGGTCACCATGCGGGCACAGTTGTCTGCCGCACGTGTTAAGTCCATCTTAAACACCCTGAACAATGTCAGGCTAGGTCAGGAAATAACTCTCAGTCATTTTCAAAGAATTCTCCATCTTATGGCAGTTGCGTACATGGTTATACCTTTGGGCCTTCTGCACAGGAGGCCATTTTAGTTGTGGCTCAGGGCCAAAGGATTTCATCCAAGGGCCAGTCCCCAAAGGTGAATAAGGTTTACAAGCCACGGGCTTTATACCCTTTCTGTAGCCACGTTTCCACTGTCGGGACAGTGCAAGCCAGGGATTTAAACGGTCGTGCCAGGCTAAAAGCCCCGGGCCTGTAGCACCGAGCCCAAAACTGTCGGGCCAGAAACTCTGCAGTGCTTCACTAAAACATGCCCGTAACACGCCTCTCTGGAACAAAGTCACACTAACCCATCATTTCACCAACAAATGGACCTTTAATAAAAAATAAAAATAAATTAAAATTGTAACTGTTTGCAGGCATTTTTGTTGTTTACTTGAATATTTAAAACCCAAGAATCGATGTTTTACCACAGGTTTAGAATAAAAAGTGATACATTGATACATTGATCAAAACTGCACAATAGTCACAAAGAAAAAAAGTGGTTTACCGTTAGGTCTATTTAAAATAAGAAAGAGGACAGACTTACTTATTAAGTCGCGTCTGTTTCTGTTTATTTGGTAGGTACAGGACATATTTACATCACATTTAGAATATTTTCAGTCAGAGAAACTGAGGAAGCTCCTGCAAAAAAAGTTGCTTTATTTTATGATAGCCCGGTTCCGGTATAAAGAGATGAGACGTAGGCTATTGCCTTTAGGATTTGTCTGATTTCTTCAAGCGTTCATATTTGCTGTTTACTATGGTAATGGTTAGCGTTCAGTCTTTTGCATCACATAAATATTTTATAAGGTGATCAGAATTCACATTGGATCACAAACAGAAGGCATTCAAACATGAAAGTGAGTTTTGAGGTAAATTATTATAGTCTTTAATGCAGATGTTAGCTGTGACAGAATCAACATCAGATGTCAAATGTCGAATCTGAACCACTGAATTTGTGGAAGTGAATTTGTAAGGCGAAATAAAATGGACTGAAAATTGCCTGTCAAATATTATAGGTTGTATTTTAAACTGAATAAACATTTTGGAAGTGAAATCTGAAAGGTGAATATGGATTATTGAATTTTTAAAAATGAAAATGTGTCTGAAATGTTTTGAATTGAAATTAATCACAGCTTAAATATTCAACCATGTTGAATTTCAGCCCATAAAAATACAATGCATTAAAATGCAAGCGCGGTTATTTATTTATTTATTTTTAATTTTTAAAATTTTTGTTTGAAAACGATTTTTCATTATTTTACTTCCATAGTTTACCTAAATAATGACAGCGTCATATTGCATTGTATTGGTCCATGGAAAGTTGATACTCTATACTGTAGTTATGTATATTATAACATTGCATACTTGTAAAGTGATCCACTGGAGGCACGTGTAAATGAGAACCCAAGTGCAGTTTATTATAAGCAAAACCAAACATGAAACAAAAACATGGCGTGGCATGAAAACTCAAAACAAGACATGAACTTTGAACAGAACTCACAAACAGTGATTACAGGGAACAATACTTGACAAAGACACATGTCAAACATGAGGGCTTAAAAACACAGACTAATGACAAGACAAGGGACACCTGTGGAGACTTCCGGCAAGATGGCGGATTGAGCAGTCGCTTTTTTCGGAACTCGTTTAAGTTAGTCCCAAAGTTAGTTTGAAGTAGTTGAAAGTCCATTGTGAAGAGGTGTCATGGATGCACAGAAACTAATTAAACCGGCCAAATTCATAAAGGGCTCCAAAGAAAAGAATATTCCGCGGGAAGTCGGTGGGAAAGATGACCCTTGTGTTACGGAGCACGACTGTGTTATGGACACCGTTCAGCTAAACAAGAGGGACCGTACTGTCGACTCCTTACCAACTACGCCAGTTAAAAATCCTGCAGGGAAAAAGCCCAAACCAGCTGATGACGGTGAGAATAGCGAAGTTTCCAACAACGCCATTTTACAGGCAATACTGGGCCTTGAAAAATGAGTGGATGTGCAACTAGCTGATCTGAAGGAGCAGACAAAACAAAGTAGCGTCATGATTGCTAGTTTAGCCAAAGTTGTCCAGTTCAATGCGGAGGAAATGAAAGAATGCAAAAAGAAAGTTGAAGATTTGAAGAAACAAAACGACCAGCTGAGGATGAGGTGGTGTCTGCAGATTAAAGGTTTGGAAGAAAAAAGAGATGAGAACATTCGAGAACAAGTCGCCGAAATCCTCCGGAAAATCGCACCAGATCTTGAGTCGAAGGTGGAGGATGCAGTTGACGACGTTCATAGAACGGCGAGAAAGATGGATAACAAGATCAGACACGTTGTCATTCTATTTGCAAAGAGATGGGTGAAAGGAGAAATCTGGCGTCGGACCAAGAACTCGCAGGTCTGCATGGATGAAGGCATCCGCTTTGCGGAAATGTTGCCACGGGAGGACTGGGAGGAGAGAAGACGCTTGTGGCCGCAAATTGAACAAGCGCTGGAAAACGTAATCGGTTACCTAACGTAACCTCTGTTCTCTCTAGAAGAGGGAACGAGTATTGCGTAAGTAGCTTACGCTGCGGGAAAAGTCATCTTTTCTCGAGATATGAAGCCAAAAAATTATCCTTAATTTTTAATAATCTTGTCAACGCAGTGCAGCAGCCTTCAGACCTAGGGCGAGCTTACTAGCGTGCCCATTGGCTGCCCTGCGGCAACTGCAGCAGCCTATCGCTGAGCCGTTGGCGTGACGTCATGTCCAATGAGCGCGCTTGGCGTGCTTCATGCGTCACAGCCCGCGAAAAAGGGGTGTGTGGCTTAGCGTATATAAGCACGGCTCAGAGGCTGCTTTAGCTGGTTTCTGTCGCTGAAGCGAGAGAGCTCGTGGCACGAGCACGGCAGGTTACGCAATACTCGTTCCCTCTTCTAGAGAGAACAGCGGTTTACGTAACGGTAACCGATTACGTTCTCTTACGAGAGGTTCTCTCGTATTGCGTGTAGCGACAATGCCTGACATGCGGTCACATGCTGTTCCAATTAGTAATTCCTTGTCTCCAAACACGTCCTTCGTTGTCTTTTTAGACAACGGGTCTGTCCACGGCGTCGCCAAGTTTACTTGGACATGTCAAAATTGCAATCTGGTTAATAATTTCCCCCGAGGGACATTTGAGCCATAAAGAGGACCCTGTTTTTAAGAACCCCTTTGTAAAACCCCCCTAGTTCAGCATGGACTTCCAGTGATTTTACAGCCTCGTGACATTCCACACACACACACACACACAGATTCGTGGACTTTCAACCAGAAACCCACCACGAGATGCAACTGAAGCACATTTCCATATATGGACTTCCACATAGTAAAATTTCATTTTACCATTCATTACAAATTTATAATAGAGGTGTGACTTGCTAGAGTAAAATCTTTAATTCTGAAGGTTCATGAAAGAAGTTCCTCAATAGTGTCTTGTGGTAACCCTACCTCAGACCATAAAACTTTACGACTGAGGAAAGCAGAACATTCCAAGCGAGCCACGTCCAGATTTTCCATTGACTTACCCACATAGGACATTACCAAAATGTTGATATGTATTCCTATGTTTCTCAAGTGTCTTCACATGCCATAACGGAAACACTGACAATTTCATTGTGTGTTTAATCAAACTTTATTTGTGTGTAATTATGCATATAGATGTAACATCATGTTTCCCCGACCTTTATCTGTCATAATTAGTATCTGTCTGACCGTCCTGTTTTAATTCAACCCGTCACACATAGTAAATTACAGTAAGATGTATTGTTCCAGGTGTACAATCTTAAGAAGAAATATGAATTCTTTCTCTCATAAGACATATGGTGAAAGTAGGCGTTTTCTTCTTCACACAAAGAGAATTTTCCCGCTTCAGAAAAGACAATCTGATTCGCTGTCGTTCCAAGAGAAGGCGTAAACAGATGTTTGTTAAAAGGCAGAAACCCCCTCATCACTCTCTCTTCCTTCTTCGCTCACCTCTTCTCCCATCGATCCCGCTGACCTCCTCTCCTCCCCGGCAGCGCTTCTCCAAGGATCATCTGAAGAAGGCCTTAGTCTTCTCCTCGGACAACACATGTTCGAGTCGTAGCTGCCGTTCTTTGCAACTAAGCTCATCCGTGCCTTTCCCCTCAAAAAGGGAAATGATCTAACTTTCTCGGTAACTTAAATTCAAGTAAGCCTTTACATCGTCTTGCGAAACGACCCAGAAGACGAACTGAACCTTCTCGGTAATGTTACATGCAGTGAGCCTTTAAACTTCGCGGCACCTGAAGACACAGCAGAAACAGGATCGACATCGTCACGCTGCCCTGCCTCAGCCTCACGCCGAACAGAGAACAAACGTGCAAGTAAAACATTATTCTGATAAAACTGCTTTCCAGGTTGTCTCGTGAACTTAGGTTCTATTTGTATGTAATAATTACTAGCTTCCACATTCTCTGCCTTTCTTTCTTTCTTTCTTTCTTTCATTTCATGTTATCCTGATCACGTATTTTCTTGTTTGGTTAAATGTGTGTTTGTTTTATTTTTTTGTATTTTTACGTACGTTTATATTCGTAGCTCATATAATCTCTAGTTATGCATTTATTAAAATTCATAAATACTTTTCACTGTCTCCGTGTTTGAAAACCCACCATTCTAAAGTCAATGAAACAAAAGATCTTAAGCTACAAGCTCGATATTAGACTACATTCAGTAGTTTTAATTAATAAACTCAGAAGGTTTGATGTCCGTGGCCAGGAGATCAAACTTTCTTGGAGTTTGTAAAGAGATAACCCTTCTTAACTGTGATAATCTCACCTTTATTCGCTGGACGAATAACGATTAGATCAGTTACAGAACCAGTTAATCTCTATAATTGATCAAATAAATGTACATGCGACTTATGAATTATGACCATGAGTCATAATTATTAATATTTCCAAAATTCCCTATATTCTTGAGCTAATTCAAATTTACCCCGAGTCGTATTCGTTACATGCGTAAGTAGCTTACGCTGTGGGAACACCCTTGTCAACGCTGTGCGCGCCCAGCATCCACTAAATGAGTCCCAGGGAAAACCCGGGGAACACTCTGAGAGGGAATCGGGCGGCCAAAAAGGCTAGCGCAGTACACAAGCACACATTAGGGAGCTCAGAGCGGCACCGCCGGTCTGAACTGACAATCCCTGCATAGCGCAGCTCAACCAGCAGAGCTAAATCAACCACAGTAGCCCGCGCACAGATAGTGGGCCGGTCTATGCGTGACTTAGACTGACAAAACTTCCACCTGCAAGGCGGGAACTTCCAGGTTGTAAAACCTAACAAATGTCGAGGGGGAGGCTCAGCCCGCCGCCGTACAAATGTCATGAATGGAAATTCCGCTGGACAACGCCCGCGACGAGGCCATGCCTCTGGTGGAGTGAGCTCTAATGCCCAGAGGGCACTGCTGGTCTTTAGACGCATAAGCAGTCGCGATAGCGTCCACTATCCATCTGGATAGGCTGTGTTTCGAGGCGGCGAGACCTTTGGTGCGCCCACCAAACGAAACAAATAGCTGGTTCGAGCGCATGAAGGCAGAGGAGCGTGTGATATAGTTTCTCAGCGCTCTGACTGGGCAGAGGAGATTGCCATCGACCTCGCTGCCAGAAGTCGGCAGGGCTGAGAGAGAAATGACCTGTGCTCTGAAGGGAGTGCCCAATATCTTTGGGACATAACCATGCCTCGGTTTGAGAATGACTCAGGAGTCATTAGGTCCGAACTCAAGGCACGCGGCGTTAACAGATAACGCGTGAAGGTCTCCCACATGTTTGACTGAAGACAGGGCTATCAGAAAAACGGTTTTGAGCGTGAGGTATTTCATATCCACGGGTTCAAAGGGATGAGCTTTCAGGGCCTCTAGGACCAGGGAAAGATCCCACATTGGAACCGAGGTGGGTCGCGGGGGGTTCATCCTCCTGGCTCCCTTAAGGAAGCTGGTGACGAACTCATTCCTTCCTAATGCACGGCCCAGCTTTTTGTTCTAAAACCCTGAAAACGGAATATGTAAATAAGTATGAATCACATTCAATGAATATGTAAATCAAACGGCGTGCTTCGGCGTGCTTCCCTGATTCTCCTGATGACTTGTGGCAACAGGGAGACCGGGGGAAAAGCATATAGCGGGCCGCTGGGCCAGGTCTGGGCCAGCGCGTCCTCGTTCTTCGTAAAGAACTTTGGGCAGTGAGCGTTGTCTTTTGACACAAAGAGGTCGACTTTCGCTTTGCCGAAATGGCGCCACAGTGACTGGACTGTTTGGGGTGTAGAGACCACTCCCCAGGGGGAACGTTGTCCCCGGACAGTCTGTCGGGGCCCTCGTTCCGGTGGCCAGGCACATGCGCGGCTCTCAGCAAGCGCAGAGAGTGCTGAGCCCACACGAGGAGGCGTTCTGGGTGCAGAGCATCTTGGATCTGACACCGCCCTGGCGGTTCACGTAGGCCACTACCGATGCATTGTCCGTACGGACTAGAACATGGTGACTTAGGAGGAATGGGAGGAAGTGCTTGAGCGCTTTCTCGACTGCGAGCATCTCTAGACAGTTTATGTGTAGGAGATTCTCCTGGTCTGACCAGCGGCCACAGACCGGTCTGCCTTCGAAGAGCGCTCCCCAACCTAGGTTGGAAGCGTCTGTCAAGACAACTTTCCGGTGCGAGATCGCTCCCATCATCACTCCTGTTTGATACCATTCGGCTGCCAGCCAGGGCCGCAGGGCTGAGATGCAGCCCTGATTCACTCTGACTCGTAAGCCGCCGGCCGCCCAGGCTCGGTGGGGCACGCGCGCTTTTAGTCAGCATTGAAGCGGGCGCATGTGCAGAAGGCCCAGCTGAAGCACTGCTGCAGCTGAGGCCATATGCCCCAGGATACGCTGGAATGCCTTCAGCGGAGCCTGGCTGCCCTCTTGGAAGGATGCGGCGAGATGGCGAATGCGGCGCGTGGCTTCCTCCGACAATCTGGCCGTCATAGCCACTGAGTCCAGTTCTATACCCAGAAAGGAAATTGACTGGTGGGGCGATAATGAGTTCTTGGTCCAGTTGACCGAGAGACCCAGACCTTCCAGGTGGCTGAGAGGCATTGTTCGGTGAGACACAAGCTCTGTCTCTGACCGCGCTAAAATCAGCCAATCGTCCAGATAGTTCAGTATCCGCATTCCCTGTCTTCTCAGGGGAGCGAGAGCCGTGTCCATGCACTTCGTAAATGTACGGTGTGCCAAAGACAGACCGAACGGTAGGACTGTGTATTGATATACCCGACCGTCGAAGGCGAATCTCAAGAATGGCCTGTGACGGGGTATTATCTGGATCTGAAAGTACGCGACCTTCAGATCCAGAGAGATAAACCAGTCTCCTGGGCGAATTTGCGCAAGGATTTGTCTGGTTGTGATCATTTTTAACGACTAAAGATAGATAGATAGATAGATAGATAGATAGATAGATAGATAGATAGATAGATAGATAGATAGATAGATAGATAGATAGATAGATAGATAGATAGATAGATAGATAGATAGATAGATAGATAGATAGAAAGATAGAAAGATAGATAGATTTTTACAAACTACTTTAAACTTCAAGCTTTTAAAACTTTCTTTCTAACGAATTTTTCTTTCTTTCATTTTAACTCCAAAAAAAATTAAAATTTGTAAAAGTTGGAGAGGCCCATTACACTCCATTAGCTGCCCTTCTATGTACTATTTCTAATCCATCGAGACTCATTTAAGATTCCATTCTGTCTAATATTTATAAACTAAAAACCTTCAAACTTCAAACTTTTAAAACTACTTCAAACTTTCTGGCTAGGCTTTTTCATGCCAACTTAAAGTTTGTCTACAAACTTTTTTTATCTATGTTTTATTGTAGAACCGCACACATACCTGCACACAGACCAATGAATTCTCAGCGTTCAATAAACCCCTTTGATTGAATCAGACTGCCCTGATCCATTCCTGTGTTCTGATCGACACACCAAGAGGAAGGCTAGAGACATTAGAACCACCATAGAACAAAATCCTAGTTTAACTACTTAACATCCTGAGATAACCAGAGTAGCCAGAGCGAGCTGAGTGATGCTATCAAGAACATTCCCAGCGCTCAGCGCAGCATTGAGAGTAGCTTTTAAAAGGGAACGTCTCGGGTTACTTGACTGTAACCCTGTTCCCAAAGCAGGAACGAGATGCTGTGCTGCATTGCTTCACTGGGTGGCGTGTTCAGGACATTCTTCAGACAGTGACCTGAAAGTGCACCTGTCATACGTCTATTTATAGCCTCTGATTTGCGCATTCCAATGATGTCATCAGAGGTTATTTAAGCAAAATTTTCACAACCGGTCAAACAAAAATGTTTTCCCATAGTGCTCAGTGCATCATCTCGTTACCGCTTTGTCAGGGAACAGGGTTACAGTCAAGTAACCCGTGACATTCCCTTCTAAAAGCTACTACATATTATTGAAACTCTTCCCATGCAACATTGCAAATCATTTGTTTTAATGACTTACCATATTTCTTCACCTCAAAATCATGTGAGATCATCCTGTCACCAATAAAAGCCTTCAGTTTGTACATGCCTTGACGGGCCTCTGGGTTTAATTCATAAGAACGCTGCAAAATCCATCTTGTTGAAGAAACATTTGTCCATTGACCAATCCGGTTATGTCGACTGTCCTGTTTAATACCAGAGACAGTGCAGATATTTAGTTACAGTCAGCTACACATATCCTGACTATCAAAGAAGAAATGTATAATTAGCCTACTGAAAATACAATAATTGCAGAATTTCTATAGTGTTAATAAGATTTAAAACTTGTGTAAGTTATGACTACACAGAAGGTTTTGTGTTCTTACCTCAAGAACCACTGTACTATACTGTAAAAGAGCAAATAGTAATTAAAGATTAAAAGCCAAAAATGTGTTTATTTATTAAACGTGTATTCAACAATGCAAGAGAAAACAAGTGCAATAAAGATGCAAGATAAACACATCAGACCTGCTGATCAAGGGGTGCAAAGTTTGTATCCATGGTAACAACTCTGAAGTGCACTGTAAAATAGAAATGTGCTTTTAAAAAAAAATACATTTTTGACGTCTTCAGCTCTTATGCAAGGGACAAGGCTTACAGTCAGTATTTCACTCAAATGCAGGGCTGACAACTATATTTTGCTGTGGTTTGAACATGCCTTTTAAGCCAAATTAAACTATCACAGTAGCCTGTTTTAGACATAATTTTACAAAAAAAATTTACCAGTTTGCACCAGCTGACCAGTTAGAATCAAGTAGGCTCATACCAGACAGCTATTATCACATGTAACGATCTATAGCAGGAGTGTCAAACTCCTGAAGGGCCACAGAGTTTAGTCCCAACCCTGCTTCAACACACAGACCTGTAGATTTCAGATAAACCTGAAGGACTTTATTAGCTGGATCCTGATCCTGACATTAAAGCTAAACTCTGCAATGGCTCATCAAGAACACCCCTGATCTATAGTATCTCAAATAAAGTCATACACTGATAAAAGTGTAATTACAGTATTTAGGCTGAATATATGTTTGAATCTGAGGGGATTGTTCAAACACACACTAGATGACCATTCTTGTGTTTCCAAAGCTGTTAGATTTCAAAGCTATTGATCCTTATCTTCTTTCCTTATCTTTTCTAATGCTCCTCTTTTCTGTTTACAAGTTTGTAAATCCATTGAACTGTTTATTTAATGCTCTTTTACCACCTTCGGTTTGTGCAGCATTTGTAATTTTTGATCATCAGCTCATTGTATGATCATAGCGAACTTTACTTAATGTATATGTGTTATATAAGCTGTGATCAGGGTTTAAATGTCAGTGACACCAGCATTATTTACTGAGCCTTTGAGACATTCAAAGCTCACCTGTCTGTCCTGGAATATAGATAGGTTTATCAGTCTGGATAAAGGTCAGAGGATGGTAAGGCTTGAACATGACTTTTCTCTCTTCAGTCATCTTGAAAGTTTCTCCCTGTAGTTCGACCTTCATGTTCTGCACTGATTCTGCTTCGACCAGAGGAGCCTGATGAGAAATAACATACTGTATTTACAACCTGCCATCACAAAAAATAGATGCGTTATGGTGAAATATATTTGATAATAATCATCATGTGTATGTTTTGATGGCTGACTTTGAAGTTAAAGCAGCGGTGAAACTCTTCCTCAGCTTTCTCCTGCCGCAGTAAAGTGCTCTGGTAACCATGAACCAGATGAATGGTCAGGACAAGGCTTTCATTGGGCTTGAGAAGACTTGCACACAGTTTGGCCTCAGATCCAGACCCGATCACTGCAGGAAACGTCACCATGAAAGATCTGTCCAGAGAAAAGGATCATACAATATTGCCTGAGTAGTTAGATACAATAAGAAATAAAATGGGACTGAAAAATTTTAAATGGGACTGAAAATCAATACAGATTGTTTGCTATTGATCATATGAGAAGTGAGAATACAAGGGCAAACTGTGTAATGAAGTCTGGTGAATTAATTTAATGTTTTTTGTTTTTTTTTCAGAACAGTATTGCTCTTAAAAATACACAGTAATTAAATATGAATGATCATGCCTCATGTTGTCTTTTAAACAGCAAACCTCTACTGTGCAACACAGATCCATTAAATCAATACAGGAGAAATCATCAAGACTTACCTTACACAATAACTAATGGTATAATAATTTATCACACTTAGAAAGCAAAACACTGCCTTCCTCAGCAGAAATAGTTAAAAACTTACGGCCCAGATGTTTGTCCATTGACACAGATCAGGAGGAAAGAGAGCAGAAGGAGCCCTTTCCAACAGCAGCTCATATTCAGATTCATGATGACAATCGATCATACAGGTCATGAGATGAACTGGACCGTCTCTTTTAAAGGGACTCTCGTGTTAAAGGAGGTCCTTCAAAAACATTTCTATTGATCATCTGATTAATGATTCAACATGTAGGCAACGCAGTTCAACAACCTGTGCTAAAATGCAATTTGTTGTTTTGCCCAAAAATTATTTTTTTATGAGTTTGATAAATGATAAATACTAGCAGTTCAAGACTCTTGCACAGATTAGAATATTCAATTCATTATGAATGTTCCTGAGTGCATAATTCAGTGTTGAACTGTAAATCTTAATATTCTAAATAGTCATTTTATCTGCAATCAAAATGGAAGTTGAGAAGTTCAGTTCTTAGTAGTCAATAACATGCAAGAAATCAACTCAGATCTTATAGGGATATGGGGATATTTAATTTAATTAATCAATCAATGATACAATTGATCAGCATTACCAAACGTGGACGTTCCACTAGAAACAAACATTGATGTATTGTTTTAATTTATTACTGTGAAGCTGCTTTGATACAACCTGTGTTGTGAAAAGCGCTATATAAACTTGAATTGACTTAAAGTATATAAGTGTACATGCGATCATCTGAAAACAAACTCCTATCTTATCCTCATCTACAGAGAAATGTAGAGCTACTGACCTTTAACTCTGTGTAGACAAACAGTGGGCCAAGACAACTGATCATTAACATCCAGTGCAAATACATGCACCCACCCACTCAAACTGAGAGGGAGAGATACTGTAAGCTGCTGTTTGCATTTGTAAATTCTCTGCCTTCACAATACGACTAAACTTACGGCTACTGAAAGTCACCTAAAATCTGATGTGTAATATTAAATATGCAAGACACTTCCTGCTACCTGAGATTATATGCTATAATTATTTCATGTTCTTAACAGATGTTCAGTGTCATAGGTTTCATTTGGATGCTACGTGTGCTACACTAACTGGGACTAGGCTAACACTTGCATATTGTTGCCCTATTGCTGGTCTGATCGCTTCTATTGTTCTCCTCAGTTATAAGTTGCTATTGATAAACTACAGTCTGCTAAATGATTAAATGTAAATATTGCTCAAGTAAATGTTAATTATTATAGCACTGTTTTTGTCATGTCATAACCTTTATTCTCCTGAAAATTAGTCTGGCTTCCATACTCATTGCTCTCATCTCTGCGAGGTCCAGCAGTGTCCCTGATATTCTGAGCAATCAGTTCTGTATTGGTTTAGTGATTATTTTGAACCTTGTTCTGTTTATCTCCACTGAGAATTTTAGATTATCTTCTGGTTTTTAACCTGTTTTGGATGTTATTTTGGCATTAAAGAATACTGTACATCAGGGATTTTCAGACACATGGACCTCACCACACTCTCAAGTAACCCTGGGACCCCTAATATAAAAAAGCTTGATTTTCTAATTAACTTGGTAATGTTTGATTGGCCTACAGTTCTTTTTTTCTTTTCTTGCAGTTTATACAGCCTAGTGCTGTCACAGAGACAAGCATTATATTTCAGGACAGCTAATTCAATGGTATCTGTATGTCTGTCAGGTAATAGGGATATTTTCATCAGTGCAAATTCATAAATGGAGCATAAATGAGAATTAACTAACATTACCGAATTATATAATGCTTAACACATCATTCATGTTCTTTCAAGTAATCAGAACATTTCTGTTTTATATAACCCCTTAAACAGATGTCTGCAGTACCTTCACTGACTTCCAGAGGACCCTGGCTGTCATGGATCTTAACCCTATTCCTGTAATTGCATAATCTCTTTAGCATTAGAATGTATTGAAAATGTATTATTGTGCCAGTAGCTGTGTTCCAAATGACGTACAGTACTATAATCTATGCATTAAACTATGCAATACTGTATGTACTCAACCATCTAGTGTTGGAGTATAATAGCCTCTCCACTTTGGCTACGAAAGGAAAGCTGTGACAGTTGAGTGCCTGAAGTATCCAACATATATTTGATTTTTTTTTGGTTATTAAAGTGCATCATCCATTTAAAGTGCACTATTTCTTGTTGAAATTTTCAGTGTGAACAAACTACTCATTCTATTTAAACTATAAAATGGCTTAGAATAGTGCATAATTATGTGAATTGGGATGCACCTAGACTGTCTCAAGGAAAAATATCTAATTTGACACTGAAATATTTCCATAGTATGTAAGCAACTCAATAACAAAAATACAATAATCTCACCAAAGTGTTTTCAGGTTGTTTGGGTTTAATAAAACAAAGGCTAATTAGGAAACTAATTTGCCCAGAAAAAGGAATAAACACTGAATAAAAACATTCAGTCAGCATTCAAATATATTTATCCGAGCTGCAGAACTGAGGCATGACACTTCATTCACAGTGGGATGAATACTCAGTCTCTGACAGATCACCTGAGGGAAATGTTGATAATGAGAAATTAGCTTAATGCCAACTGATACTTTACTTTTGAATCATAATAAAAACAAAGACAAATGGCACATAAAAATCTTACTTGTTTGGTAATAATCATACACTTTAATCACAGCTGGCTTGAGATTCTTCACTGGAACAATCTGTTTTAATTGTAAATGGTGATTGACAGGAATATTTTTTGGAACCTGCAGGAGGATAAACATAAATCATGGAAATTATTGAAGATTTTAGATAAAATGTGAAGGAATCACTGTAACTTATCATATGAATGTTGCTGTTCTCCCACCTCTTTCAAATATACGATGACATGATCATCTTTAGAATCGACCCGTTTCACAAGTGATGCGCTTGAAGTGCTTTGAGTTTCAAGCTGTGGAAAAAGTTATTTTAAAAAAGAAAAAAAGTATGATTTGTACATGCCCAACTGAGCTATTTTCTGTAAGCTATCATGCTGTTCAACAAGAAGTGAGGAGGACAATATTGGCCATAGCTGCAACATCTTACAGTAGATTCACAGAGATAGTACAGTAAATCTAATAATGAATCACTTCACAGTCAAACGCACCATTGATGTATCAGCTGTGAATCCAGATAAGAGTTTAATATCCACAATGACCATGTTAGTCCTTTCCTGTAGACCATCGTATCTGGAAAAAATAAATATGATCCATCCAGTTGATGAACTAAAGCCCTAACCAAAATCATGTCTTATAGCATAAAGTTATTGTTCTTACTTCACAGTGAAATTTAACAATAGGGACTGTCCAAAGGTTTTCTTGCAATCTCCCTCAATTTTAGCATCAATGCTCAATGTTTTAGCTTCAGTAGGAGTGGGAATGTTGTAGAACTGAGCAATCTGAGAGAGTCAACACAAACAAAAATAAATTAATAAACCATTTCACAGCAGAATAACCACAATGCCAAGAGAGAAAGAGAGAGAGTGAGTAAATGAAGCTGATCGCACTACAGACCTGCACAGACACACAGGTTGAGCCCTTCACTTCAATGCTGTATTTGGCTGGAACGGTCTGCAGCTGCTTCTCCTGGTACAGTAACTTGTTGTCCTGATTGACATCAAAGTGGTGAGTGTCTCCTGCTGACTGTACAGTCACTGTGCTGGAGCCGTCAGAGCTGAACACTTTGGTAGCGTACAAAGACAGAGCCTGAAGAGCCACCACTGTGTCCTGGGAATTAAATGTTTTCAGTAATATCACTTTTACTCATTCGCACTGCTAATAATGTGTTTGATTGGAGTAGTTTGAGTAACCTGTGTGGAGGAGAATCCTCCATAGGCATTCTGCTGCTTCACAAGCCAGCTGACAATCCTGTTAGCATAGCCCAGATCAGCTGTAGTGACTGAATCTGCAGAGAGAACAGCTAGCAGCACATATGAGCTGATCTCCACTGCCAGAGAATCAGAGTCCTCAGCAGATGCAGACTGAGACCAGTGGAGATGAGACCCTTGAGGACAAAAGACACATGCATAACTCAATGAGCATGACAAAAAAAACAATAGTACAGTCATAAAAGACAACAGAAATCATCAGAAACAAACCTCTTACCGTCTGAAATAGCAACATCCTTCAGTTTCTTGAAAAGCTGCTGTCGAGTGTCCGTGTCTTTAGCCAGACTGAAAGTGTAGGCGAGCAGAGCAGTGGTGTAAATGTTTTTGACATCCTCAATGACTGACCTTAAGCATGACAAACCTTTACTGACGACAGGATCCTGTGACAAAAACAGAAACAGACACTGTGAGTGTCATTTTTCTATTAGTTTATACTGTGTTTCCTAAAGATGAACTTACTGTAACTGGAGTTTCCAGTTCAAGCAATGATGCAGTAATGTAGGCAGTCATGGTCACATTATCACTCACTCCACCCTGGAATAAATGAGAAAAAAAAATAAGGACAAATTTTTTATTTATTTTCAGACCTGGTGTCTACTTGTCACAGCAAATGTTAAGAAACAAACAAAATACCTTCATTCTGTTGTTGAACAGTCTTCCCTGTTGGATAAAACAGCCGTCTGAATCCCGTCTACTTGTTAACCAATTCTTTGCATCCTCAATATTACGAGGATCAATATATATGTATTTTTGTGCTTTGCCAAAAGACCTCAGGACAAAGGCAGTCAACCTGGTGGTGTGGTAATTTACACAATGTCTTTAGTTGTAGCAGTAATTTTACTCCACTGTTAACCAAAATTGACTGAATTAAAAAATAAAAGAATGCAGAAGACAGACGAACTAAATAATCTCTTATAGATATAAGATCTAATATTTTGTACAGTCTGGCTGGGTTTATTAGTAACTTTTAATAATTTCTTTGATAAAAAAGTTTTTACCAAGTATTCCCTTTTCCATGACCAAATGTGCTGTATCCTCCATTGCTATGTCTGTAGTTCAGTTGTCTCTGGTATCCTGTTGAGTTTGACAATGATTAAACGGTTCATTTGGGTTGACCAAAGGTGTCTGAATTCTAACAACCAAACAGTCTCAGTATTTCCTTGACATGATTTATGTCTCTCACCGCTCTTCAGGAAGCCTGTGGCTCTCTCTCGGATGGCTGAGGTGAGCTGCTCTGTGTTCTCCAGATACTGCAGAATGTAAATATTGGGAGAAAGAACAGCCATGTTTTGCTCTCCACAGCCGTACGGCATCCGCAATAATCCGTGAAGATTCCTCAGTGCACGACCCAATATGTCTCCTATAAACCATACACACATGAAACTCACTACATTTTATAAGTCCAAACCCAATCTCCTCATTTCTGCTTGTATTTGTAAATGTTACCAATGACTGAAACAGAGGATCTGGCTGATCCCTCTATCACATCTTTAGGGAGAGTCAGAGCCACTTCCTCTGAGAGACTGTCACCTAAAAACCAGACAGAAACACATAGCAGTGATCAGCAGAGTAACTCTATGGTTTAATATTAAATAACATTAAAATATGTATACATTTTAAATCTATATAAAAATAATTATGTGGACTAACCCTTTGGACACAATAACCAGCTTTGAGTCTCTGTCTTTTCAGTTCCTTCCGCCTGCAGCATAAAACAATCACATCAACACATCATTTTGACATAAGCAGCATTATGATAAAGGGTAATTGACGTCTAGTGGACCTTTGACTTGCACTGACCTGTACAAGCAGACTTCGTGTGACCGTGTCAATGCGTCCTCTCTCTGGGACGCTCACAATCTCATTGTCACACACAGTCTGGGACGCCTCTGCCTCTGCACTGACTGTAATATTCAAGACTCCTAAAACATGAGAAATATACATGAAGATAAAACAGACACAAACACTGAGAAACAATGATTCAGACTGGAAAACTCACCAAGAACAGAAGGAGTGAGGATCCATTTAAAGGTTTTTCTTCCATTAGCACATAGACAGGATGAATACTGATCATCAGAGGAGGCTTTGAGAGTGTAGTCTGAGGACGGAGCTGGAGTCACTTTAACCTGTCAATCAACCACACATGATTAGAGGAATATTTGATATGATTTGATTAGTCTGAGTCTGAAATCTCACCATGATGCACTTGGACAGATAGCTGAAGACAGTGGCCTTCAGCTCAAAGATCTCCCCACGGATGATGGAGTAAGGCAGAGAGAGCTCCAGAAAGAAGGGCTGGAAAACTGTCAGCTGAGCAGGAGGAGCGAGACCCAGACCTTCAGAGGACAGACAGAAGACCTCCGTCTCCCAAGAGGTGATGGTGTCCGGAACCGTGACAGGAACCTGAGCTGATCCAGAGTCCCTGTCGTGCAACACAGTACAGTAAAATGTAGTGGAAAGTGTCTTAGTAATGTTCAGTTTCATCTTACAAACTCTTTGCTGGGTAACCATTTACGTACCCAACTTCACTGAGTTTCCAGATCCATGTTTCTGGGAAAAAGGTACGAACCGTTTCCACAGGAGATGAAAGCTTTCTTCTTGATTGCATAATCATGTAATCCACTGTATCTGAATGTGTTCAAATAAACAGTGCTTTCAGCAGGCGTAATGATTTTTAGTGAATTCACCCATCAGCATATTTATGCCTTTACTTGTCCAAAACGCTTTTGTTTGTTTATGCATCTGAATCAATTTTAGATGTCAACTATTAACACTCAAACACTGCTATTTAGCACTGCTATTGGATTTCCAATCACATGACATCATGTTCCTTTAAAGGCTAGAATACACTACACAGGTTGCCAAAATTTGGCAGTGGCAGTCTGCAGATTAGAGTTGACAGATTTCACAGAAAATCAGGGAGTATTTAATAATAGCTTCAGACTATAATTCCATCTAGTTGTAGGATATCAAACATGTTGATATTTTGAGCTGATTTTAAAACACACTGTCAATTGTCATGCGTCTCCTAGAAACGAGATGCATGTTTGTATGAGTTTGTTGTGTTTGGAACAACATGAAAGTCTGGTTTTGTGTGATCCGTTTAGTGAGTCAGTGAATCCGTTAGTTCTCTACCATTTAGATAGTCGGCAAGTGCATGATGCTTAATGTTTTAAAATCTGTTCAGAATTGAAAAGTTGTGTAGTGCATTCCAGCCTTTTTGCAATTGTATGTAACAAAAAAAGCATCATATTACAAATTTTAAAAGAACATACTTAATCGATAGTCTCTGTTATAAGTAATTCCACGGTATTTCAGACAAAGGGGTTGTCTCACAAGCAAATTCGTTGCCATCTTCAATCCCACATTCTGTCAGACAGCAATTATAAACTACATTAAATGTAATATGAGGCTTGAATGTTTAAAATACAACATTTAAATCCATATTTCTTGTAGTTAATTGTAATTATTTTCATTATGTACTACTTCATCCTCTATAAATAACTTCACTAACCATTTAATAAGCAGTTTGTTACCTTCAAGCTGTCATAAACATGGTCTCGTAACACAGCTCGGCGAGGTCTAACTTCTAGGCACTCTGGTGTATCCACAGCATTATAAGGATAACTTGATACTGACTGTACTGGCAGCAGGTTAAAGACCTATGAAGGTAACATTTATATTCAGATTAAAAACAATCTACAGATTTCTTTTTAACATTTTATGTTTTTCTCTAGACAAAAGTTGTTGTTGTTTTTCATTTGATAAGCTATTCATCTACACCTTGTCAGCATCCAGACGTTCTCCTGGCTTCAGGATCAGGACGCTCTGATCTACAGCACTGAGGCCACACAGTGAACCAGGCTGAGCTGAGAGCTGGAGAGTGTTTTTCTCACCAGGAACCGCTTTAGCAGGAGAAAACTGCAGAGACACCTGTGACAACAACAGAAGGACGTGTCATTTTAGTACTGAACTAGAATGGACTGTGGTCATGTAAATGATTTTGGTTCACTCCACATTGCATCAGAAGCTGACACTATTAAGGGAAAAACCTTTCAGAGAGAAATGCTGAAGCCTGATTGAATAACGCCATTGTTCTTAATAAAGCGGCACTGAGCGAAATTGCCTCAGAATTTTTCTCCTTCACAAGAACATCTACAAGAAGCCTCTCACCATGATTTATCACCTGCAGTATCACCTGCAGCCTTGTATTGTATGGCTGTCCTTCAAGTCTTCCAGGCCAAGATGCTGAAGCACTTGGACGAGGCCCTGACCTTGAGATCTTTAGAGAACTCTGAAGAGCGATGGGATGCCTGGTCGTGTTGGACAGACAGTTGTGGCTGAGCCTCACAGATCTCTAGGATTCAGAAAAAAAACCTAACCCTATTTTGTGGGCATGAACGCCATTGGCCGTTGTAAGAACAAAGGCGTTATTCAATCAGGCTTTAGTATTTCTTAGTCAGCTTCTGACGCAATATCTCTTTCCCTCATCTCAGGGAACCAAAGTTATGTTTAGTAACCGGAGACGTTTTTTTACATACCTTGTTTTTGAAACATTTTTCAATGTCGAAATTTTTGCTACTCGCAACAACATTTTCACTGGGCAGAACACAGTATGCCAGAATCTGCAGTACAGGAGCCAGATCTGAACTAACAGACAGTTTGAACGACATTGTGCCATTTGCTCCATTAGAAGACTTCACTTCAACCTTCTCATATCCATGATGAACGATCACTCCTCTGGACAAGACCTGAAACAGACAGATGACACTCTAATAACAAACTGACTAGAGCAGCCAAATAATACTGTTAAACAAAAGTATCTCTGTAATAATATAAATACTGCACATGTTCTCACCATATAGACAATGTCCGTTTTGAAGTCTTCAACAGTCTCTCCAATAAAATAATACTTGATGGTGGCTGTAAACTCAGAGTCACACTTTAATGGTTGCTCAGTATTCTCTATAATCAATTCACTTAGTGTTGGGGTGTATGGAGTGGCAGGCTGGAAGAGCTGGACTGTTTTTTCTTCAGTAGAGAAGTAAGGCAGTTTAAAGCGTTGAAACTGAAACTCTGGATATGCACTAGCCTGTTTAACAAAGAATGTGCAGTTATTTTTCATGTAACAAATACATAAAATGACCAAACACTGGATGGATGAGCACTGATTATCATACCATCAAGTTAATTTCACTTTTAGAAAGACTAGATGTGTTAAGAGAGAAACTGGCTAGTCCATCACTGTCTGTCGTGAGATTTAGGAGCAGTTTTGAAGTCCACCTTTTACCCTCCAAAAGATAAACTTGTGTGTTTTGAAGAGGTGCCCCTTTTAAGTTTGCAAGTTTGATCTGTTCAAGGAAGAAAGAAAAGAAAAGAAAAATCAGACACATTTTTTTAATTTAATAACAATTAACAGCCAGAATTTAGACATACCTTTCCTTCAATAATTGACCCATGTTTATAAATTTCGGGCAGCTCAGTAAACGTAGCTTTACCACTTTCATATGTCAGAGTTATCAATTCAGACCGCTCCATTGTGTTTTCTGGGAAAACAAACAAATGAATAACATGGTAACACTTTACAATACGAGTGCACTAATATGCATTTATCCATGCTTAACTAATACATAGATAATCCTGAGTTAAAGTGTGACTCGTGAAGAACTAAGCCATTCATTAATGATTGCTGCATCAGCAACTAATAAAGAGTCTAATACTAGAAGTTGATAGGGAATTAATCCATTAGGAGGCATTTAATTCATAGCAATTAATATTTGACTTGACTCTTTTTTTGATGATGCGGCAATAATTAATAAATGCTTAAGTTCTTCATTATATTAATTTTGGTTATCTGTACATTAGTTAAGCATGTATTATTGCATATTAGTGCACTCATTTTGTGAAGTGTTACCAATATTTCAAAGGATTAGCAAGTGGTTGTTTGTTCCAAGTGTTCATTTTCTTAGATCTGTCACCTGTTCCTTCTTCTGTTACTTTCCATTTTACAGTAAGATATTCTTTAAGAAATCTCTCATTTGCAGAGTTAAAAAAGACTGATGTATCCAAGGTAAAGGAGGCACAGCCCATCTCATTTATTTGCTGGAAGAAACACAAACACAACCATTAAAAACAGTATCGGATGAATATGTGTTTATAAACATGCTGTAACATAGTCTCATACCTCAGTGGTTTCAACCAAACATGGTGAAATCAAGTCGGGTCGAGAAATATACTTCAAATGTTCCCGGCATACTTCCACCCATGCTTTACCAGCCACTGGTTGCCCAAATGTGTATCTATAAAGTACATGCTTTGGGTTAAACTTTTGAAATCGTGCTATATTACAATAAAACACTAATATATACAGTAAAAACAAGACAAAATAAGATAAACATTCACTTACTTCCCGCAAAGCTCTAGATTCATGTCGCTATCACCAAAACTTATTTCTTTTGGAGCTTTCATGGTAACTTCAAACTTAGGTAAAACTGGAAATCAAGTACAGGGAATCAATTCAAAAAGATTTCGAATGAGGATTAATGCTGTAATAGCTCTCAAAAAACGTTCTGTGATATTGTAACTTACCATACTTCTTCACCTCAAAATTATGTGTGATCACCCGTTCACCAATATAAGCCTTCAGTTTGTACATGCCTTCACGAGCCTCTGGGTTCAACTCATGAGATCGCTGCAATATCCACCTTGTTGAGGAAATATTTTTCCACTGACCAATCCTGTTATCTTGACTGTCCTGTTTGATCACAAAGAACACACAGTGCAGATAGTTTAGTCATAGTCATCTACATACATCCTGAGTTCCTGACCATTATTTAAAGTCACCATGAAATAGAAATTGGCATTTCTGGTGACAGTTTCATCAGAAGGTCCATTTTCCACAAGTAGGTATGATTCTTTAGGGTGTTCATGTAAAGTTTGTAATAAACTTTGGTTAAAATTCCTCAATGGTTGCATAAAACAACACCCTTTTTACCTCCTCAAAAACAGCTTTGTTCAGTGACCTGTTTCGGTGCATGTCTCTTTAAATGATAATGAGCAACTGCTCACCCCAGCCCTCTCTTCCGTGGGGGGTGTCGAATGGCTGAGGGGGAAATATGCTAATACGGGACAGTCCGACAGTGGTCATGGGCGAAGCATGAGCATTATGACATCATAGTGCTTAGAAAATCCAAAAGGCCTGATTATTGAGAGTGTTTAGACTTTTTGAGGATAAAAAAAAAAGGAGTGAATGTTTTTTTTTACCACACCACACCATCTCTTAAACTGCTCATCCCATTGTTAACTCTAACTGATTTTCTGGCTAGACATACGCCTGTCTGGCCATTCTTCAAATCTGCCCATTTTCAAGTTGGCCTGGAGCCAGGTGGCTCGACCCAGTTTTGTTCTTTGAGTTTAAATAATATTTGATTGAGTATCTGTCTGCTTTTGGGCTCTTTCTAAACATCTCATCTCTTCTCTGATGACGTGTTTACTGGCGTGAGGGCGGGACAACCTGTCACTCACATGAGATCACAGCAATGGCAAACCACAACCATCCATTCACCCATAGACAGTATAAGAAGTAGACAGAGCCATCTCATTGGAACTCAATTGAGACAAGTGAAGCCCATTTTTAGTGATTTTTTAGGACTTCCGTTCCTGACGCGCAGACTCAAACCGACTCAAACAGAGCTTGACGACGTAGATGTGACGTGAGCAACCCGTCTGTCTTCTAGTGGCAGTGGCATGAGAAATCTGAATCATTCCCTTCCGAAACTTGCAGAGACGGAGAGTGTGAGTAGGAGGTGTCCATGAGCTTGGAGCAGGAGAAACTTTTGCTAGGTATTCTGATTAATTATTTTGTAATTTTGCCTCCACGTCCCCCCGATTGCCCGTGAGCTTCTCTTCCCATCCATACGGTAATCTCTCTACTGTGCGACAGAGAGTCGCGTGGTTATGACGCAATCATTAGCCTACTTTTACAAAAACTGCTTCTACGGGGCCATAACATAAGCGACAAGGTAGCGGAGCATTTTATACATTGTCGTGTTTATTTAGAAATAAATAATGGACAAATGGAGTCTTCAAACGCCTCAGATGTAAAGTTATTCGCTGTCAAAGTGACGCCAAAATGAATGAGAGTCAATGGAATGCTAACAGCAGGTGAAGTTCTGCTACAAGATGGTGGCACGTGGCCGGCTTCAACTTCCGGTCGACTTCCTTCCCGCTTGCATTCACCCAGCAAACACAGAACGTTTGCACAACATAGCCAACCTTCTAACAACGTTTTATCAACATGGCCAAAAGGTTGCTATAAATACGTTGTGTGGTGAAGGTTGTTACAGCGTTGCCATAATGTTGACATTAAACCACCGTTCAGGGCCATTGCTTAAGGTTGTGCCTAGGGTGTCTTGACAACCACTGGACGACATAATGTACTCGTCACTGCCCTGAAGCGGGAAAATCAGCATTTTAAATTCCAACCGCCCGTTGGGCTCATTGTGTTGTCTTGTTCTTCATCGAGCAAGGATACGTGAGTATTGTGTTTAATTTAGCCTACCTCAGCTATCAAACACAACCTACAACTTTAATTTCTAATGTGATTAATGTAGCCTCGCTTGCACTGTTTAGTTTTTCATTAGATTTTTCCGCTATTTAGTCTCATTCGTTTCTTTGCTCCTCTATCATCTGGCTTTCGGCTACTGTCTGCCATACAGACCCGGTTTTGTTCATTAAATGTTCTGATCTGCCTTTGCTTTTTATGTTTTATTTATTATACTTAATAAATTTGTATATTCGTTTATTTCTTTTTTTTTTCTTTTTTCACAAATGTATTACTTTTGGAAGTGCAATTTGATGCAGTTTTAATAAAGTTGAATTAACGAAACCTTCTGTCATTTTTACTCTTCAAAGTGTAGGCTACACTTGCAGGTGTTGATAGCCCCATTAAATAATAATATAGATAAGCAATAAACGATAAAAAGTTTATAATTATCTAACAAAATGCTAAATGGGGGATATAGCAATTCTACGTTGTTACAATGTTGCAAGCACATAGACAGCGACGTTGCCATAGCAGAAATGCAACGTGCCACAGACGTTGCCACAACGTAAATGTGTTTGTTGGGCAATTCCCCATGGACAAAATCAAGTCCCGCCCTACACTTTTTTTTTTGGTAGAAAGTAGAAAGACTTCCATTTCAAGCCGACTTTAAGCAATCAGTAATCACATGAATAATAAATAACTGCAAATACAACAGAAATTTGAAATGCAAATGTTGTATATGTATATGGCTGTGCAAAAGACGGGTTGTGCTTACCTCCAGCATGACTGCACTGTACTAAAAACGAGAGAATAAATATTAATAATGTAACAAAATGCAATATCATTTTTTTTTAACAATCTATTGTGCAAATCATATATTTATTGTAAAAGCTGGGGTGTCCAAACAGTGTCCTGCAGAGTTTAGCTCCGACTTGCCTCAACACACCTGCCTGGAAGTTTCTAGTAGTCCTAGTAAGACCTTGATTACCTGTTTCAGGTGTTTAATTGGGCTTGGAGCTAAACATAAGAAAAATTACACACACACAAAAGATTGTTGCTTTTGCTTAAAGGATACAAACCTTCTGATCAATGGGCACAAAACTTGTATCCAGTGTGACAACTCTGAAATTCACTGTGAAATGAGAAATATGTGAAAACATGAGATTGCAAACTTTTCACTTTTCACATTTCTGAGCTACAGAGCAATATTAGAGGCTCTGAGAAATGCCAAACTGTTTGTCTGCTGTGTCCTGGACATTGCTCATCCCAGCAAACACAGAATGTTGGCACAACGTTCCCAACCTTCTAACAACGTTTTATCAACATGGCCATAGGGTTGCTATAAATACGTTGTGTGGTGAAGGTTGTTACAACGTTGTCACAATGTTGACATTAAACCACCGTTCAGGGCCATTGCTTAAGGTTGTGCCAACGGTGTCTGGACAACCACTGGACTACATATGTAATCGTCACTGCCCTGAAGTGCGAAAATCAGCCTTTTAAATTTCAACCGCCTGTTAGGCTCATTGTGTTGTCTTGTTCTTCATCGATCAAAGATAGGCCTACGTAAGTATTCCGTTTTATTTACCTCAGCTAAATAAGATACGTAATTATTCAAGCACAACCTACAACTTCATTTTCTAATGTGACTAATGTAGCCTCGCTTGCACCATTTAGTTTTTCATGTAATTTGTCTGCTATTTAGTCTCATTCGTTTCTTTGCTCCTCTGGATTTGTGGATATTTCCTGGATTGATTCCGGTAACCGACCTTTATCGTCCGGCTTTCGACTGTCTGCCATGTACAGAACCGGTTTCGTTAATTAAATGTTCTGATCTTTGCTTTTTATGTTTTATTTATTATACTTAAAAGAAATTTGTATAATCATTTATTTAGTTTTTTTCTTTTTTCACAAATGTATGACTTTTGGAAGTGAAATTTGATTACCATATATGCAGTTAGTTTTAATAATGTTGAATTAACGTAACCTTCTGTCATTTTTACTCTTCAAAGTGTACACTTGCAGGTGTTGATTATAATTAGGCTAATTTACTGATAGCCCCATTAAATAATAAGGATAAACAATATTTAATAAAACTATATAATTATCTAACATCTGACTAATTAAAAATTAACCTCAAAACATAAAATGCTAAATGGGGGATATCTATAGGCCTATCTAGCATAAAAACAAAAAATTGTCAGAACGTAGTCTCTCAGTTGCTGAATGTCGCGCAACAACGTTGCTACAGCCCTGTCGCCTCTTACAATTCTACGTTGTTACAATGTTGCGAGCACATAGACAGCGACGTTGCCATAGAAGAAATGCAACGTGCCACAGACGTTGCCACAACGTAAATGTGTTTGCTGGGATATTCTTTCATTAATCACATCCCATAACAGTGTCACTAACAGTGTGAAACAAATAAAACCTTAGTATTTATTCACGGACCTTTAAATCTCAAACATACACAACTCACCTGTTTGTCCTGGAATATAGATGGGTTTATCCGTCTGGATAAAAGTCAAAGGGTAGTAACGTTTGAACAAGACTATTCTCTCTTCTATCATTTTGAAGTTCTTCCCCTGAAGTTCTACCTTCATTGTCTGCACTGATTCTGCTTTTACCTGAGGAGCCTGATGGGAGACAAGTTATATCAAACTTATGAATGTTCAATTATGTGTGAATACACATTTCTTGATGACAAACCTGAAAGTTAAAGCAGCGATGAAACTCTTCCGCAGCTTTCTTCTCCAGCAGTAACGTGCTCTGGTTACCATGAACCAGATGAATGTTCAGGACAAGGCTTTCATTGGGCTTGAGAAGACTTGCACACAGTTTGGCCTCAGATCCAGACCCGATCACTGCAGGAAACGTCACCATGAAAGATCTGTCGAGAAATATCAAAGCTCTGCAACTTTTGTGTCTTATTCAAGAACAACAAACTATATCCATTTACTATATTCACAATGATCGATAAACAGTTACCATTCAAAGTTACTTACGGCCCTGAGGTTTGTCCATGAACAGAGAGGAAGAGGAAAGAAACTAAAAGAAGCCCTTTCCAATCACAATGCTCATTGAAAGCCATGATGAAGGCTGATGCAGAACACACTATGAACACAACTTTGACTGTGTCTTTATTTTAAAGGGCACTCGCCCCAAAGAAGCTATTGAGAAATTATTTGTATTAAAATTAATGATTAATTTCTTGAGATTTTGATAAACATTAATTACAATTGTTGGCGCTTCGAGACATTGTGCAAAGGTCCTAAGACATTGCTTAACTACTCCTCCTGATATCATTCACGGTATTGCTTAAATTCTGTAAAATAAAAAATAAGCAGTTAGTATCAGTTGTCATCCTCAATGACTATTTATTGATTCAGACGCAAAGCTGATAACTATGTTTGTTTATACTGAAATATAAACAATATAAAATGTATAGCGTATAAACATAAAGATTAGATTGTATCCGTATTTAGTTTTTAATGAAATTGTTTCATCATTTTTGGTTATGTAATCAGTGAAAAACCATGGTCACTGACCTGTTGGCCCTGTTTACACAGTAGTTAACTTACACCCATTTTAATGAGTGAGAGGGGCTACCCGTCATTCTGTATTATAAATCAATTGAAACAGTGTTTCTTAACCATTTGTTTACAAATTGTGCTGAAAATGTCATGAAAAGTTTGGTCATAGTCCTTAGTCCTTAAAGGCACAATATGTAACTTTTTTGCTTTAAAAATAGCAAAAATCACTATATCTATGTTACATATATTTTTTAGTTGTGTACTTACATTATCCCGACTGTTTCCAACAACTGTCAAACCAGGAGAAATTTTTAATTAATTCGAAGACACGGCACGTTTCTTTATTTCCGTTTTGTCGCAGTCAATGGCGTCATATCCACGTTGTCCCTGGTTTCCGCTCGTACTGCCATGGTAACCAGAGCTATGAACCAGAGCCCTCTGATAGTAACCAAGGCGACAGACGTGGACAATGTAGTTCGCAATGTCTATTTGCACGCTGTTGTTGTTTCGTTCAAACATTATGGACCATGGCAAGCAGACTTTGGATAAAAAATGAGAACTAAAACGAGAATCAATATCAGCGCGGTGTTTTCGAGATGCCGAGAGCTCCCATAGACAGTATATAAACGAGAGCTCCACGTCCGAGACTTCGACCGCTCCTACATGTACTTTATTAAACAGGTGAGCACATTTAGCCTACATAAAACTAATCAATGTTATTTTGCTCCATAGTTGTGACAACTATCCTCTGCCACTGGTGGTGGGAATATGGCGGCGCGCACAGTCGCAGCGGCTTGCAGCTCCTCGATCCTAGTACTTTTCTTAGCACTTTTATCAGAGTTTTTATGTTCCCTACGCTCCTTTGCACACTGCTACAGCAGACAGGAATTAATAGACATTGGTTTCAACTCAAAGCTGGAAATTACTGCAGAGTCTAGTCGCTTTTATAACACCCCTACTGAGATAGCGAGACCGCCGGGGTGCTCCGTGGTTTGTTGTGGGCGTTGGCAGGCGGCGAAGACGGCGGAAGGAAAGAAGACAGAAGCGGGGATGCCGGTCCGGCCTTCTTGCGAGACTGAGGAAGGATCCCCACAAGCCTCCCCTTCCGAGTATGTTCCTCACCAACGCAAGATCGTTAGCCAACAAAATGGATGAACTGTATTTACTTACCGAAGGAGATCGCTACGTCCGGGACTGTTGTATTTCAATCATATCTGAGACCTGGCTTCACCTGCATATCCCCGACGCAGCTGTACAGCTAGCGGGGCGCTCCATGCATCGCTACGATCGGACCAAAGCATCCGGTAAGAGCAGAGGGGGGGGTCTGTGTATTTATGTAAACGACAAATGGTCTACGAATAATAAGGCCATACATAAGCACTGTTCACCGGACCTTGAGTCCTTTTCTATTAAATGCCGTCCTTTTTTTATGCCTAGAGAGTTAACAGTAGTGATAATTACGGCTGTATATATACCTCCCGATGCTAATGTTAGCACTGCTTTCTCGCTGCTGTCAATAAAGCATAAACAAACAACAGGAGTCTCACCTTGACGGAGTACACATTATCGTGGGTGATTTTAATCAAGCAAATCTGAAGTCCATTTTGCCTAGGCTAAATTTTATCAGCACGTAAAATGTCCTACCAGAGGGGTAAATACATTAGATCATGTTTACACAAACATTAAACATGCATATAAGACCACACAGCTTCCACACTTAGGACACTCGGACCACCTCTCCCTGCTCCTCATCCCTGCATATAAACCTCTTATAAGAAGCACAGCCCCACTGATAAAGACGATCACTATCTGGCCAGAAAATGCACTTCATAAGCTAATAGACTGTTTTTCACACACTGATTGGAGTGTCTTTGAAGATCACGACTTGCAAGTTTATACAGAGGCTGTACTATCGTACATCAAGTACTGCACGGGGAATGTCACGGATGGAAAAACGCATCCGGGTATTCCCCAATCAGAAGCCCTGGATGACCAGTCAAGTCAAATCACTGCTCAAAAATCACAATAAAGCCTTCAAATCAGGAAATAAAGCACTATACAGCACGGCCAGAGCTGACCTGAAGAGAGGGATAAGGAAAGCCAAAGCTGACTACAGGAGGAAAATAGAAAGCCATCTCTCAAATAACAACCCGCGGCAGGTATGGCAGGGTATTCAGCAGATCACCAACTTCAGGGGACAGACCAGCATAGTGGACTCAAGCATTGCACTGGTGGAAGAGCTAAATACCTTTTTTGCACGCTTTGAGACCCCACCCCAACAGTCTGCAGTTACATCACATCAGCTTCAACCAGCCCCCAGATTCCAACCGCTGACTGTGCAGGTACAGGAAGCGAAAGAGATGCTCAGCAGGGTGAACCCCAGGAAAGCAGCAGGACCAGACGGTGTACTTGGGAAGGCACTCAAGGCCTGTGCTGACCAGCTCTCACAGGTGTTCACAAGCATCTTCAACCTTTCCCTGACACAGGCTACTATTCCAGCCTGCCTAAAGTCGACTACTATCATCCCGGTACCCAAAAAATCAAATATAACCAGCCTCAATGACTACCGCCCAGTGGCACTTACACCTATCGTCACCAAATGCCTAGAACGGTTGGTCTTGGGTCACATTAAAGGTTGCCTCCATCCCTCGTTCGACCCCCATCAATTCGCTTACAAGGCAAATAGGTCAACTGAAGACGCCATAGCCATCACCCTACACACAGCGCTGAGCCACCTGGAGCACAGAGGGAGGTTGCTCTTTATTGATTATAGCTCAGCCTTCAACACTATCATCCCTGATATCCTGGTCAGCAAACTGACTGATCTAGGACTCCACCCACTCACCTGCTCCTGGATTAAAGACTTTCTCACAAACAGACCACAGTCAGTAAAACTTGGACACAACCTCTCCGCCACTAGATCTCTGAGCACGGGCTCCCCACAAGGGTGTGTGTTGAGCCCACTACTCTATACCCTCTACACCGCCGACTGTAGACCCGTCCAGTCCAGTAATACCATACTGAAGTTGCGGATGACACAACGGTGGTGGGGTTGATCTCTGAGGGTGATGAGTCAGCCTACAGGGATGAGGTTCTGAAATTGTCCAAATGGTGTCTGGCAAACAACTTGACTCTCAACACCTCAAAAACAAAAGAAATCATTCTGGACTTCAGGAGACACCGGGCAGACCTCGCCCTCTCTACATTAACGGAGATTGCGTAGAGAGGGTCTACGCTTTCACCTTTTTGGGCACCATATTATCTGCCGACCTCTCATGGTCAGGAAACACTACTGCTGTCTTCAAAAAAGCACAGCAACGTCTGCACTTCCTGAGAGTGCTCAGGAGGAACAACGTCGGGAAGGAGCTGCTAGTGACCTTCTACCGCTCCACCGTCGAGAGCATCTTAACTTACTGCATTACGGTGTGGTTTTTCCACCGCACAGAGGCAGAACGGAAGAAGCTCCAGAGAGTGGTAGCTAAACACTGCAGAGAGGATCATTGGCTGCACCCTTCCCTCCCTAAAGGACATCTACTTATCCCGTTGCCTCAACAGAGCAAAGGCCATCACTAAAGACTGCTCCCATCCAGCCTTCCCCATGTTTGACCTGCTGCCCTCAGGCAGGCGCTACAGGTCTATCAGGACTAGAACAAACAGACTCAGAAACAGCTTCTTTCCACAAGCCATCACCATACTGAACACACACGGTCACTGACTGTTTTCCCCCCACATGTACACACACATATACATTCACAATATACGGTATATGTGCAATAACATTACATATATTTTTTATTTACAAATGTTCTATTTTATCTTTGTGTGTTCTTACTATTTAAAATGTTGTCTGTAAAATTTGATACAAGGTGAAAGTGCTGCTAAAATTTCGTTTTTCATTTAATGTGCAATGACAATAAAACTTCTGAATCTGAATCTGAATCTATAGTTCAACAATGATAAAATGTCAGAATATGATCTGTATGTTATTCTAATGTTGATCTAGCTTACTGCTAGTCTCATACAGACAAACTGACACATACATTTCAACACATTCAAATGCAGTTTAGTGTGATAGTGTAATGTTAGACCAAGTGAAACAGCGCTGTGTTACCTCACAAGTTTCATTTGTCTAATAAACTGACGAGTAGTAATTCTGCGTGTAGTTTGGTAGAATGAAATGTCCATATTCCTTTTATATCCGCGGGACTCGCGTCGCGTTTGGAGCTGATAGCTGTCTCTTAGCAATCCCGAACTGCTTCATATCACAGTCATGATAAAATCATCGATGTATTCAGTCATCCATAAACATTGTTAGATCGGTCGGCTTGACGTTGACGACAAGATCCATAATTCTTAGCAAATGTTGCGTCATCAAACTACGCCTTTGTTATTGTAAGAGGTTAGCGACCCCTAGCGGTGAAAAAAATGACATACTGTACGTTTAATTTGTGTTATAAACAATTTTCAATGTTACACCTGTAATGTTTACAATTTATAACATGTGATGTTATGTTATATTATTTCCACATGTGATGTGTTTTAGTTTGAAAGCAGACGTTGTTCATTCAGCCCACAAGGGGGCGCGTTAGTTCCGTTTGGTTGAGACTGCGTAAACAAGACAAAAGAAAACGGAGTGCGGAACAGAAAGTTCACTAAAAGATCTAAAATCTGCTTTGCTGTGTCAGAGTTTTATTCAGAAACTTTACACTGGCGACGAGGATTTAACTTTTACCCCCTCTCTTCGAACATGGAAGCTACACTGCCGTCATTCCCTGCTTTTGATATCACTGACGATCAAAACTCCTCCATCCGCTGGAAGAAATGGTTACAGCGCTTTGAAAACTTCATAGTTGCTCTGGATATAAAAGATAATACAAGGAAACGTGCAATGCTTTTGCATTATGCTGGGGATGGTGTACAGGACATTTTTGACACACTTTCTGACACCGGAGAAGCAAAGGACTATAAATGCGCAAAAAACAAGCTAAGTGAGTACTTTTCCCCTAAAATCAACATCGCCTATGAGACTTACAAATTCAGACAAGCTAAACAACGAGCAGGGGAAACACTTGACTCGTATCACGTCAGGCTACGGTACTTAGCAGCAACATGTGATTTTCCGGATGTTGAAAGAGAGATTAAAACTATGATCATTCAAACGGGCACGTGCAATAAATTGCGGCGTCAAGCACTACAGCAACCAGAGATGACGTTGACGCGCATCCTGTCACTCGGCAGAACCATAGCACTTGCTGAGATTCAAGCATCAGGAATGGAACAAACACAACAAGGTGCAGTACAAGAAAATCCACGGGAAGACGTTATGGCTGTTGAAATGGGAAGAGGGGTGGGAAAGAAAAGATGCTACAACTGCTCCGGTACTTTTCCACACCTCGAGGGAATGTTATGCCCAGCACGGGGGAAAAGATGCAACGCTTGTGGAAAACAAGGACATTTTGCCAAATGTTGTCGCTCTAAATAGCCACAAAATAACATCAGAGGCAGACATGAAGTGCATTATGTACACACCAGTGGAAACAGCAGCACTACATCCCAAGCAGCAGGTACCGCAGACACAGAGTCCTCTGAGGAATATGTATACACAGTTAACCGACCAAAAATGAATCTCCCACATGCAAAGATAAAGGTCAGTGACTAATATACAAGTGATGCTTGATTCTGGGGCAACTGTAAACATCATTGATGAAGCAACTTATCAGAGACTGAGACGTAAGCCCTCACTCACTAAATGCACAGTTCCCATCTTTCCGTATGGTTCAAGCACCCCACTGCCTACCCTGGGAAAATTCACCTCACTGGTGGAATCCAAATCACGATTCACAAACGCAACTTTCCCAAGTACTTCAAGGCAGTAATGGCAGTTTTTCTTGGCTATGACACTGCCAGTCAATTGGGACTAATCAAAGTTGCTAACACACTCCACACAGCTCCAGAGCAGTCAGTGCAGCCACCACAGCCTATGACAACCTCAAACCAGATGGAGATGAATGCAATTGGTGATCTCCTCACTGAGTATGGTGACCTCTTTTATGGGATGGGAAAATTAAAGGACTTTCAAGTCAAGCTGCACATAAAGAAAGACGTTCCTCCAGTCACGCAACCTCACAGAAGAGTACCGTTCCATATCAGGAGGCGAACTGAAGCTGAATTACAACGTTAAGAGGAACTTGACGTCATCGAAAAAGTGGACGGGCCCACTCCATGGGTTTCTCCAATTGTTCCTGTTCCAAAGCCAAAAGACCCAGAAGCGGTGCGCATTTGTGTGAACATGAGGATACCAAATCAAGCCATCGAACGAGAAAGACATCTCACACCTACAGTAGATGACGTAATACAAGCGCTCAATGAAGCCAGGTTCTTCTCAAAACTGGATTTAAACTGTGGATATCATCAGCTAGAACTGGAGCCATCATCACGATATATCACAACATTCTCCACTCACGTAGGACTGCGACGTTATAAAAGACTGAGTTTTGGAGTTTCCTCGGCAGCAGAGGTATTTCAAAATGCAATTCAGCAAGCCCTGGATGGTATGCCAGGAGTTATTAATCTGAGTGATGACATTCTGGTGTTTGGCAGAACGAAAGCTAGCCATGATCAAGCTTTAAAGGCAACATTTCAGCGACTTAAGGAGAAGAACCTGACTCTTAACAAGGCCAAATGCTCCTACGCACAAACCGCTTTGGACTTCTTCGGTTACACATTCTCAGATGGGGGTTTTTCTCCTGATCCCAAGAAGGTTCAGGCGCTACATGATGCTGCTGCCCCAACCAATGCCAGCGAGGTCCGCAGTCTTCTCGGCATGGCAAATTACAGTGCCCGCTTCATCAAAGATTTTGCCACTATAACTCGACCTTTGAGAGAACTTACAAAAAAACAGGTTCGCTGGACTTGGACGGAGGAACATCAGAAGTGCCTTGATAAAATGAAACAAAGTCTAACAAGTGATGCTGTCATGACATATTTTGACCCGTACAAACTAACTGAATTGGTGGTTGATGCAAGTCCCGTTGGTCTTGGGGCCGTGTTGGCACAGAGAAATGGCCCATATGAACCAGCCAGAGTGATAAGCTATCTAAGCAGAGCCCTGTCACCCATTGAACAAAAGTATTCACAAACCGAACGTGAGGCTCTCGCTATTGTGTGGGGCTGTGAGCATTTTCACATGTATTTTTATGGGGCACCATTTACCCTTGTCAGTGACCACAAACCTTTGGAATGGATTTTCAATAACCCCAAATCCAAGCCGCCTGCTCGTATAGAACGCTGGAGTCTACGCCTTCAGCTTTACAACTACACAGTCCGTTACAAGTCTGGCAAGGACAACCCAGCGGATTATATGTCACGCCACCCCACACATGTTTCACATGTCTTTCAGGAGGTTTCAAACACCGAACAACAAGTAGAAGAATACGTGAACTTCCTTACTGAAAATGCCGTCCCTAAGGCAATGACATTCACAGAAATTCAGAATGCAACCACAACTGACCCCACTCTATGCAAAGTCATCCAATTCATCAAAGAAGGCTCATGGGGGTCGCTGTCTGAACAACAGGATTTTGCTGATGGAGTTGATGGTGCTGTAATGAAATCATTCTATAAAATCAAAGATAAACTGACAGTAACCACAACTGATGACACTGTACTGCGTGGCACAAAGATTGTAATCCCCCAATCTTTACAAGTCAGGGCAATATCACTTGCACACGAAGGCCACCAGGGGCTGGTCAAAACAAAGAAACTGATCAGGGAGAAAGTCTGGTTCCCTGGCATTGACAGACAGGTAGAAACCATGATAGCTGGCTGCATCCCATGTCAGGCCGTTGTGCCCAATCACACACAAGAACCTCAACGCAGGTCTGAGCTGCCTTTTTCACCATGGGAAAAAGTTGGTGTAGATTTTTGTGGTCCGTTCCCCTCCGGTGATTACCTTTTGGTGGTCATTGATGAATACTCCAGGTATCCAAAGGTGGAGATTCTGCAGTCCACGTCAGCCAGAGCCACAGTTCCTAAACTTGACAAAATATTCTCAACACTGGGAATTCCGCTAGAGGTCAAAACAGATAATGGCCCACCCTTCCAAAGCTCAGAATTTGCAGACTTCGCAACATACCTAGGCTTCAGACATAGGAAGATAACTCCACTCTGGCCTCAGGCTAATGCAGAGGCTGAACGTTTTATGCGTACCCTTGAAAAGGCTATACGAGCTACACATGTTGAAGGCCGCCCATGGAAACAGACTCTATACGCGTTCCTCCGCAATTACCGTGCCACGCCTCACTGTTCGACTGGAATGGCTCCTGCTGATGTGCCGTTTGGGAGGCCCCTTCGAATCAAGCTACCTGGATCTCCTCTTTCCTTCCAGTCTCTGACGCATGCACCACTACGACAGGCAGATGCCCTGGCAAAGAACAGGATGAAACAAAATGCTCAATACTGCTAGGTGGAATTATGAAATAGAAACAGGCCTTAATGCAAGATTTTAATCATAAAATAATAAATTTCAATAAAAAAATAATTCACATTTCTACTACATAAATGACCCAATTTACATACACATTCATCTTTCCAGGGTGAAATATCCCTTTAAGTCCTCAGCAATTGTACACACTGTAAAGACAGTTACGATGACGTTGATTTTACCACATCAATCTGAGTGCGAGTCTGATGAAACCTTCAAAGAACTTATTTAACCTGAACCTCCATCACAAGGACGGCTTGAGAATGACGTTTCTCAGTGAAACGCAACTCAGTTGTCCACCCTGTCATCTTCATCTTTTATGAAAATAAGCAAAGTTTTTAACAAATTAGCAAAACCTTTTGCTTAATTTATTTATAAAGAAAGTCCAGTTAGTATTGTTTGAAAGTTTGACCAAATATATTTGCTGTTAGATGTTATTTAAAAAAGAAAGTGCAACTATCACATATTTTACAGGGAAACAAATATTTTGCGGTAATTTTATTATCAAAAGATGATATTCCCAAATACATGGTTGAGAAAGGGACTAAATATCTTTCTGAAAATCGAAATTTTATAATCACTATGCAGTGAAAAATGTATTTACTCTACTTTGATTTTGTGACAGGGTGGACATGTTTTTGGTTTGCCCGTACATTGTCTGCTTGCAGTTAATTTATAAAAAGTGCTGGAGCTTGACCAACATTTCGTTTCTAACATCTTATGGTCTCCTTAATACAACAAATATGAAGTTAAATGGAAAATCTCAGATTTTTATTTGGGAAATTGTGAAGTCTCAAAGGCACTCTATGGTGATATTGAGTCCTCTAATGGTGCATTACATTTATAATGCATGATGTTGGAACACATGTAAAAGGCACACTGATGGACTGTGATAGCTGAGGCTCTTTTAAGAAGACAGGATGTGGTTAAAAAGTAAAAGGATGCTACTTCTACGAACAGTAAAAACAATCGGAAAAATTAGGGTGTATTCACATCGTTTTTTCTTCTCCTACCCTTTCTGAGTAATAGTAATGAGTAATATTGTGATGTAATGCATCCGGCAATGCATTCCACGCCCCAGCACACACACACACAATATAATGCTATAAAGCCCTATGAAATCACATTACTATCGATTTCGCTCATTTGAGCCCTGCCCACAATGTTAGATGTTTCTCTCAATCTCAAATAACTGATATACAAGGACTATTCATCCAAAAGCGCAAATATATTCAAGTAACAATGTTCAAAGGTAAGAGCTTTAGAATTTTTTTCTTCAACCTGTTGAACCTGTGAAAATTTTGAACAGAAAAACTGTCTATGAAAACAGCTCAACTAGATACCAGTTTTCTGTGTATGTCAACAGATGACTTTGATGTTGTCCTCTTTAATTATTGTTAAGTTAGTTGTGTCATTTATGTTTTTAAAGACAAAATAATAAATATTACAAAAGTTTGTTTTTATTGTCTTGCACAGAGAGCCATTTGCACATTGAAATGATTATCGCTGTCCTCCTGTTCCCGGGTAAGAGCCACATAGAAGATCTACATCTCACTCTTTAAATAGTGCAAATGTATCAGATACATTTTAAAAATGTTCACACCAATATAAAAAATCAAGGGTGAAATTTTGCAACAAATCAAAAGGTTTTATGAAATGTTCTTTAAAGTTATATGCGATATGTTTGCTTGAAATAGTTTTGGTGTGAACCTTTTGCAGCATATAGGCCAGCAAGTTTACTGTGTCCTTAATGTGATTTGATAAAAGTCTTCAAGATCAAGTTTTTTTAAATCACCCATTGTCTCTATGCACTTACATATTGTTTGTCATTAAAAAAAATTGTATCCTTTAATAATAATAAAGGAATGATAATTTTCCTTTAAAGGAATTATAACACTATTATTTTGCTTTCCAGAGATCACAATTTACTTCAAATCTACTTATATGTAATACCTTAGTACAAGTACATAAGATGTATTTATTTATAGTTTATTTTCTGTATTTTCTTTCTCAGCTGTCTATTCTGAAAATAAAATAAATTATGGAACATTCTCAGCATGTGTCTACAAAAACCGAAGCCTAAAGGTTGAATGTCTTTACCCACCTTGTGAAGACAACACACCCTTTAACTGCGACTTGTATGATGTTGAAGAAAACACAAGAACGCTAATTGGCAGCTCAAACCAGGCAATGGTAAACGGCAAAGTTTCATACTTAAATGCTTCATCTGGAAAATGTCTACTCATTATCAAAGATCATGCCACCATTTACAGTAACAAGACCAAGATTTACACATGCTATCTGTCACGAAGAAAAAGTGAAGAAGAGAAGAACCTGACTGTACAATATAAGAAAAGAAAAGGTTAGTGTCAGTGAAGGATATGATCACAATGAAATTGACAGGAAAATAATGGTAAATATGCAAAAATATGTGAAAGATACAGATGACCTTATCATTAATTTCCCAAAAAATTAATGAGGTTGGGGGAAACACTAAATGTGGAAACATTGGCATTCTGTGATAAGCAGAATGCTTTATTCTTTCTAAATGGTTAACCTGCAGTTAAAAAGCAGGTTTGAACACTTCATAACACTTGCTAAAGATGATTATTTATGCAAATTTAGGTAATGAAATGTGCTATATTTGTTGTTGTTTTTTAATCAGTGCATTATCCTACACCCTTTAACAGATGAAGCCTTCTTTTTACTTTCAGAGCCCAAGGTCTGTCCCTCAGGTGGACCGTTCCTACATGTCTCAAGACTGCTGTGGTCAATGGCATTTCTTTTCTTCCAAGAAACGTACTTGTAAAATCAAACGTTTTTCCCCACTCAAAACCTATACTCAAAACCAACTCATAAGAGTGGAGTGTGCATAGGAAACATTGTGGAAACCATTAAATAGGAGATTATACTTAACGTATTAGGAACACACCACCACTGAAGGTGTTTATCTGTTCAGTAGCTATACTTACTGCATTGTCCAAATTATGTGTTTTTATGTGTTTGGCCCTGGGTCTAAAAACCACACTTTTCATGCTCTTTCTATACTTAAATTTTTTCTATTTCAACAATGCCCAACAGTGTATGCATGCATCATGAGACAATTCTGTGTTTTTTTTTTTTTTCTGAACGCAGTCAACATTTATATTACAGTGTCACCACAAGTTATGTATTCCGTTATGTTTAATAACAAGTCCTCACAGGTTTAACCTTTTATACCTACACTTAATGTTGTCACGTTTTCTTTTAACAGTCAACTTATTTTCGGATCATCAATTATCAAACTGACCCACATGACTTTTCCCCATTAATTCTGTTAAAGTCCTCATGAAATCAAAATTGACCCTATTTACTTTGTTAGCACACATTTCTGGTCTTAGGGTAACCAATTAATCCTTGCATGTTAATAGTTTTTTTGTCGTGGCAATATTTAATCAAAATCTGAAAAGTTACTTCCGGTCTGGAATGGCGTTCCTTTTCCTTTTGACGACCTGTATGAATTTCTTTGTTCTGATGAACACAAAATATATTTTGAAGAATATGGGTAACCAAACAGTTGATTGGCCCGATTGACTTCCAGGGCTCTCAAGGGGGTCAAAGGGGGGGCGGGTTGGACGGGTCGCGGGAATGGGGGTGTTTCATTAATAATATTATCATTATTAGTGTTTTTGTTGTTGTTATTAATAATTGCTCATATACCAAATACAAAGTATTTATTCAATTTCCGCATGTGTGTGTGTGTGTGTGTGTGTGTGTGTGTGTGTGTGTGTGTGTGTGAGTGTGTGTGTGTGAGAGAGAGAGAGAGAGAGAGAGAGAGAGAGAGAGAGAGAGAGAGAGAGAGAGAGAGAGAGAGAGAGAGAGAGAGAGAGAGAGAGAGAGAGAGAGAGAGAGATTATGACTGGTGTTGTTTATTGTAAGTGTCTGTTGTCTTTTTGGACTTGCTGCCGTCCACCTGCACTGTCTCCTCCTCTGTCTCCTCCTCTAACGGGCCTACCCTTTTCACCACCTTCTGTGCCAGCATCCTCTAACCTGGCCTTTTTAGGGGGCTTTCCTCTCAGGGCGAATGAGAGGATGCTTAATTGCTTTTTACCTGACATATTTGAAAGACAGATTAAAGGCACAATATGTAACATTTTTGCTTTAAAAATAGCAAGAATCACTATATCTATGTTATATATGAAGAGCTCTTTTCCAAAACGCGATAAACGCCATTTAAAAAAAAAAATTTGTTTGTCGTGTCATTTTGTTGTGTACTGAACCTATTCACTGCTCCATCAACATTAAATGCCAAATTGCTATATTTCCTTGTTTAAAATATACTGCAAGATGCAGTTTCTTTCCAAATCGCGATAAGCGCCGAACCTATTTTTAGCCTAAACGCGATATATCCTCTGGACTAATCACAATTATCTCTCTCTCTCACTCTCTCACCCTCAAATCACTCGCGCGTATCGCGCCTGACGATCAATTCGCTGCGCGTCCGCACCGGGATAAACGCCTCGCGCCGCAGAACCTCCAGACGTGCGTAAACGCGTCTTTACATTGACTTAACATGAAAATCACTTGTGCCAGACGCTCTATTCGCGTTTGGTGTGAACGCCACTCACTCACATACACAAGGTCATGTCGGGATTTGTTCTATGTAAAGTGGACAATGGTTCTACTTTTTATGGGTTCGACACTTTACTAAATGCCAATGTATTTATTATGCCTTTTTTTTTTTTTTTTTTAAAGACAAACCATACATTTTTGGAAAAAGTTGATGGATTTATAACGTTTTGGAAAAAAAAAATGGATGGATTTATAGCGTTTTGAAAAAAACTAAAAAAAACTTTGAATTTATCATCAACAATTTTGTTGTTTGATTTAATAATCATTGTTCAACATGTTCAGACTGAGCCAAAAAAAAACATTTTAACAGGATAAATTGAATATTCACAAAATGTGTGGGTCTAGGTAAAAAATGTTATTTTCCTGAAAACTATTTAAATGTATTTATAGCGTTTTAGAAAAGAGCTCCTCATATTTTTTTTAGTTGTGTACTTACATTATCCCGACTGTTTCCAACAACTTTCAAACCAGGAGAAATTTGTAATTTAATTCGAAGACACGTCCCGTTTCTTTATTTCCGTTTTGTCGCCGTCAATGCCGTCATATCCGCGTTGTCCCTGGTTTCCGCTCGTACTGCCATAGCAACCAGAGCTATGAACCAGAGCCCTCTGATAGTAACCAAAGCGACTGACCTGGACCACTATGTAGTTCGCAATGTCTATTTGCACGCTGTTGTTGTTTCGTTCAAACATTATGGAACATGGCAAGCAGACTTTGGATAAAAAAGGAGAACTAAAACGATAATCAATATCAGCGCAGTGTTTTCGAGATGCCGAGAGCTCCCATAGACAGTATATAAACGAGAGCTCCACGTCCAAATCTTCGACCGCTCCTACATGTACTTTATTAAACAGGTGAGCACATTTACATAAAACTAATCAATGTCATATAGTTCAACAATGATAAAATGTTAGAATATGATCTGTATGTTATTCTAATGTTGATCTAGCTTACTGCTAGTCTTATACAGACAAACTAACACATTAATTTCAACACATTCAAATGCAGTTTAGTGTGCTAGTGTAATGTTAGACCAAGTGAAACAGCGCTGCGTTACCTCACAAGTTTCATTTGTCTAATAAACTGACGAGTAGTAATTCTGCGTGTAGTTTGGTAGAATGAAATGTCCATATTCCTTTTATATCCGCGGGACTCGCGTCGTGTGTGGAGCTGATAGCTGTCTCTTAGCAATCCCGACCTGCTTCATATCACAGTCATGATAAAAACATCGATGTATTTACTCATCCATAAACATTATTAGATCGGTCGGCTTGACGTTGACGACAAGATCCATAATTCTTAGCAAATGTTGCGTCATCAAACTACACCTTTGTTATTGTAAATAGGTTAGCGACCTCTAGTGGCGAAAAATTCCATACTGTGCGTTTAATGCATCCATGGTTAGGATATAATTATAAAAGACATGATTTTAAAATTGACCTATAACATCGACTATGCAATACACTTTGATTTATTTAGTGCTAATAAAATTATTAAGCCTATTTGGATAGAGAGATGTTTATAATGTGAGCAATATATCAGTCATCGTGTGATAACGAAAATATGACTAGGCCTAGCCCTAGACTACTTGTTCTTAGCACGTGTTGTCAGTGAACACTGAACAGGCTGTAAAACTGTTGGCTAAGTTACAGACACTCATGAAAAACTGATGCTAATTATCTGAGAAACATTCTCTAACAGCAGTCAAGCTGTCATTTTTTTGTGTCAAACAAGTTGTGAATTTGTTGTAACAGGAGATCATGACTTACTCTGTGCTCACTCAAGTGATGCTCGGAGTGATTTCCTCTAGCCCTTAATCAGTGTTTGGGGTCATTATGACCCCACTGGACTTTTCTTTCATTTTTTAAAAATGTTACCTTCATCTCAGGGGCATGAAACTCTGGGACTTTTCCTAAATAACCTATCTAAACATGCACAAAAAAACTGGGCTTGATTTGGTTGTTCTAAAGGTGTGTAAAAAAAAATTGACCTTTTAAGGTGTTTGGGGTCAAAATGACCCCACATTGAAAATGAATGGGAAAATGAAAAAAATGACTTTTTTTTATTTTGTTTGTCAAAAAAATCAAATTAAATCCATTATAAATCTGAAAATTTCTACATATAAACCAAGGTCTGGTCCTAGAGCATAAATAAAAAGTAGAACGAACTTTCTATCTCATACACACACACACACAGACACACACAAACACATAAACAAACAAACAAATGTATGTTTTTGCAACAGAGAGCATTTTTACAGAATTTGGCAAATAAAATAAACAAAACTGGCATAAATCTAAAAAAAATTTACATTTAAATCAAGGTCTGGTCCTAGAGCATAAACCCAAAGTGGAACGAACTTTCTATCTCATACACACATACACACAAACGCACACAAACACACACAAACACACACAAACACACACATGTATGTCACTGCAACAGAAAGCCTTTTTATAGAAATTGGCAAATAAAATAAATAAAACTGGCATAAATCTAAAAAAAATTTACATTTAAATCAAGGTCTGGTCCTAGAGCATAAACCCAAAGTGGAACAAACTTTCTATCTCATACACACACACACACAAACACACACAAACACACACATGTATGTCACTGCAACAGAGAGCATTTTTATAGAAATTGGCAAATAAAATAAATAAAACTGGCATAAATCTAAAAAAAATTTACATTTAAATCAAGGTCTGGTCCTAGAGCATAAACCCAAAGTGGAACAAACTTTCTATCTCATACACAAACACACACAAACACACACAAACACACACATGTATGTCACTGCAACAGAGCATTTTTATAGAAATTGGCAAATAAAATAAACAAAACTGGCATAAATCTAAAAAAAAATTACATTTAAATCAAGGTCTGGTCCTAGAGCATAAACCCAAAGTGGAACGAACTTTCTATCTCATACACAAACACACACAAACACACACAAACACACACATGTATGTCACTGTAACAGAGAGCATTTTTATAGAAATTGGCAAATAAAATAAACAAAACTGGCATAAATCTAAAAAAAATTAAATTTAAATCAAGGTCTGGTCCTAGAGCATAAACCCAAAGTGGAACGAACTTTCTATCTCATACACACACACACACACAAACACACACATGTATGTCACTGCAACAGAGAGCATTTGTATAGAAATTGGCAAATAAAATCAACTAAACTGGCATAAATCTGAAAAATGTCACATAAGCAACATGGAACAAGCTTGTTCCCACACACACACACACACACACACACACACACACACACACACACACACACACACACACACACACACACACACACACACACACACACACACCAACACACACACACACACACACAATCATGTCATAGTGGTGACTTGTAATGGTTCTGCAAATGTATATAATAATTTGATAATAATTATATAATTAATATTATATAATTATAATAATTAATTTGATAATAATAATAATTAGATTTTTTATGCATTTCAAAATGTTTAAATAAATATTCACATATATATATGTATATATATATCAAATTTGTGAGGAGAAGTGAAAATGAGTGAATGAATGGTTCTCTATGGCCCTCTATTGGATACATTTGGCCATTGCACTTTAATTCCTTTCCCATAAGAAATAAGTTTTTTCGACTAACCTTTAGATGGCAGTATTCCATCCCTAACACATAGAGCAATGCCCAAAAACCATTTATATTGAATTAATATCATTATTTAAGTGATTTTTTCTTTAAAAAATCATTTTTCATGAGCCAATTTATGGCCTAGTTATGTAATTGTGCAGTAAATAGGTAAAAAACTTCAAAATTTCCACAAAAACACAGCATAAATGTATAGTTGAGAAGTAAATAAAAAAAATGATATATAGTTTTCCATATAAAAATGTATATTTCCTTATGCAATCGCTCTTTAAAAGTTTGGGGTCAAAATGACCCCAAACACCTTAAGTGTTGTCCTTTTCAAACACTGATTAAGGGCTAGGGGTGAACGAAACTTGTTTCGGGCAGAATCATGTGAACAATTCCAGGATATGCTTTTTTTTTCATTGGTTGTTGCGTTCAATCTTGCCCAGATACAATAGTGCTATTTTCTGATTGGCTATTGTGTAGCCCCTTTCTTTTTTTGATTGGCTGATAAGTGGCAAGCTCGACTAAGAACTTCAGGGGAGACGCGCTTGATTGCTGCCGGTTCCATAGTGAGAGCGGCGCGGCCAGAGAAATGTTGATCGCTGCGGCATATTAAATATATTATAAATAGTGTTTCCGTGAGAAATACAATGTGTGGCGGGAGTGCGTGACAAAAGACCAAAATGAGTGACTGTCACGCTCAATGCGTGACACTTGAGACTGAGAGCCCTGGACTTGCATAGTATTTTCCCCATACTATTGAAGTAAAAATATTTTATTTTGTGTTCAGCATAAGGAAGAAATTCATTACAGCTTGAATGAAAATGGCACACAATAAAAAATATTCTGCTCACAAGTGATATTTACCTTGATTTTTCTTTGTTCTCTTCATGTTTCACATACACTTGACACTTTTGTCTCCTTGACAACCAAGTAGGCTACGCTAACGTTTAAATTTAACTCTATTATGGGCAGAATTGTTTGCTGTAATGAAAATAATTTTGTTTAAATATCTGTGCACACAATAGAGAGCCTAAGTCCCTCCCCTTCCGGTCGACCACCATGGGACCTTATTTCGGAAAAATATTGTATGGTAGTCAATGGCGAGAGACAACAAATATTTTGATCTCGTTTGAATTGTGCCCTGATTTACACATATGATGTTTGTCAATTTAAAAGATACATTTTAAAGTCAAGAAAGTCGCAGTTTGATGTAAAACTGTTGAGGTATAAGACTGTGAAAATACGTAATTACAAAGACTACAAACCCAGAAGGCGCACATGCGACGTCATACCTTTTCTCTCAATGAATGAAGCTAACTTTACTGAAGCTAACGGCTGTCATTTTTTCTATAGTCTTACATTATAATCGTAACGTAACGCCGTCATGCCTGAGTGTTTTGAGCCAGAATACACACATACAAGCAACGGATCTTGTGACGTACATAGTGCGAGACGAGAGATGTAGTTCATTGAGCGATTTTCACATAAAACTAAACGTTACTCTTCTGTTTTATGACAAACTGCGACTTTCTTGACTTTCGTAATTACCTTTTAAATTGACAAACATCATATGTGTAGTTCAGGGCACAGTTCAGACGGAATAAAAAGATAAGTTATCTCTCGCCATTGACTTCCATACATATTTTTTCCGAACTAAGGTCCCATGAGCCGGAAGCGGAGGGGCGGGACTTAGGCTCTCTATAAATACTGAAATCGACTGATTGTTTAACTCTGTTTATTTTATCATAGTTTTAAAATGTAATAATTCATATTTTTTGGAATATTTATTTATCAATATTTTTACGGATTGTCATATTGTAAGATTTAACGTAAAATAATAAAACTATATATGCATGACATTTTTTAAGATGTGAAAGATACAGATGACCTTATTAATTTCCCTAAAAATGAATGAGGTTGGGGGAAACACTAAATGTGGAAACATTGGCATTCTGTGATAAACAGAATGCTTTATTCTTTCTAAATTGTTAACCTGCAGTTAAAAAGCAGGTTTGAACACTTCATAACACTTGCTAAAGATGATTATTTATGCAAATTTAGGTAATGAAATGTGCTATATTTGTTGTTGTTTTTTAATCAGTGCATTATCCTACACCCTTTAACAGATGAAGCCTTCTTTTTTACTTTCAGAGCCCAAGGTCTGTCCCTCAGGTGGACCGTTCCTACATGTCTCAAGACTGCTGTGGTCAATGGCATTTCTTTTCTTCCAAGAAACGTACTTGTAAAATCAAACGTTTTTCCCCACTCAAAACCTATACTCAAAACCAACTCATAAGAGTGGAGTGTGCATTGGAAACATTGTGGAAACCATTAAATAGGAGATTATACTTAAACGTATTAGGAACACACAACCACTGAAGGTGTTTATCTGTTCAGTAGCTATAATATACTTACTGCATTGTCCAAATTATGTGTTTTTATGTGTTTGGCCCTGTCTAAAAACCACACTTTTCATGCTCTTTCTATACTTAAATTTTTTCTATTTCAACAATGCCCAACAGTGTATGCATGCATCATGAGACAATTTTGTGTGTTTTTTTTTTCTTTTCTTTTTATGAACGCAGTCTTACAGTGTCACCACATCTCAAGTTATGTATTATGTTATGTTTAATAACAAGTCCCCACAGGTTTAACCACAATAAATACTGAAATCGACTGATTGTTTAACTCTGTTTATTTTATCATAGTTTTAAAATGTAATAACTCATATTTTTAGGAATATTTATTTATCAATATTTTTACGGATTGTCCTATTGTAAGATTTAACGTAAAATAATAAAACTATACATGCATGACATTTTTTAAGCAGTAAATTAGAAGTATATATGTCTTGTGGATAAAACAATTGGCGTTGTTGTGCATTTAGCTCAGTAGCCTGGTTTACACCAGTGGGTCTGGGGAAGCTTCATTCACATCCCATTTCCAGAGGGGCGTCACCAACGGACGTCGCTTAAATGCCTCTAGGTGCAATTGGATGGACCTAAAACCAATCAGAGCGATCGTCATCGTGTAAAGCCCCGCCTCAACGTTTGTGTTTAGTGCTTTTTACAGTCTATGGTTTAGTGCCAAGATTTGGAAAGATTGGAAATGGGCTTGAATGGGCTCTTGGCCAGACTGACTTGCAGAGCAAATCTAAATTTGCCGGAAGTTCGTCTGGGTTTTCCCAGACTAATAGCTCAGGGGTTACTTCTCTGGTCATGTCTCCCGACAAAGGATCGAACCCTTGAATGGAAATTGAGCAATGTATATATGAATAAAAGCCTCAATTAAATATGTCATCAAAGTGATCTCTTCAGAAGAAATGACTGATTCCTAGACTTTCAATGGATAGACAAAAAAATGTATAATAATATTTAAAATATCAAGTCTAGCCTATATGACAGTAGGCGGTTCTTCCCTGTGGTATTGAAAACCGATACATTTCAAGGTATCGTATCAAAGTAGTTTCATAACAACACTAGAGTAGGGTGCCACAATTTTATTTTTATTTTCAAAGGGTGCCGTGGCTGAAAAAAGGTTGGGAAACACTGCTAGATAGTATCAATCCACGATGATGTCCTGTGTTGAAGCTGATTATGTGCGCATGCGCAAAAACCGAACCGCCCGCTTGCCCCCCTCTTGTAAACAAGACGACACGAGAACAGTAAACGGTGAGATGTAAATGAAACCCCATGTTTCTTTTCATTATTTCAATACCAATTTTATGATGGCTGCATGTAGATGCAAATTATTTATTCTCGTTCGTGGCTTATTTAAAACATGCTTCGTTATTTGTCTATGCTTTCCAGATAGCTCTGCTAGGAGCTAGCTAGCTATCCTTTTTTAACTGAGTCTATAATGTCCATTGATATGGCTTATAAATCTCTTTGAGTGCAGTTTTTTTTTGTTAGCTTATTGCCTGCAATATAATATTTATTTATTTTATTATAAAATATTTACCTTGTAATACACAACCAGCGTACTAATGTAAGGAGTGACTCCTGTTGGCCAGTTCTGTTAATAATGGAAATTATCTGTATATATCACAAGTAACTTGGTGCTAACGTTCAAATAGTTGGTTTTCTCTTTTGGCTCTATTACAGATTTGATCAGGCAACAAGGAGTAAAGGCACTTTTTCCTGTTACATACTGACTGTGGATATGAAAGGGTTAGTAGCAAGTATTACTGTCACTGATTAGAAATTATCTGAATATGTGCACTATAACTACACTATGATCTAAAATATTGTTTTCAGACAACAGAAAAGTTCTGAACCTGATGTCAATGTTCCAGTCATTGAAGAAGGTATTATCAGATTAAGCAATGCAGTAATGTCAGTTTTTAAAAAATATATTTTGAGAATTGATGTGTGTGGTGTCTTTTCTCAGGGGCAGTTGCTACTGCAGAGGACCCATCGGCAATCACAACTATTCAGTCTGCTTCTACGTTTTCTTCGGAGCAGCCGATTAAATACCTCTTCAAGACAGAGGGAGCTGGGGGGCAGGTAGGGGAGCTGTACCCTCCCTCAGGGCAGGTAGGAGATGGGGAGGAAGGGTTATATTCAAACCTGAGTAAGAACTTAGGCCCAGTTTACACCTGGTAGTGACATTCGTCTCAGTCATCTCATCACAAGTGGTCAGTCAAGAAAGACAGACTCACTTTTGCTCTCAAACATTCCACAGACATGACCTTTTGAGTGCTTTTGGAGAACAATTTTACAAATCTATTTAGTGCTGCTGTCCATGCCAGACAGATGTTAATACCAGGTTTAAACCAACCTAAATTCTTCCCATAGAATGTTCTTTCTGATGCACGATTCAGAAAGATTTAGCTGTGATCTCTCTTTTTCACTTTAGGTAGTATGTACAGACGAGTGTAGTTCTGAAAGATTATATTGCGTAACATCATTTTCCATCTTAATTTTCTTTAGGTTACATATCGAGTAATCCAGGTCGCAGATGGACAGCTGGAAGCTCAAACTGATGGTGCAACAGCTGTTAGTGTAGTTACTGGGTTTCCGGCTACAACACAGCCTGTCACACAGGTGGAAAAGCCTTTATTATTTTACCTGAATTAGATCATATAAATAAATCTGATTACAGCTAACTTAATTTAAATATGTCTTTCAGGCTGTTTTCTCTCATTCAGAAGGCTTAGATGGAGATGGCACAGAAACCCATTACACGTACTATCCTGCTACTATCTCAGACGCTGCAGCAGGCACAATGGTGACCAGTGTTCAGGCCTCAGATGCTCTGCTTAGTCAGAGTGCTCCTGCAGGTACATCATTAAACCCTTTTCAGTTTTATTATCTGCATGAATACACAACAATGCAACAGTTCTGTTCATTTCAGTTTTTTATATTTATTTGTTTGTTTTTTTGCTCCTGCTTTAGGTCAGTTGTATGTTATGATGTCTCCGCAGGAGGTCCTTACTGGAGCCAACCAGAGGTCTATTGCACCTCGTACACAACCTTACAATGCGTAATGTTGCCTTTTCCAGCCTCTTAAAAGCACTCAGTCGTTTAATACATTTCTCTTTTCAGTTATTGCTGTTTCGCTATCTTTAATGACCACAGTGACCACACACAATAATAAAAAATATAAATAAATCAAAATAATAAACTCAGTTTATTATTTTGATATCAGTCTAAGCATGCCATTATTCTATTTTATATTAAATGTTAAAAATATAGTGTATTTAATTGAGCTGTTAATAAACGTATGACAGGATGTTTGCGGGTCTTAAAAATTCTTAATTCGCCCTTACACAAATTAACGGCTTAAAAAGAGCAGACGGTCTTAAATTCACAAAGTCATAGCATTAAATGTTGCATGCATTGCAAAAAATGAATGGGTCTCATTCACTAATAATTGCGTGGATCTTTTCGTATTTGTACGCACAGGAGACCTTCTCACGAAAAATCTCCGCCTAATTCACAACACAAGCGTACGCACATGAATTTGTTCTTAATCTCGTTCTAATGTTAGTAAATTTGGAGTATTTTAAATGAGCGGCCACGTGCATGAGGTTACTCATTTGCATAAAACACGGCCAAAATATTTTCCATTGTTCGTACACAGATGTAACGCACAAATTTGTGCGTACGCATGCTTAGTGAATGAGACTCAATATCTTCCTCTGTATTTTTATCCTGTTTTCCAAACAAATATCGAAACATCTTATAATCTAAATACATTTACTCAAGATCCAAATGTAAAATGAAGTCTTAAAATGTTTTACAAAATTAAGTTAATGATTAAAGCAAAAACAAATATTCAAAACAAAAATTTTCAAACATATTTTATGTCTCCAGTAAATGCATCTTGATTTAAGAATCTTTAGACTTTTTCGCTGGAAAAACAACTGGAAGACAAATATACTGAGGAAGAACATCACTGTTTTTTGTAGTGCGATCAGAAGATACAGTAAAAGTTATTTCCATATTCTAGTAGTTGGGAGGAGAGGTATTCAAGCTACTGTTTTTTTGTAAAATGAATTAAAAAGTGATGGATATCTGTTGTAAGTTGTATTTCCAATCTTTGAAGTGTTGCTAATACAACTCATTGTTTCTCCCTAGACATTTACATTTTGAATTCATGGATTAGCTTATGGTCCCAAAGAAGAAGAAAAAAGAGTTGTAACACACTTTTTCAATATTTGCAGTAAGTCAGAGGGGCCAAGAACTTCTAGAGATGATAAAAGGCGAGCTCAGCACAATGAAGGTAAAGGTTTTCAATTGAAAAATTATTGAAAATTACATGCAGGTTGTTGTGTAATATATTTGTGAATGATTATTTTCAAACCACTTTACAGTTGAGCGAAGACGCAGAGACAAAATTAACAACTGGATTGTTCAGCTCTCAAAAACAATTCCAGACTGCACCATCGATGCCACTAAAACTGGACAGGTATGTGTTAGTTTTGTGAATATAAGTGTATCAGAAATATCTACTGGATAGGCTGTATGCCGAACGTCACATGAACAAACAGGAAAAGAAGTCTCATTGCATCCGCTTGTCGGAGAAAGTGTTACTGGCAGTATGAACTGACGGCAATGTTGTTGATGTTTTATTCGATTTAAATATCTTAATGTTAGAAAAATAAAAAACTTTTAGATATCAGTCTGCATATGTGATGGACATTGGTTATGCTTATCTTTGATCTTGAGTAAAACAGCTCTTTATTTAACCAAGCACCTACAAAAGACCTGAACACGATGCAACCTGTTTTACAGAATATGGAAATTTGTTGCAAATAACCCCATTATATCTGCCGTTGTGTGTTACAGAGTAAGGGTGGGATTCTATCAAAGGCCTGCGATTACATTCAGGAGCTGCGACAAAGTAACAGCCGGTTAGGAGATGAAATGAACAGCCTTGACAGGTTGAGGATGGATAACCAACTGTTACGGCAAGAGGTATTTTACTTGTTTGCATCAATTAGGGCTAATTTTAAATCTAGATTAAATTAATCTAATAATTCAGTTGCACTTTAATCATAGTTTTGATCCTAGTTTAAATTTTACAGTGAACCTGAATTATTTTAAACTCAGTTAAATCTCAAAATTAATCACAGGTAAAGGTTTTAAAAACTAATTTGTTATTTAAAATTAATTGGCAAAACCAAGATCAACATTACCATTTTAGGCTTTATCTATCTATATGTTATATGCTATATGATAGATGGATAGATAGATAGATAGATAGATAGATAGATAGATAGATAGATAGATAGATAGATAGATAGATAGATAGATAGATAGATAGATAGATAGATAGATAGATAGATAGATAGATAGATAGATAGATAGATAGATCGATCTATCGGATGAGAACTGAACTGAGCTCAATGTTGACATCACTGTTTTCTGCAGAGATACTTTATAGCTGAATTGAACTTCATAATCGATGAACTTTACACAGTTGCTAAACTGAATCAACACTGAACTGACATCAGCTGAATAATAAGAGTATTGTAGTTTTTAGAGCTGCTTTAAAGCTGAACGGAATTCTTTTTGCATCATTAATCATTATTTCCCTGTTTATTACTGTACAGCTGCTTTGAAACAATCTGTGCTGCATTTCCCTAAAAGCATTGTGAGCCTAAAGCCAGGGACACACCAAGCCATCGGTTTTTGAGCATTGGCCGACTTAGTTTTTTCTGTCTGTTTTGCACCGTTGGTTCTAGTCGAACCATGTCGGGTTTTTTGTTTATCCGATTCAACATGTAGAATCAGTGTCGGGCCGTCGATTAGAGAGTGAACTGATTATAGCTGTTCAGTTTAGCGAACACAAGACTAAGAGCAAAAGTGATGAAAGCAAGCAAAGTTATGACGGCACAGACAGAAGGCTGTTCTAATTTTATGTCATCTTACCTGAGCATTCCAATGCGCAAATGTTGGATATTTATAACATTTATAAATATTTTCAAAATAACAGGAGCGAGTGAAATAAAAAACGTGATCAGCATTCAAAACGGTAAGCAAGCACTGCTCTGTTTATGGTTTGTATACCTGCAGTCTTAGTTTTGCTTTCCCTTTTTGAATGACGAATATATATCTGCTTAAATAGACAGTTACCTCCTTGACATGCAGACGCAGAACACGTGTGCTAGTTGACAGTGTCCCTGTAGTCCTTTCGGTGTGTTCAAGCACAGATTTTTTTCCCCAATGTTTTCTTCTTTTTTGGCGTTGGTTTGGTGTGTCCCCACCCTAAGTTGATCGTAAACCAATTGCATCAAAGGACTCTATGATTTACTTACGATGTCTATGAGGCTTAAGATGCTTTCGGGAAACGCATCCCTGTATCTTATAAAGCATTATATACAGTAAATAAAGGTGACTTGACTTGGTATGTTTTCCTGTCTATCTTTATCACTTTCTTTATTTCTCTCTTTTGTATTGTTCTCATTGACAGTTTTATTTTGTCTTCTTGTTTTTTAAAGGTGGAAGATTGGAAGTCTAAGAATCAGATTTTGAGGAACCAACTCGGACAGCACGGCATAGTTGCAGCAGCAAGTGCAGATTCCCAGTGAAGAATTATATGGAGTTTTGGAAATTTAGAACAAAAACATTTGGTGCTGGAGATGCACATTTCTGCAGTTTTTTTAACAACCTTGAACAACGCTTAATGCATGACTTACATAATGCAGTATTCAACCTACTGGTGATCAGTGGTGTGCACTTTAATCGCTTATAGTAAAGTGCACTTTCAGTCGTATTGCGGTGCCCCCTGAAAGGCACTTTCAACCGAGGGTGACCACCTCCCCAATCACAACCCCCAGAACGCGATTTCAACCAAGGGGGACCCCCGCCCCCATGCCCCCGGAATGCGATTTCGCCCCTGCCCCAGCAGAGGTCTGTGCACGCCACTGTTGGTGATGATTCTCCATCAGGATCTTGCCTTATGTACATAATTTATTTTTTATTTTTTGCACCTTCCAGTCCCCATATTTTAATGTAACTTAGCATTCATTTTTATGTACCAGGACAGGTCAGGAAAATGTGTTCATTTTGTACTTTTACTTCTAAATTTGTGAAAATTATACATGTCAAATATTTGTTTTTAATGTATTTTTCATATTTTTCATACTTTTCAGAAGGTATTTCAATTTAATTTGTTTGAATAATGAGCATGTAAATTAACAGCTTATTAATTGACAATTTACAACACATAGCATCATAGGTGATTTCACTATTCAGAGTGCTGAAATAAATAGACACATTTCTCCTATGCCATTTTTGTAGACTCTGGTGTAAGAATGTTTTGTGTTGCAACACCTCAGTGTATGTTGTTATGTTATGCCTTTTCACTTGTCAAATATTTAGTTTTTAACAGAAACAGACAAAAATATCTCTGATTCCTGGAGATATTCTTGTCTATTTTTGTTAAATACCAAATATTTGGTATGAAAAAAGGCTCAAGACTTAAAAATCAAGGGTCATGCAGCACTTCAGGCCTTAAAGAATCTGCTTTCATTGTTCTTAGACCTTCCTCTATGACACGTGTAGAACTCCACTCCTCGAGGGCTACTTTTCTGCAAAGTTCCAAAAGCTCCAAAACACCTGCCCAGAAGTTTCTAATAATCCTGAAGATGTTGGTTTGCTGGTTCAGGTGTGTAATTAGGGTTGAAGCTAAACTTTGCAGGACAGTGGCACTCCAGGAACTGAGTTCTATGACCATGGACATTATGGCAAGCCATTTTAACATTTATTTCTTAAAACTACAAAGTATATGTTTTTCTAGTCCTTTTTTAAATTAATATTAAGTAATCCAATGGTTGCTTATATCGTTGTCCATTTTGCTAGTAACCATTCTTGTACATAATTCCAATGGTGACTGGTGTATTCATACAATTATGTACTAGTACAGTGGTTCCCTATCCTGGTCCTGGAGTACCCCCAACACTGCACATTTTTGATGTCCTAACACACATATATGAGTTGGAGTAGGGCTGGCAACGATTAGAGAGTTTCTAAGGCTGCGTTTACACTTGGCATTAACATGCGATCACCGTGATCCGATCAAGCAGATCGGATCATAAGCCAATCAGGACACGGTGCGTTTACACCTGTCCACATCAAGTGGTTTCTGAATCTGGATAACAGATCAGATCTTGCATTCCCGCGGTAAAACAAGAAAAGGAAAAAAGGATAGCTCTGGTGCAAAGTCGACCTCAAGTGGTGGGTTTTCTTTTAAAAACAGAACGATCGATAACATTACGATCAGAAGTGCGTTTACACTTGTCTTTTCAATGTGTATGTGGACAACATCTGGATACAGGTCGCATGTTAATGCCAAGTGTACGCAGCCTAATACAGTGCAATTGACCGTTCGCAAAGACCCGCCCCCCTTAGTTACTGTCGCTATGTCCGACATGCTACGCCGTTCTCACGCCACACCATGTTCTCACGCAGTGAAAAATACATTGCGGAGCAGAGAGGAGACTGACAACACGCTGACAGACAGGACAGACCAGGTTACTTTTCGGTTACGTTTGATATTAAACATATTAAACAAAGTCTCACCTTTCAAATTTGGTCATTTTTTAAAAGAAATTTAAACAATAAATACCGTTTTGTGGCTCTTTAATGTGTTTTGACAGATCGCTGTAGAGCATCAGTTAAAGCTACTTGTGAACCGATCATCTCTTCCTTCTAGTTAATTTATAGCCTCAAATAAACATTAACAAACATAAGAAGGAATGTTGTTTTAACCACGGAAAGACGTCAGTACACTCCGTTTTTCAAGTTCAAATCCTCCCATGTTAATCTACTTTGGGTGTTTCTCAATATGCGTTCTTCAGCGATCTTGCGTCCTTGTGTTCTCGTTTTACGTCATTATTAACCGTCGAAGTTCAGACCCAATTCTCAAGAACGCAAGTGCAGAGGACGCATGAAAGAACCCGGATGTGTTCTTGATACCGAGGATGCATCGAATGCAGACTTGAGTTAGTACTCGCCTGGTGTCCCAGAAGTCATTGCGGCCGGTTCCGAGTTCGTTCTTCCAAGGAAGCTTGGCAAGACCGGTCTCCACGAGAACACAAGTCCGTTCTCTGCGTTCTTGGAATTGAGAAACAGCCTTACTCTCCTGACTGCTTTGTCGGACAAAATGGCGGATGGCGAAGTATGATTGGTCAGATCACCTGTCAATCAAGCTCCCTGCGAAGGGTCAATTGTCTACTACATTAGAACTAGTCTACCTGAAAGAGTTAATAACAGGAATGCGAACCTGGAACAAATTTAGTTAACAGTTAACAGCACTAATCAGAGGTGAATAGAGGTATGTATAAAGTAACCATTCTGACTAGTCATTACTAAATAACGCAATCATCATTAGTGAAACCTGAACTATTAATAATAAAATTGGGATTTTGTTTATTTTGAGCAGGTCTACTACTATTAATGGTGCACTAGTCACCACTATTTATTAATAAGTACTAGTATACAAACAAACAAAGTTTGTTTAAATTACTAAATGTTAAGACGGCTTGCCATATTACAAATGAAATCATGAGCCTGTTTCTTTAAGGATTTGTAGGGTTTCCGGTGACGTGAGTGAGTTCAAAGTTGTAACTGTGTTATTAGTTGCACTATGGACTCTCTACGTCTACGGATCCTGTGATGGAAGGATTATGCGTTGCTATTTCAAATAAAATTTAATAATAAGCCAGAGCAATGATTTGCATACTGTTAGTTGCAGGGCACGGCACGGTTTTAGAGACACAGATTAAGGTAAATCAACTGATTTAAACGTTTTCCTGTGAGCTGCAAAAACGATTATGATTTCTTAAAACTTTGTGTCATTTTGCAGTTGGCGTTTGTAATAACTTTAATGCCACGTTGTTTTGTTCAAAACAAGAAAGAAAAGATGTAATGCAATGTTCAACATGTCTCTATATTTCAAGAGTGATATTACAGGTCTGTATGCTCAACTGGCCGGTGTGCCCAAAGCTCTGTTACCTGGAGTGGGTGGAAAGAAAATATTGGATTTCTGGTGGGAAACCGTCAACACGTGAGTCATTATATTTGTTGTTAACATCATTGCGAAAGGTGTTTTCCATGCAAACTAATGCAACACAGTATTTACCCTCTCTCCCAGTCGCCAGCTCTTCAGTGAAGTCTATCTGGTCACGAATGCTGATAAGTAAGTCCTTGTTCTGTCATTTTGACAAACATGCCAACAATTTTTTTGTAATGTTTACATATCTTTTTTGTGAAAATAAGTGCAGGAAGTGTGGCTTTTTGTATGTTTAAGATGCACAATAGCAGCCATTAAACTAATTTAAAATTGTATATTGGTTCAAAACTGCACTCAATTCAGATACAAACACTATGAGCGGTGGGCAACAGCCAATGACTTTCCGGTGGAGAATGTTGTGAATGATGGCAGCACCACTCTGGATGACAGACTCGGGGCTGTTGCAGACCTTGAATTGGCCATCCGAAGCCGACAGCTACAAGATGACATTATGGTGGTATGACACCGCATTGAGCTATTAAAACACTGCATATTGTCCATTTAGTCGCACCTTTTTCCAAAACCTATTTTATTTGACTTAAATATTAAATTGAAAGGGCTGCTTTCAATTGTGTGTTCTCATATTGCATTTGCAGATCGCAGGAGACATGCTTTGTGCTGATCAAAACTTTGATATTGCACAAGTCATTCGCTTTTTCAGATCTAAGGTAAGAGAGATCATATTGACTGTGTTGTAACAAGTTGGTTCTTGTAGGTGAGATGTCAAACCCAACCATGTTCGTACTGATTTGTACTTTCCCGCTTGCACCATAGTGGGACTCTCAGGTGGCACAGACACAACTGTATTTACTCTCACTCATCATTTTATAACTTTATATCATTATTTATTTATCTATCATTATTTATTATATATTATTACTCATTTAACCTGCTGAAATAATTAGTAATTTCGGCTCAATTTTAATTCTCATTACAATTTAATACTTCAGCCTGGAGAACTTGCTATATATTATGAGCTGGAGTCAGGAGAGAAGAGCTACTCCAGAGGAATTGTTGAAGTTTGTCCGAACACCCATCGGTGAGACATGACATAGCATCTTTACTTTTATTTTTGCTGTGTTGTCATGGAAGAAGTACCCTCTGATATGATAAAATTAGCCAAGCTTATTAGATTCTTTATATATATATTTTTTTTTTAATTTAGTGTTCCATGGCCATTGTCATGCCCTCTTAATAGCAGGAGTTTGTGCGTTAGCATTTATTAATTTTATCATTAAATGGAAATGTCTTTGACGTTATCGGTGACATCATGATTCAAACGAAATGTACATCAAATGAACATGAATAGACAAGTAAATATTATATAAACATACTTGTAAAGTAAAAAAGTAGTGCTTTAAAATGCAGTGGCATCTTTTATTAAAAAAAAACATTGAAATAGACATTAATATCTTGCCAGGTCGGAGAAATACCTTCTGATATTATAAAAATTAGCCAAGACTAATAGATTCTTGTTTTATTTATGGTGAATGGCAATTTTATGTACTCTAAATAGCAGGGTTTGGTTCTTAATTCTCCTTTTAATGTGTCATAGAATGGAAATATGTTTTGACGTTTTCATAAATTACATTTAGGCAATTGTGTGCAGAAAATAAACATTAGACATAATCATTGAATATAAACATACCTATGGACATAAATACAAATAAACTTTAGATAGAAAAGTGTTTTTTACATATGACAACATGTATGCTTATGTTTATAATCATATAGCCTACTATATGTAGACATAAATAATAAAGTAGCATTTTAAAATTCAAACTGACAATTAGACATTTTTAATATATGGCCCGATGGAAGATGTAATCATTTTCTTTTAATTTAAGGAGAGGCTGCTCACTGCAGAGCCATGGGTGGCCAGCTCCCCCTCTCTAGATGTCATTTAGGCATAATGGGTGGAGCTAGAAGGTGGACGTCATTTGGCTCTGCAGTGAGCAGTGAGCACTACTTGAGTTTAAGCATTCACTACAAGATGTTGAATCTGTGTGCACACCAGGGTCATGCGCTTCACTGAGAAGCCTCGAGAGGGCGTCACCGCATCCCGTCTGGCAAGTGTGGTGTTCTACTGTCTGCGTAAAGAGTCCTTACCGTACATATCTGATTTCCTTGTTCAACACCCAGACGTTAAAGATAGAACCTTTGGCTTTTTTTGGGTAAATGTTTTAAATTATCTTTGAGTTTTAAAATGTAAACCTTTGTTTGTGTCTTTAGATTTAATGTTAACTTCAATATTAAATAGGATTTTACTGGTTGTAGGAATGGCTTATAAATGAGGAGAAGGTTCCTGTTTATGGGATGAAGTTACCAACAGGATTTCAACTAATTGGACAAGTGGTGGGTACAAATGTAGCATTATTTAGGTTATTTTTATATATCAGCAGCCATAACTTTAGTTTTTAGTGTCACATGATCCTTCAAAAGCAATCTCAAGGCCCGTTCACACACCAAGAACAATAACGATAACTATATTAACATTGACATCAACAAACGATAATGCCGTTTATCCTAAGTGCGCACTGCAGGGTTATCGTCCGCACTTTAAATGCTCGAGGATGGATTCTGATTGGCTGTCAATGTTTTTATCTTTCATCAGCCGGAAAAAAAATCGTTCTGAAAGTGATTCCAATGATATTGTTACTCAGTGCCTTTATTGTTATAGTTGTGGACTCTGCTATTCTTTTATATTTACAACAGTTTTTAAAACTATATCTTTATCATTATCGTTATAGTTATCATCCTTGGTGTTGAAAAACATTTCTTATTATATTCTCAATGTTTTAAACAGTTGTGCTGCTTAATATTTTTGTGGAAACTCTGCCACTTTTTTTCAGGATTTATTGTGTAGAATGTTAAAAAGTACAGCATTTATTTGAAATCTTTTGTAACATTATAAATTACTATCACTTTTGACCAATTTAATGCATCCTTGCTGAATGCAACTCATTGACACCGAACAGGAGTGTATACCCCACTATTCTAAACATACATTTTGTATTAATACATATTGAGAATGTTAACATCTGTTATTACAGGGTCTGTCTGATTACACGAAATGGCTCGCTCACTATTCTTCTAAACAGCAGCTGTCCCCATCGAAACCTATTACATGCCGCTCATATGCCAGGTCAGTCAGAACACATTAGCTAGTATCCACAAATGCCTACCTGCTTTTCATTACTGTACATACATCTGTGTGTTGACTCACAGGGTTGGACTCATGGGGAACCCCTCTGATGGTTTCAATGGGAAAACCATTGCTATGACCATTGCTAACTTCTGGGCTGAGGTCACACTCATGGAGAGCCAGACTCTGGTAAAACAAAAAAACAGATATAAGACTGATCAAGGAAAGCTCTGTTCTTCATTCATTTCACTGTTTTTATTAAGGCCATTCTACCTCATCCTCTGAACGACCCTACGGAGTTTGGAAGCTTGCAGGATCTCTTTCAGATCAGCCGGAAAGAAGGGTTTGTCCAAAGTATTTGTCTCTGATTTTTTTGGTGTGTTTTTTTTGCATGGACTTCAACAATATGGAAACTTTAAACAAGGAATAAGTCGTGCAAAATTAACAATCTCTCATCATTTACTCACTCTCATGTCGACCCAAACCCATATGTCTTATGTTTACAATACAACAAAACAAATTATTATCATTAGTGTTCATTTATTTACCTTACAGGTATTTGGGAGGTCTGAGACTTCTACAAGCCACTTGTAAAAAGTTTTACCAGTTCTGCTCTGAACAAGGGTGAGATACAATAAACACAATAAATACTGTACATGGTTTTCAGGGTCCAATCACTTTATGTAGACATGGCTTATGTAGATAATACAGTGATACAATGGCAGTGTCTCTTTTTAAATTCAATACTGTCTCTTTATTGAAGTATTGTTCCATGTACTGTATTGAAATAGACAAATAATTTTGTCTCTTCATTATAATTGGACAGAAATACATTTAGTCACGTCTGGCAACTTGACAAATATGTTTTCATTATCATTAGGATATACAGTATAAAAATGAAGATAATAATTGATCTGGAAGTATTTTGGAGATCATAGATTTCTTTGCAAACTGATTTTATTAAACTTTAATTTAAAAAAAAAAATCCAATCAACAACCGCTGGAATGATTCAAATCCCTGCACTGTATTTTTTTTTTCGATAATCCATTACACTTGTGTATGGAATAATACGGAAGAAAATATCTGTTGTGTAATTGGAATGATTAAGACACTGACTACATTTGCTTTCTTTCTTTTTTTCTGACAGCATTGCTCTGTCCAAGCAGAATTTTACTCTCAAGTATGACACAAACATTCCTCGGCAAGTGGTAAGACTTATTACTAATGATATTTGCAGTTGTCTATCTAGAGTTGAAGTACTAAGAATGTGGAGAAACGCTGTACTACATTTCTTTGATGTATTCTAGGGTTTAGCTGGCAGTAGGTAAGTAAAACATTGACTAAAAAACTTCAATGAACATTAACAGTCAGTTTCTCCAAAGCTCATTCATGTCTATTTGATTTGTAATCAAACAAGATGCATTATAATCATTATTCAAGTGTCAAACACTTGCCGTTTCATCTGCAAATTTAAGTATTCTAACATTAGCATTTGGGTGTTTTCTGTGTAGTGCGATTGTGTCTGCCACACTGAAGTGCCTGATGAAGTTTTACAACATCACAGATAACGTATGTTCAGCATTCACCAATCAGTGGATGGATTTAGAACTACTTTTTTAATGTTGGGAAAAAACTATTAGCTTACATAAACTTTATCCTGAGTCAGGATCTTCCTAAACCAGTCAGAGCCAACTTCATCCTCAACGTAGAGACAGATGAGCTGTTCATCACAGCTGGTCTACAGGATCGAGTTGTGCAGGTGATATAATATATATATATATATATAATATAATATATATATAATATATATTAATTTTACCAATCTGACTTAGACTTCATGGAACATGACTGTCTCTGTATTAACTTTCTAATAGGTCTATGAAGGCTTGGTTTACATGGACTTCAACAAACAGCTTATGGACGAGCGGGGTTATGGTACTGTCTTTGAACAGAAATATTATTCTGGGCAATATAAATAAAATAAATCATTATTGTACTGTATATAACCCTAAAAAAGTTTTTGAATGTTTTTGATGTCTCTTATGCTTACCAAGGCTGTATTTATTTGATATAAAATACAGTGACAACAGTAACATTGTAAAATAACATTACATTGAAAATATATAAATTTTCAGCATCATTACTCCAGTCTTCAGTGTCACATGATCATTCAGAAATCATTCTAATATGCGGATTTGTTGCTCAAAAAACATTTTTTATTTATTAAGAATGTAAAAGTCATTACTGTCACTTGTGCATCCTTGCTGAATAAAAGTATTCATTTATTTTCCCTCAAACTTTTAAACGGTAGTGCATTTTCTATAGAAACCTACATTTTAAGTGACTGCACTGCATGTTAATCTATTCTTTTAAATAGGAGAATACATTCCCTTGGACATGAACGATCTTCCCTTGTTCTGGCTGGCGTACTTGAGCGATCCGAGTGATTCTGGACGGATTCACAGTAATGTTAGACAGCGGTGGTTAAACGGTAAGTCCTGCTTTATGTCTTGGTTTATGTCTTGATAGTGAATAAATGAAGCTTTTCACAAGTCTTGTTCTTTCTGGACAGGTGACTCTGCTGTGGTTGAAGCTATGAAATCGTTTGCTGAACTCACAGACCAAGCCCGGTTGGTTGATCTTTGAGGATTGGTCCTTCAATAATTGTAGCGTTGTACTTTTCATGTAAAATTCAGATCAATGAAAAGTGCTTTAAAGTTTTTCTCACCGTATGCAGGGCTGCCTTCCTGTGTAAGGACTGGGCCAGACTCGCACAGCTCATGGATGAAAACTTTGAGCTACGGCGGTATGATGTTTTAAGTTGAATGGAGGTTTAACAGCATGTCGCTAATCTGTGGATTAACGTGGATTAGTTTTAAGCTAAAAGAACCAATAACGAATCCTTCATTATGTGGTTGAAATCAAACAGGATTTTAATACAAGTTCATTTATAAATAGCTAAATAGATACCACTGTTGAAGTTACATTTTGTCCATCAGGTCGGTGTATACTGAAGATTGCTTGGGCCCTGGAAATCTGAAAATGGTACAGCTTGCGAGACAGGTAAATGAATGCCAATGCATTGTTTCCCTAATATATCTGGTAAATTAACTGGTGCACTAAATTATTCCATTATACTAGAAGCAATCTGACCTGCAGGAAAAAAAGCAGCACATCTGAATGATTTTTTCTTGTCTGTGTAGTTTGAATCTGCAGTCAAATTGCCCGGCAGTGGCGGTGCTGTGGTGGGCTTGTGTAAGGACCAAGAGCGGCTGGTAAGGCAGATCTTTTGACTTTTATATAATGCTTGTTTGTAATTTAATTTATGCAATGTGTGAATTACTGTAATTAGGAGGCAACAAGTAGCTATTCATGTGCTATTGGAAATTTTATCTTTCATAACATCAAAACTTTTGTACTAGATGCACTGTCTGTAAACCACTTGAATGTCTTTGGTTTATAATTGAAATTATTCTATATTAAGACATTATGAATTATATCAAACATAAATGTACACTAGTGTTCAAAGGTTTGTGGTCTGTAAGATTTTTTTAATATTTTTGATGCTCAACAAGTCTGCATTTATTTGATCAAAAATATTTTTACATTTAATATTTTAAAATGTAATTGATTCCTGTGATGGCAAAGATGATTTTTCAGCATCATCACTCCAGTCTTCAGTGTCACATGATCCTTCAGAAATCAGTCTAATATGCTGATTTGATGCTCAAGAAACATCTTAGTATTGCTGAAAACTTTACTTCACTGTCACCTGGTTGAATAAAAGTATTAATTTCTTTCTTTCAAGAAAATAATTAACGACCCCAAACTTTTGCAACCTAGTGTATGTATATAGCTACCGAACTACTTTAAACTGCTGCCATTTTTGTTGTTTTTACGACATTAAAACAGTCAAGTTAGAGAAGCCTGACATTCCAATTTGTAATTATGAGTTTGATGCTTTTTTTTTTTTTTTTACTGGTCTTGTAATAATGTACTGGTAATTACACAACTTTGAACATGTTGTGAAAACAGCATCAACTATCATAAACAGATCTTGAAACTGGCTGATATGAAATTAAATTGATCTGGAAGTGGTATTTTTGTGCCCCAGTGTAAAAATATATTTCATGTTTTACCACTAGGTGGAGATGAAGAGGGCTTTCCAAGAGGCGGGATGTGTGTTTTGTCAAATTGTGCCTTATGACCCGTCAGTGCAGGGTCAGAACTGATCACTCAGAGAAATGGTTAATTGTTGGCCAAGAAGCTGAGATATAAAGGCTCTGCTTAAACGAACATAGCTTAAAGGCATAGTTCACCCCAAAATTTTAATTTTTACAATATACAGTATAAACCTGTATCACTTTATTTGTTCTGTGGAACATAAAAGATTATTTCTTTTAAGATTTTTTGGATGTCAGTGGTAGCCAAAGCTGTTTGGTTACTAACATTCTTCAAAATATCATCTTTTGTCTTCAACGGAAGAAAGTAATGCAGGTTTGGAACGATACGAGAGTGAGTAAATGATGACGGAATGTACATTTTTGGGTGAACTATCCCTTTATATTTGTTTTAACATAAGTTATGAACTTGTCAATGTTTTCCTATTTCAGACTTCTATATCACAGGTCATTGTTCAGCGGTAGGTGGGGCTCCAATTGTTGTACGTTTCAGATAGAAACGAGAAACAATTGACTTTGCTATGGCCTTCCACACCCATCCTGTTTTTTTGTCGTAAAGAGGTTTTTGCGCAGAGCCAAAAGTGTTTTCTTTACTTCAATAAGACGTGGTCGCGAATAGAAGGTTTAATTCAATTATATCGGTCTATGTATTATTATAGTCAGCACTACCAAATTACCACCAAAAAATTCTCCAATGTTGTCATATATTTTGTCAATATGTTAATGAATCAAATAAATCCTTTTGACTCACTTTAAATTAGTATTGGAATTACATGGAAGTAAATAAAATATGTGATTGAATGTGTGGAGTTACTTGTTATTTCATGTCATGTGTGTAGGCTAACAGTATTTTAAAACCTTATTAACTTTGGACTTTTAGGTAAATTAGACTAATTAAAGATGGTTAGTGTCAAGCATGACGAGTGAACGGGTCCCTGCTAGTTTGACAAGCATAACACTTGAGCTGTGTCTAAAACCTCGTGACCTTCCTATATAGATTGCTCTTTTTTTTTGCCATACTGGCGCGTTTCTCAAATATGCTGCTTTGTTCACACTTGAAACCCGCCTATGATGGTCCAAATGTATTTTAGTATGTAGGGAGCTGACTAGATTTTGAGACGCAGACATTCTGTTAATCTACTGTACTTACTACTACTGTATACAAACATACGCTGCCGCTGTCAGGAGGAGGGGCCGATTATGCTTATTGCAGTCATAGTGTAAATCGCTAAATTAGCAGATGTGGATGTGTCGTACCCGCCTATCGTCAGTATCATTTGATGGGACTAAAGGATGGCAGCAAAGGAGGATCTTTACTCAAAGATTATTCCGCGCAGACTGAGACATAACAATTGCGTCTCTGTCAAACATGGATCCAATCTGGACGTGCTGCTGTCGATGGGGTTTCCTCAGATGAGAGCGTAAGTCCCATATTTATAATATAGACTATAATGGCGTTCTTCGTAAAATCATCCATGTATTTATAAATAATGTTTTTGTCTCTCAAAGTTCGTTTGTATTGTGTCTTAACACGCTATAGAACCTAATTAAATTATTGTTGAGGTGGATTACTTTGACTTCAAGTCAGTATAAAGTCACGAAACTGACTGACTAACCTATGGGATAATGTACACTAGACATGAAAATAATGGTTATCATGCAATGCAAATGGCTTGTATTATATCGCTTACAAGAAAGGCTTTTGTTTGTCATTCAGGTCAGTGATGTGTTTTTGCAGCCACATTGAGCATCACATAAGAGAAAGTCTTCTAGCCATTTTTGGTAATTGTGTCAAAAAACCCACAGAGATCACGATCTAAACTGGGGAATAATGTCTAAATCAATGTAGCCTAACGATGTCATGTTATTTGAGAAAGTCATCCTTCAGTGTTTCCTTCACTAATATTTTCTTATATACATATATAAATCTAAAATTACAATTATATATTATATAAATGTGACAATGTAACAAATAAATGTAAAAACTACAGCTTAGTCAGGAGTTATTAATATGCTTTTCCTCTTTTTCCTTTATGGATGTATTGACCCACATAACAACAGTGAACTGTCCTGATTTCCTGTAAAGGACTCTTTTAAAGTTAAGAGCTTTCAGATGTGTCAACTGCCCTGATGTGAACCAACTGAGATAGGAGTACCATCATACTGACCCAGTCAATGTAAAAAGATGGTAAAGGTGTCCTGTAACATGAGGAAGGAACATCTGTGTTTATTACAGCATGAATGATTTGTAAGTCACAAGGTTTTTGTTTTCATTCTTATTTTGGCACATATATGAGAAAACCCAAGACTATGCAGCTGTTCAAAATTAAATAAAGCACAGCCGATGTGCGCTCAGTCTTGTGTGGGAAGTTTTTCTTTTTCTTTTTTTTTGTGGTCCTGGTGATTACTTGTTTGGTCCTGTTGCATTTGGAACTGATCACAAGGATGTTTTTTTTTTGGAAATTCTGTCATCCTTTGTTCACCCTCATGCTGTTCCAACCCCATATATGATGACTTTTATTTTTCAGTGGAACACAAAAGCAGATTTTTTTTTAAGAAAAATCCTGACCACTTTAATGAAAGTGAAATGTCGAGCTCAAAAAAAAAAAAAACACCATAAAACTTCAATATTACTTTCAAATTTATTGAAATTTAAATTATTATTCACTGATAACCTTCCCCTCCAGAGAGCTGTTAACTTTTGCAACCGGATCAGTTGGCGATTAGAAAATCGTTTTGATCTGTATTGTTCCAATCAGTAGAATCATTCCTATCAGTAAAACCATATAGATCAGTATGATTCTGATCAGTAGAATCATTCTGATCAATACAATCATTCTCCACTTTTAGCGATACTTGCGAACTTCCCTAAGCACTTCCCCTCTGGGAATCCCCACCGCCATTTTGAAGTGCATTCAACTTCGTCCAGTGGACGACAAAATTTTATTTGTACAGACCCTCTACCCCTCGATTCTGACCAAGGGAGTGAGTCTACTCAACATGTACACTTCAGGCGGATCCATAGTCCACAATTCCACCATGATTGTGACGTCACAGCAGGTCGCTCTTAATTTACCCCCACCCCACACTAGTGTATGATATTGGCGTTATTTTGACATTTAACTATATTTAATACTTGTTGTAGCTACCTTAAACTTTTTTTAAATACAGTTATAGTTTATTGTATTTTTATCATTTTCATTTGTGTATTTTTAATATAAATATATTCATATTTAATATTTGTTTATATTTAATTATTTAACAAACATACTTACAGGCATATAAAATGCTGCATAAAACAAATTCATATGGGGAAAAAAACTATATATGTAAAAAAAAAAAAAAAAAAAAAAAAAAAAAAAAAAATCAGCTCCATAGCAGATTCCAAGTGATCAAGGGTGCCAGTAGTGGGCACTCATGCAATGTAAGCAATGACGTACACCCGAGTGAACGAGACGGAGGGAAGTTAGCAAGGGAAGGGCATAACAAATTGGATTTAAATGCAGCCTAGTTTTTGTGAACTGGATTAACAGATTATTTGAGAACATCTGATTCACAAGAATGATTCGTTCACAAATTGGACATCACAACCAGTGTTGGGGAAAGTTACTTTTAAAAGTAATGCATTACAATATTGTGTTGTTACTTTTCATGGAAGGCAAAGCGTTGCATTACTTTAGCTTTACTTTTTCCTCACCTGAGCTGGGCTTGCTTGTTTGTTTTTTTAATAACAAAAAACACAAGTTCTATTTTTGTGCAAATGTAAAGGCCCTTTCACACCAAAAGTAAAATGAGTAAGCCTTGACTGAAGAAAATGCAAATTCACGACTGTACAGTAAAGAGTGCAGCTTAAACAATTCTGGATGGCTGAGTAATAGGAAGCAGGAAATTTCAACTCTCTCACTTCAGCAAAAAAATAAATAAATTAAATGTGATGTTTATCTAGTCATTTTTGCTTATTAGTATGGTTGAATTGGATCTTCAAAGGTCAGCATCAAAAACTTTGGTTAATAAAGTGAGATTCAACAGCCATCATATACACACAGCGTACACAACGCCTCTGAACTTTACTCCTGATTTCTCTCAACATGGGGACAGGAGAGGTGTCAATAAATGAATGGGAAAAGGTAACTTGGGTTACTTATTTGAAAAAGTAACTGATGTTTTTTTTTTTTATTTAAAAGTAATGCGTTACTTTACTAGTTACTTGAAAAAAGTAATCTGATTACGTAACTCGCATTTCTTGTAATGTGTGTTTTCGTTTCCCCCTACACTGATCACAACTTCTCTCTTAAACTCACCAAGTTTGTGGCAGTTCAAGTTCAAGATGAGGCAGATGTCCAGACCTGCACTGAATAACAGCCTAAAGAGTCATTTTGACAAATTTTAATACTTTTATGGTGTATTTTTTTATTTTGGAGCTTGACAGAATACAGTTCTCATTAACTTTCATTGTATTAAAAAAGTGTGGGCAAGATATTCTTCAAAAATTCCTCTTTTTGTTCACATGCTAACTGTCTATTGCACTTTTTTCTGTCTACTGGCGATTTGCACTATTTTTCTGTTTACTGTGTATTGTTTACCGTTTGCTATGTATTGTATTTTGTGTATCATATGAATGGTTGAGGGCTGTGTTGCACTGTCTATTGTAGGAGGTTGTGATCTTTTGCTGTTTATTCTTGCATTGGTTATGCACCTCGGTCCGTACGAAACGTATACTACGGATGAATGACAATTGAGCTTGACTTGACTTGACATAGTCCTACAGGTTTGGAACAACAGCAGGGTGAGCAAACGATGACAGTATTTTCCTTCTTGGGTGAACCGTTAAGTCTGATTACACTAACCAGTCCTTCTCGTTATTCTCTTGCTCATACGTATATCATCATTTCTGTCTTGTCATAGGTAGCGTTTACCAGTAGTCAGTCTGCGCGTATAATAGTGCTGTGGTTTCGTCTCAGGGTCACGCTGTGTAAATGTCATCAACTTCCTTCCTGAAAGATGACAGAGCAGGAGATGAGATAGCGACCATGACCTCCTGGTGTATAAATACTGAGATCCTGATCATTTTCCGTACTGAAAGGCCACATTATGTCCCTCGCAGGATGCATTTCATTTTTCTGTTGTGATGTGATGTTCTGTGGATACAAGTGGGCCGTCAGCTGTCCCTGTTGCCGGTCCTGGTCTGGCCACATTTGCCGACAGGCCTGCAGGTGTTGGCTGGCCATATTTTGGGATGAACAGCTGTGCTCTCTGTGTGGCAGGGATGGCAGCTGGTACTTGTGGGCCTTGGGGCTTGTGGGATAGTGTCTGTTGCTCTTGCCGGGCGTCAGTGAGATCAATCGTATCTTTTTCTTCTTCCTTTTTGGCTCAGCTCCCTCGGTGGCTGCTGGGATAAAGGAAACAGATGTAGGCCAGCACACTAGCGTCAATAGGGAGCGAACCTCTCCTCCACCTCTGAAAAAACAGACACAGGCACAAGAGTGGGATCCACAGAAGCAGTTGTTCTAAAGTCAGCCTACTCTTCCACTCCTCCACTGTTTATAAGGGGCCTGTATCAGTGTGTGTTCTCTCATTTGTGAGTCCACCATCTGTGGCGGTTGTGCGATTGCCAGAATGAGAGCCGTGCGTCCAAATGCGGGTGTCCTTCCACCCTCCTGCTCAGAATGAAGCTCTGGAAGAAACACAAGGACACAATGATAACAAATAAAAATAGTATTGTTACTATTTAGAGTGTTTTATGCCTGCTAAAGCTGAATTTTCAACAGTCATTACTCCAGTTTTCAGTGTCACATGAAATAATTATAATATGCTGATTTGGGGCTCAGGAAACTATGGAAGCTTGTTTCCGCCACAGAATAAAACATTTTAAAAGATAATTGCGACTTTTTATCTCACGAGAGTTTACATGTAACATTTCTGACTTAAAGGAGTAGTTCACTTTAAAATGAAAATTCTGTCATCATTTACTCACCCTCATGTTGTTTCTTACCTGTATGAATTTCTTTCTTCTGCTCAACAGAAAGGAAGATATTTAGAAGAATGTCAGTAACCAGACGGTTTCTGGGTCCCATTGACTTCCATAGTAGGAAAAAAATATACTATGGAAGTCAATGGGACCAAGAAACTGTCTGGTTACTGACATTCTTCTAAATATCTTCCTTTCTGTTCAGCAGAAGAAAGAAATTCATACAGGTTTGAAACAACATGAGGGTGAGTATATGATGACAGAATTTTCATTTAAAAGTGAGCTACTCCTTCTCAGAGTATTTTTCTCAGATTTGGGAGATATAAAGTCAGAATTGTGTGATGTAAAGTCGCAATTGCGTATTAAAGTCAGAATTGCGAGCATTTATTTGAAATAGAAATCTTTTGTAACATTATAAATGTCTCTAATGTCGCATTTGATTGATTTAATGTGTCCTTACTATTATAAAAGCTATTTATATTTAGAATCTTTACATGTAGGCTATTACTTTTGAGTGCAAACAGTCCAGTACTGCAGTACATCTATCTGTCTGCAAAACCAGTTGTTGAAAGTGTTCTTCTGGATTGCAGTGACTCTTGAGCCTCTTGGCAAAGAATCAGGCTAAACGGAAGATCTGTAAACAGGAAACATAGGGATGCAGAGGTCTGAGCTGTGGGATTTCCCCAAAGATCCGAGTGAAAGGTGTGTTCGTGCCTGTTTGGTCAGCTGGATGATTATGAAAGACACTTTGTGGAGATTATCTGAAATGATTTGTGGAAAACAATTAGATGCATCATTAAACGAGAACAAAAAATAGAACAGGCTGTAAACCTGTGAAGTTAATCTTGTTTACAGCCTGCTGGTTGCTAATGCTAAAAGCTTTGATATAAATATCCACAAAAATAATCTCCTTTTAGATCATTTATATCATATACCACAAAACAATACAAAGATTTTGCTCATGTAAGTGCCCCTCTCCATTTACATTTATGTTTTTGTTCAATACACTTGATGTAGATGATAGATGTACAAATTCATTGAGCAAAATAGGCGTGAAAGACTTTAGTAATCACAGCTTTTCGGACGAACAGTCATAATTATTTAATTATCATATGTGTCACTGGAATTTATAAAGAATCACCCCCACTGCACCTTCAGCAAATTGTATATGAGTAATACAATTTAAATTGGAAATAGCTAGTAAGACATAAAAGGCATCTTAGGACATGGCAGGTTGTGAGTGAGGCTTGTGTGGGCGCCTGGGCGGTTATTCAGTTTTTATCTCGTTTTAAGATGTTTTTGGTTATATGATGGGAAAATATTACTTGAAGCGTTATGACCTACTTAAATTTTTAATCAGTGGATGTTTTCACTATCATGCTTGGTATGCACGTTAATATTTCATGTTGTCAAGAGCTTTTTCCATGAAATTAGATTGCCATAAAAACGGATTTGTTTTGTCACCCTCTTGTTAACTTGTAAACCTCTTCGGCCTCTTTCTCTTTTTCACTCAGTGCATACTGTGCATGAGAAAGTATTTCGGGCCTGTTACCACTGTGATTAAGTCTACTACACTGTATAGTGAGATGACTTGATCTGGGCTGCTTTATTATGAAAAAGTCTGTTCTAATAAGAAAATGAGGAAATGGAAAAAAGAAATGTTTAATGCAAAGAATAAAATGTAACTAACCATATCAAATAAATATTATATTATATTATATTATATTATATTATATTATATTATATTATATTATATTATATTATATTATATTATATTATATTATATTATATTATATTATATTAATATTTAAAATAGCTAAATCAATTCATCAACTATTAGGGAGGACAAAACGCCTGACTTTTTTTGTGAGTTTCATGTCTTGTTTGTTGTCAAGTGAAATGCCATGAGCCTAATGAAACTGTGATATTTTAGCACAGATTCATCTGTTATTTGCAAATATGCAATATTTAGCCCAGTGATTGTCTCATGTGCATTGTAAAGCACACTTTGGTATTTTTAAAAAAAAATCCCTTTCATCATATGTAATAGTTCATAATTTCCATGTTGTTGGGATTTACGCGATCATGGAAATATAATGAATTTCAAGTTGTTGTTTTTACGATCTAGTCATTTATTTATGTTCAGATGTTGACTGCTGTTATCTACAGCAATTAAATAGTCTTTTCAATGAACAAATAATATTGTAAAAAGTTATCGCAAAGCTGTGATTCGTACTAGAAAAAGGGTTTAAACCGTCACAAGGGAGTAATAACTGAAAAGTCAGTTTTTTAACTTTTTTGAGAAATATACAGACTGTCCGTGGCTCTGGGTAAACTCTTTCCTGTTCGAGGTCTTTGCAGAACAGAGCTTAGGGGAAGTCCTGGTATACCGTGAGGTTTCGCTTCAGTGGTAATAGTTAAAACGAGGCTTTGTGAGGTCTTATGATGACCTGTTTATAGAGGCTGAAACACTCTAATACACTCTACAATCCCATGATGTAACCACAGTGTCACTTAGTTGTGCTTTCAGAACAGAAACCGTCTCACAATGTTTTTTTTGTTCTATTTGGTCACGCAAATGCTGTTAAATTTACCTCTTCTTCTTTTGACATTAGGTTCCAAGTTTTCTGAAAATGACAAATTAGGGTGTATTCTTACCCTGCCTTTTTTTTTCATAAACGTCTTAAAGAATTGTTCTATCGTTTTTAAAGTATTTAATGCAATCACATCAGAAGTAACTGTAATTAAATTACAGAAAAATGAATAGTAATCCCTTACGTTTCTTTTCCAAGGGAACACATTTTGTGCAAGGCTCCGTAATACGCAAATAAAGTCCAACTAACTATACTATCATGCATAGTTATGCATATTTTTTGTTGTTGATCTCAAAGGTTGTGTGTTGAAACCACTATATTTTTGCACAAATTTATCTGTCACTTGTTAGAAGCTAGTCAAATAAAGATGTTTCAAAGAAGATCTTTGAAAACCATGAACAAAAGTATGCAAGATCACAGAAAATATGATCCAAACTGCATTTACTACTGAAATACTTCCCATTTAAGGTGCATCTTAAAAAAGATGTACACTTTTTAAAGTAGAACTTTAACTTCAAGAAGCAATCACAGTGTGTATGAGACACTGAGGTGTGAGAGAAGTGTGATGATCACCTCTCCCACGCAGCATTTCAGCTTTTTCACTGGCTCACATGTTAGAAATTGTAAAAAAAACATCTCATCTCCTTTTATACATGTTCCACTGTCACAGACCTCAAACATGGTGTCACAGTGTGAGCAGTGAGCACATAGTCTATTAGATTAAAAAATCATGACACATGGTCCACTGGAAAATAACAAGTGCATCTTGGCTCTTGTACTTCACATATTCTAATCATACTGTATGCTTGCTCAGGCCTGCACACCACAAGTTTCTTAAAAATCAAGTTTTTTTTGTCTATGTGGTGTTTTTAATATGCTTTGAGACAAACCATGTGCAAATTCATAAGTCAACACCATTGCGGCGTATTTTCTCTTTAAAACTGTTGTTATCTAAAGATAGTCTCAAAAACACTGTTTGAAATCGCTGGTGTTAATTACATCACAAACTACCTGTAACCAATCAACGTGCCGGCGGGCTTTAGCATTTCATTTCTATGCTGTGAAGCAAGAGAGCCTCAAGAGAAGCCATGTTATCCCTGTAAAATTTTCTGTTGATATGAAGAATCGAAGAATATAGCAGGTGAATTATGTATGATGTATATTACGATGTTATGATGAACGATATGCCTTTCTCCATTGACGTTCTAAGATGTTCAAAGCGTTTCTAAGGATACTGAGGCAGCTGTCTGACTCTGAGATGGGGTACTGGTAATTCTAAAATATTTTCTCTTTACAGGCTGAAAGCTCTGGCATCAACTGGAGGCAGAAGTGTTCAGCTTGCATGTGACTGGTGAGCTTTCCTAACTGCACCCCTAGGTCTTCAACCCTCCTCCTGGGGACCCAATCTCCTGCAAAGTTTTTTTCCAACCTGCTTCAGCACACCTGAGTACCATGATTATCTGGTTCAGGTGTGTTTGTTTAGGGTTGTAGCTAAACCAGAGATGTGCTGTGTCCCAATTCGCATACTATCCGTCCTAAATAGTATTTGAAATTAGAATTAGTGTCCCAAATCGTAGTATGTTGAAATGAGTTTTCCAAAGATACTCGGATGGTCTACTTTTTCCGTTTAGAATCCTAAGTGCAAATCTGTGCACACTCTAATGGCTAAAATCACCCAGTGCCACAACCCACTGAGCGTTGGACAAAAAATTGGATTAGAACTACAAATAAACAAATAAAAATGTTAAAAACTAGTAGAGAGGTTTAGATAAAGGGGTTTGACCCTTGAGTGATCAGTAATCAGTATCTAACCTGACTTAAAGATATGTATTCAATGTTATCCACATTATATTTCATCTTCAACAGCATTGTGAACTTTTGTAAAACTTTTGTACTTTTAAAAACATCATTATACAGATTGCAAAGGAGAGTTTCCTGCATGAAAGACCCACGACTGGCAGATCAACGCGCTGCTATATGTCTCTCTGACACGGTAGGAAATTAAATTAAATTGACTGTGGAGGATTTAACTGTGACAAGATGATTGACGCCATTTTAAACATTATGATGAAGTAGTATGTCCCAAAGCTTGCCTAGTATTCTGCTACACACTCAAAAGTATGTACTTTCTTTATGAAAACAGTACATTCTTTTAGGGCATAGTATAAGTAGGCGAACTGGAACGCACCCGTGGTCTTATTATTGGCAGATACAAGGGTCCATGGCTCTAACATTGGAGAAAGCATAACAGCCAACTTGGATCATGTGTGCCTTGATAACCAATCACATTACAGCCTTGACGTCATTGAATTTCAGAGTTCAGAGTTGTGCGACAATCACTGTTTGCAGATACCATAGAAATGAATGAGAATTGCCCTAAACTGAATCATACCTGTCACCAAATGTCCATGACTTCTTTTATAAAACTGGATTTTTTTCTGTGTAAACTATCCAAAACGAATGTTTAAGAGCAAATATGTTGAAGATTAGCCGATTGGCTGTCGATTCATTAAATCATAAGCCGTTTTCCCACAAAAGCGGTTTATTCAGCGTAGTGAAGCTCTCCTCCTTTGACATCCTTTAAAAAAAAATCCAGCCTCTGTTCTCATTCCCTGCGTACCACAGCTTTAGCAGGCATTATGCTTTTTTACATTGGTTCCCCAGGAGCAGGGTTGAAGCCCTCTGTCTAAAGGAATTGTACTGCCCTCTAGTGCTTCATTTGCATCAATCCAGCAGTTCTATACATAAAACAAGCAGAATAATTGGTTGACAGTTACAATTACACATACATTTAGAATTTATGATCATGTGCAAATGTCTCCTTAGGCTTTTCTCACATTTGGATGACCCTTTCCTGGACGACCCTTTACCCAGAGAGTATGTGCTCTACCTGCGCCCCAGTGGGCCTTTACAAAACCAGCTATCCCATTTTTGGCAGCAGTCTCGCTTGACTTGTGGAAAGAACAAAGCTCACAACATATTTCCACACATCACACTCTGCCAGTTCTTTATGGTGAGTCACAATTTCTATTTTAATCGTGATCTATTCTAATTATGCAGTGGAATTTTTTACATTTCTTCATTTTATGTGTTTACAGTGTCCAGACAATAAACTAGTGGCTCTGTGTGAAGCTCTGCAGTCTACAGTGAATCAGTGGAGAGGACGCTTCCCCAGCCCTTTGCCCCTGGAGCTCTACACCTCCACCAACTTCATTGGCCTCTTTGTGGAGGAGCAGGTGGCTGAGACACTGAAGAAGTTTGCGGCTGACTTTGCTGTGGAGGCTGCCACTAAAGCTGGTGGGGAGGCGTGATCAGAGCATTTGTCACAGATGGTGCCTGGATAGTGCTCACGTTTTTTTCCTAATCAGCTCATTACTCATCCTCATGTCGTTCTTACTTGGAACATGAATGTTGAAATTTGGCAGAATGTCCAAGCTGCTTTTATCAATACAGTGAAAGAAGGGCATTTAAAAAAAACAAAGTAAATTTTTGGGGCTTTTTATGGATTTTTAAAGATTTAATTATCAGCGAATAAGAGTTGTTACTGTTAACTAACAATTATGCATTTTGGCAGATGCTTTTATCCAAAGCGACTTACATTGCATTTCAAGGTACACATTTACATTCTTATCAGTTCTTGCTTTCCCTGGGAATCGAACCCATGACCTTGGCGCAACTAAAATGGTAACACTTTGCAAGAAGGTTTCATTTCTTAATATTAGTTAATTTATAGTTAACTTCAACTATCAATGAAAAATACAATGAAAGTATTCATTATTTGATATATATTTCATCTTATTTGATGCTAAATTCAACTTTTACTCATACATTATTGCAATCCAAAAGTTGTATCTGTTAATATTATTTAATGGACCTGAGCTAACATTAACTTACAATGAACAGCTTGTATTTTTATTAACTAACATTAACAAAGAATAATAAATACTGTAACAAATGTCTTGCTCATTGTCAGTTGATGTTGGTAACTTGCATATTACGTACTCCTGTAATACATCATGCTGCGCCACGTTATCGATCAGGCAGAACAATCCTTCCATCCACCATAGATAATTTTTCAAATTGCTTATTTGATCTGTCTCAGCTGCTCAGTGAACCCAAACAAACAGATGAACTAGAGGAATTAACTAGCACTATGAGCACCATTCTCTCTGGAAAATTGGATATTGTTGCACCCATTAGATTAAAAAAGGTCAGAGAGAAAAGTAAAGCACCATGGGACAACAATACTACGCATGTTCTAAAGAGAGAAACCCATAATTTAGAGCGTAAATGGAAACAAACTAATTTAGAGGTCTTTAGAATCGCGTGGAAAGACAGTATGTCACGTTATAAAAAGGCCCTAAAAGCGGCCAGGGCTGAGGACCTCCGCAAACTAATAGAAAACAACCAAAACAATCCTAGGTTTTTATTTAACCTTTAGGTTTTAAATTTAATAAAAAATTGAAATATTACAAAAAAGCTAATTAAAAATATTAATACATACTATAAGCAAAACTAAAATAATGTTCTTTTCCTGACTCAAATTTATCATATGGCTTCAGAAAACTCATATAATGCACATAATATCATATAGGATAAGATAAAAAGGAGTACTTTTTTATGGTTTTATGATGCTTATTTTTTCCTTTTTGGAGCTTGACGACCCATGCACACTATATGCTTTCAATATATGGACAAGAGCAGCAAAAACATTCACCTTTTTTGCTTCATGACATCAAAGACATGAGAGTGAATAATGACAGAATTTTCTATTTAAAAGAACTATCCCTTTAAATCTATAATTGTCCAAGATAAATTGCTAAACTATTAAACATTATGAATGATTTGTTTTAAAAAATCTGTTCAAATTGAATTAACTGATACTGATTCATTAATCAAAAAGGGTATTTGAATAAAGAATGATTATCAATTCATAAAAATGCTCATGACACTAGTTATTTTATTTATTTATTTCATAGATGTCCATGTGGAACCACATAAAAAGCAGCTTCATTTGACTCTAGCCTATCACTTCCCAACCAATCATTTTTCTTCCTTGGAAAAGTTGGCTAGAGGGATTGAGGTAAAGCTGGGTTGTGACTGGCTAGCTGCCCTCTTTTCACGGGACATTCGATTTGCGAATCACGAGGTGAGGCCCAATTGAGCCAATGTCCTGCTATTAGTCTCATTCATGCAGTTTTATTGTTTTACTAGTTCATGCAAATCCACTTTAATGCACACTAACCTCTGTTTCACTGTCAGACTTTGCGAGTGATGTACCCCTACACTCCTCAGAATGACGATGAGTTGGAACTGGTGCCAGGAGACTTTATCTTCTCATCTACAGTGGAGCAGATGAGTACCAGTGAGGGCTGGGTGTACGGCACGTCTCTGGGAACAGGCATCTCTGCACTGCTGCCTGAGAATTATGTGAGCCCTGCAGATGAGTCTGACACGTGGGTTTTCCACGGGTAAGTTCTCCAAATGATCAGTTCTCAGCAAGACTCTTTCACATTGCTTGAGGCTCAAGGGAAAGTTCACCTAAGACATACTCACCGGATGCATCCGAAATCACATACTTCCCGAGTAGGTACTTCTTTTGAATAAGAAATCACTTTGTTTGCATCCATTAAACAAGTATGTTCTATATAGTGTAAGAGGGGCTGTGGAACGAATTAATGCAGGCATACAAGGAAATTTGGAACTTTATTGGCTACGGTACTTTTATTTGTCAGAGCTCATGTAGGGAGACACACACTGCAGTAACGCTTGCTTCACCTACGTGCTCTCTATACTATTTTTTATTTCCGTCATACATACATGTGCATGTCCCTTTTCACACATAACAATAACTGTGCATGTCAGCTTGTCTATTCCCCATACCTATCCATAATGTCACAATTGCATCACCCATGAACAGCTAATCAAATTATCCAATTTATATAATGCTAAATATTCACACAAAATAATTCTCACAATGGTATGAATGTTATCCAGACATACTACATTTGCCATGTTTTCATTTTCATGTGACCTACCAGCGTCAGTTGCGTCATTTCGTTGCCATTTTAGAAATCCTCTCCCGTGGCCTCATGGGATAGTAAAGTGTCCATTGGATGCGCACTTCGTAATCTCGACAGTAGTAGTAGGTCATCCGGGTACTTTTCACCTACCGTTTTATAAATACTGTGAATTCGGACATAGTGCTTTTTTTCACCTATTATATATTAAGGAAGTATGCAATTTCGGATGCAGCCATCCTCATATCATTCCTACACTATATGGCTTACTTTGAGAAATGTGTCAGTGTTTTATTTATTTTTATCCATACAATGGAAGTCATTGGGGTCCAATGTTGTTTGGACACCAGTGTAACATTTTTGTGAGTGTTCCACAGAAGAAGTTTTGAATGACATGAGGGTGAATAAATGATGTCTGAATTTTCATTTATGAGTGAACTATCTCTTTAAGCATTTGAACAAACTCCAAAATTCATAGCAAACACAGAAACATGTCAGAAACTACTTGGCAAACTAAGAGGCCATTTACATGACAGTTTTCAACTAAATACAGTATTTAATTTGTATTTAGGTTCATTTACACTTTGTTTACACTCATTTACATTTTGGGTGCCTAAAAACGCAAACTTTTAAAAAAGGGATTCAAAGTGTGCAGGTTTTTGAAAACGATACCATTATTTTCTCTGTGTAAACTACAAAAATGCGAATTCTTGAAAACTGTGACATCATGCGCATGTGTATAACGTGTTCAGTCTATCCGTGTGAAGTGTTTCATAACAAAGTGACATCGCCAACTACTGGCATGCAGAATACAACGTTTTTAGTTGTTTTTTGACAATGTTGTCGTCTATACACAAAAACGTTTCTGTTTTTAGTACATTGTTGTCATGTAAACCAACCTACCCTTAGAAAACCTAGTTCAACCATATAATATTAATGCATTCATGTAAAAATGTAATCTCATTTTCAGTCTGACTGAGTGTTAAATGTTAACAAAGACAATGTTTTGCAGTGCGTTTAACACTTCTCATGCTCCTTGAACAGATCGCACTCCTTCTTTTGTACTTCTCCTTCGGAAAAGTGTTCCAAAGAGAGCAAAGCATTGGATGGGCTGCTCAACCTTCGATGCTTTGAAAACTCAAAGCTGGGAGAGTCTGCCATCTTGAGTGTTATTTGCCAACCTATGCAGGTGCCTAATTATTTATGAGTATGAAAAAAACAAACTTCTGAGTTCAAGATAAACATTGGGTGTGTGCAGTTGCTAATGATTTGAGTAATTTATTAATGCTCTTTGTGCTGTTGATGGTAGGTGCTTCGCTCCAACATGCAGTCTCGATCCCCTAAAAGGACCCTGTTTGTATGTCGGCATGGAGAGAGAATGGATGTTGTGTTTGGGAAACACTGGTTCTCACAGTGTTCTGACTCCAAAGGTAATCTGAACGGACAGGTCGTGGCGCCTCGCTCACATGGTGCTGTTAGTTTGCCAGCTCAGTTTGTCTTCCTGTAGGCAGGTATGTGCGGAGGAACCTGAATATGCCTGCTGCACTGCCCGCCAGGGGTGGAGCGCACAGGGACTATGAAATGGATGCTCCTATCACAGTGGTTGGATCTACTCAGGCTAAGACAGTGGGTATGTCTGCTCATTGTTTTAATGTCCACATGAAATTTCACTAATCGAATTCGCCTTTGGCTAAGCCACACCCTAGAATGTAGATTGACCAATCACAGCGCAGCCAAGAACGAGCTCCGACAGAGGTCCGACACTTTTTCACAGCGCTCCATTGACTTTAACGCAGGCGTCTCATATTTTTGGTCTCGGCAGGCTATTACCGTCGTAGATTTATCAAAAATATGGTTAAACATTGTGCCTGGGGCATTTGTAACACAGATACGCGTTTCCCAGAGAGGTTGGAGGGGGGTGTCCGTTTTTTTCCCTTCCCAAAACCGAAGTCAAATCCTGACAAGTGTCGTCTTTGGATTAAACTGTGTGTGTGGACGTCCTCACAGTCAGCTAAACCCCTCAAGGATCAACAAGCACACTTTTGTGTGCTCTAAGGTAAATTTTGCTTTTAACCTTACTGTGAAGTTATACTAGTCAGACAGTTTTAGGTTATGATTTTGGTTCTCTACCCTAATTAATGAAGAATCAAGGTGCTAGCAAGCAAGCTTAGCGATAGTTTAGTTATCACGTAAGTTAAGTCAGGATTGTATGTTTTTGACTAGCGGCTGGATGTTAGCTAACTTTGTTATTCAAGATACAAACACATAACGTTAACGTTATCCTATCTTGAATAACAAAGTATCTTGAATAACAAAGTTAGCTAAAACAAACAGCATAAATCTGTCTAACTAGTATAACTTCACAGTAAGGTTAAAAGCTAAATTTACCTTAGAGCACACAAAAGTGTGCTTGTTGATCCTTGAGGGGTTTAGCTGACTGTGAGGACGTCCACACACACAGTTTAATCCAAAAACGACACTTGTCAGGATTTGACTTCGGTTTTGGGAAGGGGAAAAAACGGACACCCCCCTCCAACCTCTCTGGGAAACGCGTATCTGTGTTACAAATGCCCCAGGCACAACGTTTAACCATATTTTTGATAAAACTACGACGGTAATAGCCTGCCGAGACCAAAAATATGAGACGCCTGCGTTAAAGTCAATGGAGCGCTGTGAAAAAGTGTCGGACCTCTGTCGGAGCTCGTTCTTGGCTGCGCTGTGATTGGTCAATCTACATTCTAGGGTGTGGCTTAGCCAAAGGCGAATTGTCCATCATGCTCTTTTTATGTCATCTGTCTGATTTCCAGGTGAGGCTCTGCTGGAAAGTAATACCAGTATTGATTTTGTGTACTGCTCGCCCAGCCTCCGATGTGTCCAGACGGCTCATGAAATTCTCAGAGGTACGTACTGCAGTCAGGAATATGGAGGCAGCAGTGATGTAATGGATAAGAATGCCAACATGACATAAAGAAGGGTAGAATTTGCCACTAGACCACATGACCTACATTTGGAAGAATCACACTCTTATATTGTTAACGATATGAATGAGAATTAATGAGCTGATTCAGTTACTGTCAAAAATAACACCTGTGCAGTGTGAACAAATCTATACATGTCTACAGGAAAATCCCTATAGGTGTATGTAAATGTCTTTTAGACCAGGGTTTTTTAATCTTTTAGATGCCATGGACCCTCAAATATGATGATCCCCTTGTGAGGGACCCCCTTTCTAAAATATAAACGGTAGCAATACATTTGCATGTACAGTATAAAGATCCAATTTATACTGTGAAAAATAAAAATACTATAAATACACAACCGTTCAGTCAGTAAGATTTTTGAAAGACGTTTTTTATTAATTGATCATCAATGACTAAATACATGAACAATGTAACAAATCATTGGCATCTTGGTTTCCACAAAAATATTAAGCAGTACAATGGTTTTCAACATTGATAATTATAAGAAATGTTTCTTGAGCAGCAAATATTAGAATAATTTCTGAATGGTCATGTGACACTGAAGGCTGCTGAAAATTCAGGTTTTCCATCACAGGAATAAATTACATTTTAAAATATATTCAAACAGAAAATTATTTTAAATTGTAATAATGTTTCACAATATTACAGTTTTACTGTATTTTTAATCAAATTAATGCAGCCTTGTTGAGCATAAGAGACTTATTTTAGAACATTTAAAAAGTCTTACAGACTGTGAAAAATATTAGCTGAATATTTAATGGATATTAATTGAATATATCAATCTATTCATGTATATTTAGTCCTATGAAGTTGCACTTTTCCTCCACCCACCAATAGATAGGTAGAATTTCCTTGTGGCTCCCTGGGAGTCCCTGGGCCCCAATTTGAAAACCCCTGTTTTAGAGAATCACAACTGTATTAGATTTGTACTTATAATATCATAATAAGTGTGAAAGAATGACACTCTGTTGTGCTACATCTTTATTGACATTGTCACTTTATTTTTAATTAAAAATGTTATATTTAAATGCTCTGTGACATGTGTCATGTACTACTTTAGGAATGCAGCAAGATGGCACAATAAGCATTCGAGTTGAGCCTGGGCTTTTTGAGTGGACTAAATGGGTGTCAGGGACATCTTTGCCTGCTTGGATACCCCCCACAGATCTTGCTGCGGCCAACCTTAATGTAGACACAACGTACAGGTAACAACTGGAGTGATCATGTACTGTGGCCTATGTATTTCAAATTCAGTCCTAATCAACAGCTGCCTTTCCTCAGACCCCACATCCCCATTAGCAAGCTAACCGTCTCGGAGGCGTATGATACGTACATAAGTCGCAGCCACCAGGTGACCAAAGACATTTTGGCATACTGCAAAAATAAGGGTGAGTGATCAAAATGCTGCTTTTACTTGACTATGTATGCCTTCTGTATGTATGTATTCTGCCTCACATATCTTTACCATAGACTGTAAAAAATCTGGACGACGCGTCTCTACCACTTCCCTCCACTGTAGAAAAATTAAGCCAAAATATGCTAGAAACCGATTCTGCGTAGTAGTGATCCTGAGGTGGAAACGCGTTATCAAGATCCCGTCCATATTCCTGCTCACGCAAGCACAGCTGTCAGTTTTTATGTTTTTATCGCATCAAATAACTAAAACCAAATTATTGGAAAAACACTTGAACATACGACTGTGTGATAAGAACTACAGTACCGAAAATGACAAAATAAAAAAATTATTTGAAGTGTAATTGGATTTTTTTTGTGGATTTTATAAGTTTGACTTGTGTCCCATTTGATTACATGGAGAGGGTGGGTTTTATGACCTATACTGCAGCTAGCCACCAGGGGGCGATCAAAATGCTTTGGCTTCACTTTTCCTGACGTGTGCGGTACGCTTGTAGCCTAGAAATCTAGACGCACCCTAGCGGCAGCAAATTTTATTTTGCAGCCAGTGTCGAGCTGGAAAAACCAAACTAGTCAGGCCAATCACGTCGTGTATAGAGTCAGTGGGCGGGCTTAACATAATGACGGCAGAGTTGTGAAGGTTCCGCGTGAATTCCCTGCTACTTGAAAACAAAGAAGATGGCTGCTGCTGCTGGCTAATACCCCTTTTCCACCAAGGCAGAGCTGGTGCTGGTTCGGAGCCAGAGCCTAGTTTCAAATCGGTTCTTTGTTTTTCCACCGCCAAAGCACCAGCTCCGAACCAGTAAAACTGGTTCTTAAGTAGCACCAAATCATTGCAGGGTCTAAAACGGAGCCAAGAAAGAACCGCTTGCGTCAGGGGCTGGGGGCGGGGTTACCGTGACCAACAAGACGAATAGAAACTTGTGACCGCCATTTTTAAATAGCAGCTAGTCGAGCTAATAGCAGCTCGATTATAATATCCGTCTATGTAAGTTACGGCGAGCTGCACGAACGCGTTGGATTCCGATGTATTTTTGCAAATCCATGAGCATCCATAGTATTACAACGTCCGTTATTGTTGATGGCTTGTTCGAGATGCATCGGAGCGGCAGGGACCGATCGGAGTTGCAGGGTGTTTGAAGAGCACACGACTCCTTGTGCTTTTAGATCGCTATCGCAGTGCTTTGATGTCACGCGGCGATCGATCTGCGAGAAGCCGATGCATCTCGAACAAGCCTGGCGTGTTTGTGTTTGGCGCTACCGCACTAGCGGTTGCTGGGCAACATGAGACGTATACAGTGACGTAAGATCTGGCTCTGTTGTGGCTCTCTAGCCGGTGGAAAGGCAAACCGGTTCTAGTAAGCTCGTCAGTCGAACCAACTCTGAACCAGCTCTGGCTCTGGCTCTGAACCAGCACCCGGTTCTTGTTGGTGGAAAAGGGGTATAAGAGAAGTCTTTCAAATCGGCTTTGGCCACGACTCTGGAAGACTTGGAGTTAAGCTTTTCTTGAGAAAAGAACAAAGAACGGCACTGAAGTCATTCATAAAAAAGGAAGATGTGTTCGGAGTTTTGCTGACCGGATACAGCAAAAGTTTAATCTCTCTGACTACGTCACCTTCTTTGTTGCTCTGGTTGGTTGTAGCCCTATCCTATTGCGTGCAGAGGGAATTTGAAAGACAACCGTTTATCCCGCTCCTCGGATTGAGCCCTGCCAATGGTGTGTTCCCAGGCTTGTCAGGCTAGAACACTTGCTCTTTACTAATAATAACCCCCTTTTCTTTTTTTATATCAGGAAAAAATATTCTGTTTGTGGGACATGCTTCCTCTTTGGAGGCCTGCACTCGCCAGATCCAGGGTCTTTCTCCCCAGAATCCTAAAGATTTTGTGCAAGTAGTCCGAAAGGTTAGTTTCACCCTTTTACTTTAAACATTTGAATTTTATACTTTAAAAAGTGATGCTTTATGGAAGCCGATCTTTCCATCCAGATTCCATACCTGGGTCTCTGTGCCTGTGAGGAGCAAGGGGACTCGGGAGTCTGGCAGCTCGTGGATCCACCAATTCTTCCTTTAACTCATGGGCCCAACCACAGCTTCAGCTGGAGAGAGACCCTACAGCAAGAATGATCTTATCTGCAGGGCCATTCCACAAGAGACTGAAATGCTACCTGCACTGGAAGCACACAAATGAGAATATGTTTTAAACAAAACTAATCTGTCACGTCTTTAAGTTATGCAAATAAGATATTCATACAGGATGTGGCAGAGCTTTTGTTTGCAGGTGGACAGAGGAGACTGCACTGATAAATTAAAATTTGTGGTAGTGTTTACTTAGCCTTTAAAGAAGCTTTCTCAGGGCATTGGCTATCACTTTAACTGGTCAAAATGCACAGTGGCATAATGCAGCACTTATTATAAAGATTAAAGATCATGTCCTGCCATGCAAATATGTACAATTCTGCAAGAGCTTAAAGGCAGCCATGTCTCAATTATTTCTCTTGCAAATGTAACTTGAATGCATAAAAAGTGTAATATTTGTTTTAGCATAGCTGAATGGATATCAGATGCATTTGTAATATCTTTACATTAAAGCTGAAGTGTGTAATTTTTAAAAACAAATAACTAATACTGTAATTAATCTTAAAAAGGGTTCCTGTCCCATCTCAGAGCAATATGATCAGATAATATAAAGTTATTTGCAGGTTGATTTTCCTCCTTTCGCTCTTTGGCTCTATCACTGTTTGAGCAGCCGGAGACTGCAGCATTGCTCAACCAATTGCATGAGTTGGGGGGAGGCTGTCAATTTTTCGACCAATGATAGACAAGGGGGTGTGTTCTGGAAACCTGTTTGAAAACAATAATAGACCTTTTTCACAGACAGTTTTAATGGTCATCAGCACCGTAAATCCTCGAAAGTCTTTTTTTTTATATATTCTTTTTAATATAACTGTATGTACAGTTATAACACTATAATTTGTATTATATTACATTTGCATCAAATAAATAAAAAAAAAACTAGTTAACGCTGCTGTGAGGGTGTTTCTAATACAGCAGCTGTGGGGGTTACATAAAATTGCTATATGTCTCTCTTCTGAATGCCATTATCAATCTCTATTTTTTTCCTCTTTTTGAAAGTTGTGAAAACTATTGTCAAGTTTTTCTTTTGCTATTTGAGCAAATGTACTGTTGGCCTATTTTGACTAGCTGAAAGGCTCCATTTAGCAGTATGGACAATCACAGACTAATTCAAATCATTAGTCCTTCTGTCAAATATACCATATTTCAAAGCGACAACTCATTCAGTAAAATTATTCGATTAGTAATAATAATAATATAGGCCTAGCTACGTGGAAAAGTCAATATATTGTTTGAGTGTTTTTAAACACATAAGATGTTTCAAATTTGAACAGCTGCCTTTTTATTATTATTAATGACTTTTTTCCAGAGAATGATCAAACATTTATACAAAAGGACTTTGGGATGATAACTTGTAGAGATCCCTAAACGAATTTGAGTTGAATCCTTTGAATTAACGTTAACGCATATGGTTGGGGATACATGAAAGTTCAATCAACACCCTCATAACCTGCTTAAAAACACACAATAAACAGCAATATGTTCCTAGAAATGGCTTTATTTGAATATTTAGAGCAATGTTCGAAAGAACCGATTCGCGGAAATGATTCGAACGACTGACAGCTGCTCAACGGCTGAGACTGGAGACAGACAGCGCCTCAACTCTATCATGGGCAGTACAACAACCCTCCATCCCCACTGCAGAAAAGAAAAATACTGCTGAGAGATACCATCATTAAAAAAGAGCACCATAACAGGTACGAGAAGTAGGTAATTAATTTGCTTTCCATTGCCGGCCATTACTCAAAGCTAATAAATGCACGTTTTATTAAATTACGTCCAGTGCCAATTTGGGCCAGGATCCATTAAGAAAATCGTCTCTTTGTTTGAGAGCTCCCATTATCTCGTTGATCTGGAGATGAAAGTTTGGAGAAGATAAGCAAGTGTCTCACGCCTTTGTAAGGTATCTCATTTGCAGTCAGCTGGTTTCGCGCCTTTGCAGGTGAAAGTGTTATGGCGCGAAACAAGTCGATTGAAAATATCATTTCTGTCAATTAGTTGCTTCAAGGAGTTCGCGCCTTTATCAAGTACATCACCATAAGTGTTGCAAACCCTTCCCCTTTTACAGTCAATTTGCCTAAGTTAGTTAACAGTAGAGGATACCCAGCAAACACAGAACGTTGGCGCAACGTAGCCAACCTTCTAACAACGTTTTAACAACATGGCCAAAAGGTTGCTATAACTACGTTGTGTAGTGAAGGTTGTTACAGCGTTGTCACAATGTTGGCATTAAACCACCGTTCAGGGCCATTGCTTAAGGTTGTGCCAACGGTGTCAGGACAACCACTGGACTACATTATGTACTCGTCACTGCCCTGAAGCGGGAAAATCAGCCTTTAATTCCAACCACCTGTTGTTGGGCTCGTTGTGTTCTCATTCATCATCGAGCAAGGATACGTGAGTATTGCGTTTAGCTATCAAACACAATCTACAACTTTAATTTCTAATGTGATTAATGTAGCATCGCTCGCACTGTTAAGTTTGTCATTTGATTTTTCCGCTATTTAATTGATATTGATTTTCTTTGCTCCTCTGGATTTGTGGATGTTTCCCCGGTGACACCGGCTTTCGGCCACTGTCTGCCAAACAGACCCGGTTTTGTTCATTAAATGTTCTGATCTGCCTTTGCTTTTTATGTTTTATTTATTATACTTAAAATAAATTTGTATATTCGTTTATTTCGTTTTTTTTTTTTTTTTTTTTTACAAATGTATGACTTTTGGAAGTGCAATTTGATTAAATGCAGTTTTAATAAAGTTGAATTAACGAAACTTTGTCATTTTTACTCTTCAAAGTGTAGGCTACACTTGCAAGTGTTGATAGCCCTATTAAATAAAAATATAGATAAACAATAAACTATAAAAGTATATAATTATCTAACAAAATGCAGCATATAAAAATATTGTCAGAACGTCGTCTCTCAGTTGCTGAATGTCGCGCAACAACGTTGCTACAGCCCTGTCACGTCTTACAATTCTACGTTGTTACAATGTTGCGAGCACGTAGACAGCGACGTTGCCATAGCAGAAATGCAACGTGCCAGCGACGTTGCCACAACGTAAATGTGTTTGCTGGGTAGTTGCAAAAAAATGTGAGTATATTAATAACAAATGATCAAATATCCAAGTATATAATAATGTTGACAGTTTAAACCATAATAACTGAGTTACTTAAGTATATAATCTGATATGATATATATAATAAAACTGTTTGATTTATTATTCTTATTCTTATTTAGTTTTAGCTTCTGACTGAATCATTAAGGCCCTTATGCCACCACGATAAACGCCCTTGGTCAGGTTTCTAAAGGACAACAATATTAAATCTTTAATGTCCTGGTATAACCTCAGGTATCTTGTCATATGGCTTCTTCCTTTGACCTGTGATTTGTGGGCTAATCTGATCTATTAGACATTTGTTCTCTTCAATAAAGATTCCCTCTAGCAGCATCCTGAAATTAGATTGAACAAATGCAGCATTGATGCATTTGTTCAATTACTGAGAGCCGGTCAGTTCAGGTCAGCTACTGTTAGAGATGCTCATGGGAGGGAGTGGTTTCGATAGCGAACTCCAGACATAGAAGTATCTTACATCTGTTACGTTAGATGAGTGCAATTTTAAGCAAATACCTTTCAGTTTAGGATCTCAGTGTCAGAATTAACATAAATGAGTCTCTGATTAGCATTTTAAGACTTAATTATATTAAATACTTACCACATAGTGATGAACCTGAAGCAGTCGACTCCATCTGTGTTAACGTCCTTTAATTACACAAGCTGTAAAGCAGCCTTTTTTCCCCTCTTCCTTTCTGTTTGGCACCTGCACTCTTTCAGATGTGGACCGGTTGGACCTTCCCCTGATTAATGGACCTGATTGGCAATAGAGGAGACTGACAAACGATTGGAGGGTTTCATTCCTCTAAAAATCCAAGTCATTATTGGAGAGCAGTGAATCTCTGCAATCTAATAATGCTCTCAGTGTTCTTTTCAAGCTTTTAAACTAATTCGTGATTGATCACTAATTATCGGTGACGGAGCCTCTCGAGACAGCACTTTCCAGCTCTGAACGTTTGTTCTGTCTTTAAACTGTTTGAAAGGAGCTATAACTTCCAAATGGTTGACTCTGCTCCCTGGTGGAGAGTCAATAGACCGCCTTGAGATGTTTGAGTGAACATCGATGTTCTTTGCCAATATGCAGTATTGCCTCTCGACAGAATAAAACACCTGGAACTGGCCGTCTGGTTTTGATGGGACCGTAGTTGGCAATCAGCAGTGTTACTGCTCTTATTGAACTCCTCATTGAGTATTTGTATAGTGCTCCCCACACGCACTTTAACAGCCAGAAGTCGGTTGACAAATCCACATTCTGTAATTGCGTGACCATTGATTTCAGTTCCAGTCAAAAAGAGAGAAAAAAGGGAAGTGCCTTCTTAAAGACAAGAGATATGTTAGTGTAATGCCGATGGCAAAGGCACGTAGCCTATATGTGGAGTGAAAGGAACACACACACACACACAGAGGGTGTAAAGAGACTGAGCCCGTGGCTCTCCCACAGACGTCTCACCGGAATAACGTTTGCTTTTCAGTGTTGATATTATAGCCTTTGCTTGTTCACTTTGCATGCAGAATGTGGAAATGAAGAGGTCTGAATCTTTCAAGTGAAACTTCTGTTTCTTCAAATTATGGACAGATGATTATTATGCAGTCATAACCAGAACATTTCAGGTAAGTTGTCAGTTTTCTTACTTTATGTTCATATTTATATACTATATATTTTTCATGTAGATTTTTGAATGGATATTTTTCAGTTAAGGAACAGGATCTTTTTGAGCAAATAAAGGAACAAAAAAGACAAAAGAAAAATGTATTTCTGTTGCATTCACACATCCTAATATATGGTCCTTGAAGAGTAATCTTTGTGTTTTAAATTTTAGATATAAAAAAAAAAACATTTAAAATATGTCTAAATGCCATAAGGAATTAAACAAACTGCAAACTGCTACAACACTAATCAAGCTGTCTGACTGAAAAGAAGTCCTCAGGAACTTCCATTTATTTCCAAAAGGAGGCAATAGAGCTTCATATGGTGCGATGGAAGCCGTCGGTCCATTGCTTCATGCAGCAACAGTGTAAGACCTGTTAGTTTTCTACTTTTTGCTTTTTGTTAAGCCCTTTTATTTCAAGGTCTGCACACATGCATGCACACAAAGGTCCATTGTGGAGTTGTGTGCAGGTGTTACTAGTCTATTGAAAGAAAACTTGCAGTGAATTTGCTGTTTTATAGTTTACACAGATAACTTATAATAAAAAAAAAAATTATCATACATTTAAAAAAAAATCATTGTAATTAAAAAAAATCTAAAATCACTACAAATGTCCCTAGTTTTCATGGCAAAGGGGTCAAATACTGCCATCTACCATCTGCTGTCTCTGTATTGTTTTAAATGAGCTGCTTGGTTTCCTCATATTTTTGTGGCAGAAAGAATACTCAAATACGTGAAGTGTGATACATATCATTTGTTTGTAGAAGAGATGACCTGCACCGTAGCTGCTGCTGTTAGCACATATCTTTGTTCCAGACTCTTGAGGTTAGTAGCTTTAATAATGCACACAACTGGGAGAGATTATGGTCTGATTTACTTACCATGATAAATGAAAATAGTCCATGCACTATTTGTTGAGATTTAGTTGTTTTAAATGCGCCCTTCCCTTTTTGTTTTATTTGCAGAGGAAACACAGATAACCATATGCTAGTCAGCATCAATGGGGCAGGCAGCAGCTGCCTTTGAAACTCCGATGTAAACCACATTCTTATTTGTTTTCACTTTGTAAAGTCAGGGTCAGTGTAGTGGCTTGCCGGTCAATGCTGCTGTGTTATGGGAAGGCGTAACCTGAGAAAGGCAGTAAATGTACCGCCTTTGTTCTTGTTGTTGTTCTTATGTACGGACAATGTGAGCTGTTTGTCTGGCTAAAGTGGTCATTAAAACTGACAAATAGGACCAGGGCTAAGAGCCACTGGCTGAACCCACGCTAGGTTCTTTTAAAGCTTAATTGGCATTATTTTGGCTTTGAAGGCTTAAACCTTTTATTGTGGCCACCGTAATGACAATGTTCCTCCCCCACTTCTGCACCTCTCTGTATTGTTCTTGCCCAGTTAGACAACCACCTTCACCTCAGCACGAGTGCTCTTTTTACCTCCTTTTTTCCCATAACCTTTGACCTTATGGACTGATCTGCAATCGTCTGGAGCAGTCCTCCCTTATTTAATTCTCTTCCTTGTAGTCACTCTGACACCTGCCAAAACTAATCGGGCAATTTGTTTACACAAAACATTGATGTTTTGTGTAAACTGTTTAAGTAATATTAGCTAATTAATTTAATATACTTGTGTTAAACTGAATAAACCATTTAGGATACTTTTTCTGGAATACTTTTCAGGTATGTTATTATGTTGTGAGATATGAAGCTCTGCATCAGGGGTTTTCAAACTTTTTCAAGCCAAGAAGATCGCAAAGGACTTTCTTCCTAAATTATGAAGGTTGTCGTATATTATAAGTCCAACTTATACAGCAGGGGTTTTCAACTGGTTCAGTGCCAGGGACCACCATTCTGACTAACAAGTAATCGGCGGCCCACTATTGTGTGTGTGTGTAGTGTGTGGATTCCTTTGTCAGATAGCACAGTAGGACGTCGAATTGAGGAAATGGCTTTTTTTATTTTTATGATTTTGTCTTGTCATTTTGCTGTGTAGCCTACTGAACCTATTCACTGCTCCATCAACGTTCCATGGCAAATATTTCCTTGTTTAAAATGTACGTTACTGCAAGATGCAGTTTCTTTCCAAAACGCGATAAGCGCCGAACCTATTTTTAGCCTAAACGCGAATTCTCTCTCTCTCTCGCTCTCTCACCCTCAAATCACTCGCGCCTATCTCGCCAGATGCTCAATTCGCCTCATTCACGCGTCCGCGCCGCGCTAAACGCCTCATTCGCGCCTCAGGACCTCCAGATGCGCGTAAACGCGTCTTTACATTGACTTGACATGAAAATCACTTGCGCCAGACGCTCTTTTCGCGTTTGGTGTGAACGCAACTCACTCACTCACTCACTCACTCACTCACTCACTCACTCACTCACTCACACAAGGTCATGTTGTGATTTGTTTTATGTAAAGCGGACAATGGTTCTACTTTTTATGGGTTTGACACTTTACTGAATGCCAATGTATTTATTACTGACTGACTTGCCTTTTTTTTTAAGAAAAACGTTTTTTTTTATGGGAAAAAAAAGTGATTTTAATATTGAAATTACGTAGGCTGGAATGCATGTCACGGACCACATGCAATGCCGCCGCGGACCACCAGGGGGTCGCGGACCACCGGTTTAAAACCCCTGTTATACAGTGTGAGGAAAAATACAGAATATAATATTATAAAGACATGTTTAAAAATTAAATAATTGCCATTTATGTATTGTACTAAAGCTAAATATATGAAATATTATCTGCAAGGTATAATTTGTATTGAAGGAAACACATATTTTTTAAATTCAAATTTTAAACACCCCCTTGTTGGAAGCATTTTGAAAACCCCTTTACTAGATACAATGAATAGAAACCATTTGAGGTAAGATGTTAACTTGGCATTTGTTTGGTGCCTACAGGGATATGGTATGATGGACAGGTATTAAGAGGGAAGGGAAATACAGAGAACGGGGTAGGGTTCTCATTGTAGGGTGGCAATCAGGAAAAGACCAAAAAAAAAGTGAGTGAGGGGAGAGAAAGTGAGAGTGTGTGAAAGAGGAGAGAGCTAGAGGGAGGCTGAGAGAATGTCTCAAAGGACTAATGTCCTCATTGTACAACCTGGTTTGAATGCAGACAGATTCTCTGAGAAATTAGGGCAGGAGAGAGAATCGCCAGAGCGCGTCTGAAACACCCTGCACAGTGAAACCCACCGCCAGAAAATGTAATACCTGGTGTCAAAAATCAATTCATTACTTAACTTTTATTAGACAAAAATGAGATTTCAGCAGTAATTAGCAGATGAATGATCAACCTGTTTCAATCAACCTTTTTTGTTTTGTTTTGATGAATTAAAAAGCAGAAACACATTTAATTTGTATTTCTATTCTCTGAATAGAAGCTTGTTCCAGTGGAATCACGTTTTCTAGAATGAATCTGTTTGCTCTTCAGTCTTATCAGCTCAGTGTGTGTTTGTGAGAGCTGGAGAATAGAGCAGTGATTCCATGGGTCGTGTGTGTTTTTGTCTGCGATAGATAGAGCGGCATGTGATAAGTATGCATGCATGTGTGAAAACAGCAGTGGTTTGTTTTGCTACACTTGGTGAACAAAAGTCTCATCCGGCTGATCAGTGAAATGGCAAATAGATCTGCATGTAGGCTGAGAGACAAGGCGCTTATCAGAGTTATCCAGACAGCGGCACACAGATAGAAGAGTGAAAACAGACGTGCACACACTGTAAAAACACCATGGAAGGTGTGTCTCATTCTTCCCTTGGGTGGATATGCATATGAAACAGCATACTGTAAATGATAACAGTACTGGTGGATGAGATGGCGAATAGTTATCCATAACACATTTTTTGACTATTTGACAAATTCATTTATAATTTTAAAATTAAATTGAAATTAAATTTCAAATGAATTAAATTTAATTCAATTCAATTGAAATTGAAATTAAAAATTATAATTCAGTCCTTTTTAGCTGTGTGTTTGTACAATCAGCCGGTAATAACGCAAAATATAATCTCTGTTAGGGTGATAAATTTAAGCTATTTTTTAGTTAATGACATTATACTGTTTATTACATGGCTACTTGACAAATAAATAAATAAATACAGAGACCTAAAATGTTGATTGGAGTTGAAATTGCTTTATCAGCATGTTAAAAAAAAAAAGAAAAAAAAAAAGAATTGCAGCATGTTACAAGAATCATGTTTAATTGAACAGTTATAAACAGTTAATAGTGGCCATTATACAAAAAATTTAGAATTCTGTGTTTGACCAATCAGAATAAAGTATACTAGATTATAGTATAATATGATGTTATTGTTGTACTCAATAGGATAATAGTTAAAAAGTATGATTAAAGTATAAATATATATTACCATTCAAAAGTTTGTGGTCAGTAAGTGACCAGTTTTTTTTTTTTTTTTAAGAAATTGATCATTTAATTCAGCAACTTGATTAAAAGTGACAGTAAAGACAACATTGATTATAATAAGAAATGTTTCTTGAGCAGCAAATCAGCATATTAGGATGATTGGATCATGTGGCACTAAAGACTGGAGTAATGATGCTGAAAGTTCAACTTCATCACAGGAATAAATTACAGTTTAAAATATTCAAATAGAAAAACTTTATTTTAATTTGTAATATTATTACTTATCTGAATTTTTGATTAAGTAAATGCAGCATCGGAGCATGAGAGGCTTCCTTCAAAAACTTCTCGAAAAATCTTACTGGTCCCAAACATTTGAATGGTATTGAATAAAGAAATAATTTAAGAGCTGTTTAAGTTTCAATAGAGGTCATGGGGTTGACTAAGGGAGGCGTGTCACCTGTGATTTGTGAGAACTTGTGAGCAGTAACATAAGAGGGTATTTCTCAACTTACTTAACCAGTGAAAAGCTTTAGCTCAGGTGTCTTTTTACCTCACACATTCCTATTCTTAGTAGAAAACGCACTTTGTTGGGAAAGCCAGTCATTTTGGGATGCCCCTGGGGTAGATGAAGGGTCAGGGGGTTAGTTAGGTGCCATTCTCCCAGCACTGGGAACTGGGACCCTCCCATTTGTGGTACAGACCTCTGCTATTTAGCCACCTGCCTCCAATAAAGAAAAAGCAAGCGGCCGGTAAAATTCAGCGTTTGCCTCGGGCAGCTGGACGTGTTATTGATCCAGTGGGGGGAGGCTCTCTCTTGCTCCTACTCCTGATGGAGGCCGGACTTTGGTCTGAGCCGCATTCCTGGGTTCTGTTCAGCTCGGAGGCAGAAGGGAGGGAGGATGTGGATGGGAGGAGGGACTGGAAATCACTTGTCATGTGCCTATAAAAGTGTGCCTTTCGTTACAGAGCATGCTCACTGAGGCACGCTCAGCTCCCACAAAATCCAGCCCCCAAATTTGAACTGGAGGGAGGGCAAGTTACGCCGCTGACTCTTGAGTAATACTCTTCTGTGTCTGTTTGGCTTCCACCCTGCATGGTTCCTTCTGCACCTATGGCTCTACGGTTGAAAAGGTGAACGTGGATTACACTGGAAAAGATGGAGCGCATTGACAGGAAGACTTATGAGATGGGTGCGTGCACTTTTTCTTAATTCAATTTTTTTTCTACGCCTGTACATTTTCTCTCTTAAGCAAGGAAAACTTCATCAGAAAGATAAGAAGCAGTCTGTATAAAGATTTTAGAAACTTGTAGTTTGAAGTGTTGTAACTTGTAGCTCAAATTGAAAGCAACCAGTGAAGTATAAGAAAAGGTCAGGAGGTACAGTATGTTTACATTCTGGCAAGAAGGCGTTAGGAGGCTTGTACTTGTGTTATGATTGGGAAGACACGTGGACACATTCTGAGAACTCCTACATTGACACAGGGCTCAGAGTTTTACATAACTGCTCGAAGTGTCTCATCACCAATTCATGTGTGGCTGCTCTGATTCAGGGTGAATGTCTGTCTGGGATGTGACGGCAGGGCGGAAGGGATTTGTCTTAACTGCAGCCACGTGGGTACCATGAAAAAAGGCAGATTTCATAAAGTGCGAAACACGTGGTTGTTTTTCTGAATTCTTCCTGCAACTTCTAGGGTTTCTGTAGTCATGTGTTTTTCAAGAAGTCTCAGATTTTTGTGTGTTCTTGGGGGCACAAGCCGTTGTCAGATGTTGTGATTTCTTAGCACTAACATATACATGTCACCTGCTGCATCTGACGGTAATACAGCAATGCAGCAATACTATAAGCAGTAACGTATAATTTCCGTCACCATTTCACTGTATGTAGTCTAATCAGTGTATTTTTGGTAACACTTTACAATGTTTCATTAGTCAACATTAGTTGATTACTTAAGTTAACATGAACGAAGAATGAACAATACTTCTACACCATTTATTAATCTTAATTCATGTTAATTTCAGCATTATTAAAATCAAAAGTTGTATTTGTTAACATTAGAAAATGCACTGTGAATTAACATGAACAAACAATGAACAACTTATTTTTAACTAACATTAGCAAAGATTAATAAATACTGTAACAAATGTAATGCTAATTGTTAGTTCATGGTAGTTAATACATTAACTATAAGGGAAAGTAAATAAAGTGTTACTGTATCCTCTATGCTGAAACCACCAGTATGTGTTATTTTAATATGTCAGACCAGGAAGTTGATTCAAGGCCTCTGGCTAAGATATATATCCTTTTAGTTTGAAATCAAGAATCTAGATCTTAATTGCATTCTGAACAACATATTTACACATTTGACACCACTGTATTGCCGCCCACTTAGAGGGGTTGTTAAATTTGTCTGCCTTTTAAACCTTTAAATCTAACTTTTAAATTAGTACACTTGATAGTTTGTCATTTTTCCTGTGAAACAGAAGTTCCTCAGAAGTGTCAAACTTATTATTTTCTATGTATTTACATAGCGTATGTTGTCATAGTAATAGCATTATTAACACCATTTCAGTCCAGATTTTTGAGCACACACGGTTTAAATTCCAACACAACTTCAGATTATATTTGGTATTATTTGTGCCATTTATTATTTATGCTATATGTTGCAACCTTTGTGCTTGTTGTTTAATTTCTGAAAAGAAAAGTTAAGCTGTTTTTCTCCCTCTCTTATTTTAATGTCCAGAAGGGAACAGTGACAGTCGATGAAATCATTTTCCCACTCAGCTGTTGTGCAGCCCCCTTCTCCAGCAGGAGATGTAAAGATGAACTGTGTTTTCCGACAGCCTGTTTGTTTTGTCATAAAGGCTCACCAGATATAAAACTTACTCCCATGCTTTGATACTGGGAATTCACATCTGGGAAGTGCTGCTTGGCAACAAACAGCTGTATGAAAATCCCATAACCCACTAATATGGTTTATTTTCATTGCACCCTTTGGCACTGTTTGTAAGTAACTTACGCAATACTACATATGAAAAGTGTGTTTGCACTCTAAATCATTGACTCTTAGGTACTTGTTTTAGCACTTAGATAATTACACACATTCATCGCCTTAAAAAAAACTCATTAACTTAAGGAAGAGTGTAAGTTTATGGACCCGAACACTCTTGGTTTGTGGCCAGTTTTTATATTTCCATTGAATAAATGTAAATATGTCTTCCGATGGAAATGTGCCCATGGTTTTCTTGTAAAGCAATTTCTTCTACTTACCCCATCACAATATATATTTTAAAATTTAAAATTAATTTCTAGCTAACCAAAAGCATTTAGTAAATTCATTTATTTGCTGAAGATGCTTGAACCGTTCATAATAATAAATGCAGACTGCTTAAGATCACTTTCTTTGTCCTGAATGCTGAAGTCTAAATCTTTAATTCATAGAGCATCACACTCAATGTGTCCAGAGGCCATGAAAGCTTTTTGGTTTACTGTCCAATGCCAACACTTTTTCCTATTGTGTTTAGTATCAGAACTGTCATGGTCAAAAATCATTTCTACTTGCCTTGCTGTGTCCTTCAAAGTTGCAAAAATAGAGGGACAGCTGCTGTAAAAAAAGAAAAGTGTCCTCCTGAAATGAATTAAAACTCAAGTTTAATTGCTGCCTTAAATGTAAGGGATTTTTCACACTTGTAGTTTGGTTCTTTTGGTCTGGTGCGATTGCTCTGTTGGTGCGGTTCATTTGATTAAGTGTGAACTCTGCCCTCCGAACCCTGGTGCGCACCAAACAAGCGGACAGAGACTGCTGAAAAGATGAGTCTCTGTTCACTTCCAAATGAACTCTGGTGCGTTTTGAATGAAATATAAATGCAACGCGGACCAAAGACATGTAAACAAACCAAAAAAGGACATGATGTCACAAGATACGACCCTAAAAAAGAATGCTCAAGCATACCTGTTTTTCCTTTCATAGTCACGATGTTGCCATTATAGTTCGGTTAAAGGCACCAGAACATGTCTCCTCCCTGCAGATCTTCTTTGTCTGTGTGAAGGAGGGATTCCTCTGCTGTTTTGACTCATTTACTCCTTTTATAAGCTCTTCACGTGTTGTCAGCTCCATCATATACCATCATATGTACGCATATAGCGAGCGCATTTACCCCAGCGCACAACATGTTTTGTGTAAGAGCTTAACAAACATCTAAATGCGCTCGTTTATGTGCGTAGCCTACATATGATGGTATTTTGACAAGCTGAGAACTCGTGAAGGGTTTATAAAATGTGTAAAGGAGTCAAAACAGCGTCAGGAATTCCTCATTTCTGCAGATCTTCGTTTGTGTGCAACGGAGACGGCGTTTCTGATGCCTGTACCGAACTTTAATGGGCAACGTAGCTCCTATGATGAGAAAAAAACGGGTATGCTTCATTCTGTCTTTTTTGGGTGTTTTTGGTTCATTTAGATGTCTGTGGTCCGTGCTGCGTTCATATTTCAGCCGAACCGCAGAGTTCTTTTGGAAGCGAACCGAGACCCACCTTTTCAGGGGTCTTGGTTTGCTTGCTTGGTGCGCACCAGGGTTCGGAGGGCAGCGTTCATGCTTAATCAACATGCTTGACATGACATGCTTTCATCTTTAATAAGCAAAATGATGTAATGTAGAAGAAAATATGACCCAGACTATTACAGAGTTCACTTGCATTGAGGATGAACATGTTTGTCCTGTGAATTATTAAATGCTGAGATTTTTTTTAATAATAGTTTTTTTTATTTTAATTATAATAATGTATTATTCTTATTTAAATGTATTGTATTTATATTAAGGATAATTTAATTGTTTGATTTTTAAAGATAATATTAAGCAGAATATAGCATAGCATAGCATAACAGCTGTAGCTTTGTCAGGGCAACCTCAACCCGTTGTTATGAAGTCTTAGCTCACTCTGCTTTGGGCCAAAGTACATTGAATGTGTCAGATCTGTTGTTTGGTCTGGCAGACACACGTCATTGCTTACGCAACGTTATCATACTGACATCAGCTGTGTGTTTTGAGTAAAGGGTGAAAGAGTTCAGTTGTTAACACAACACTAAAAGCATACAGCAGAAGGCCTCTGAGCCTTGAAGGAAAGCAGTCATTTTCCGACTTTTAAGAATGTCCTGAGTATTATATGAGGTGTTTCCTTTCCCACAATAGCAGGGCACTGTGGTTACCCTTGGAAGCAATATTATTTCTGAGCTCTTTGTTTTCTCAGCTATCTTACCTGTCCCTGTGATTGATTTGAAGGCTGAGTGTGAAATGAGATCAGCTGATAAAAGCAGCATATTCTGTAGTGGAAGCTGGAATTGTTCACATGTGAGTTTCTATAAGGTTTATGGGCAGCAATTTTGCTGTTGATATTTGAATTAGGGTGTTGTTTTAAACATTTTACGTCTTTGCTGTAAGTTTAAATGCTGCAACGCATATTATCCACCAATGGCTAGTCTCGAGTAGTCAGACCTTCAGACTGACGGCAGAAGTTCTGGACTCCATCGCAGCTTTCATTGGCCAAAAACATGTAAAGCAAGCAACCAATCACAGTTCGTTTTGTTCCGCCTCATGTTTGGGGTGTGAAAATGTAAAGGCCAATCAGAGATGTTTAAGTTAGTCAGAATCTGCTCAACACCGCTCAAAACGGCAGAGTTTTCGTTCACCGCGCACTTTAGAGTTCTGTATGAAAAAAAGTGAGTTTTCTCATCAATCCTTTCATTATTACCCACAAAGTTTAAACACTATGTAAATAATAGATGTACTGTGCACTGTAGGCCACTGTACTCCGCTTTTAGCAGGAGGTGAGTTTGTCTTCGCGGCAGGGGTTTGGGGGGTCGGCATCCACTGGTGGAAACATAAATTGGTGCCTATGTTGACAGTGATATAACCATAGCAACAGATGGGACAAAACAAACTGATACTGCATTGAGTCTTGGAGTGTAAATGCAAATTAATAGACCTAACCCTAATTTTGTAATTATTTTACATATTTTTTCAATTTTACATATTGCTATAATAACAGATTTACACAGTAAGTGCAATTTAAAGTTTCATTAATTTGGTAGTTTGGGGTCATAAGGATTTTTTTTTATTCAGAATTCAAAAGTGACAGTAAAGACTTTTACATTGTTACAAAAGATTTCTGTTTCAAATAAATCAAATAAAATTCTTTGAACTTTCTATTAATAAAAGAATGCTGAAAAAATGTAAAGCACAACTGTTTTGAACATTGATAATAAGACATTTTCTTGAGCACCAAATGTATTTAATGTATAAGCAAAACGGACTGAAATATACCCAAATGAATCGCAACTGAATTAAGGAAAGCAAGTCCTTTTGCTCTTTTCACTGGATTGGACACTATGTTAGTCTAAACTACCTAGCACTTATACTACAATTCAATTTCTTGTACGAGTATGTATTGTTGTTATCATTTTTTTAAAACTGATAATGCCAAGTTTCTGTTTTTCCATCTCCGTTTACTCATCAGTAGCAGCAGTAAACACTGTCATAGAGTCCGCTAGGCTTTTGCACAAGTGGAGTTTGTCATTAGTCAGGTTAACAGCTCCCGTGGTTCTCCTCCTTTCTTTCTGTCTCGATCTCTCCTTCTCCACGGGGTGTTCGGAGTGCCAGACACTCACAGGTTGCCATTTTATGGGGCTCTGCAGAACCAGATTTATGGGAATGATAAAAGCTGTGTAGAGCAATAATAACACAGGCAGCTGCTCTGAGCCTCGCTCCCGTCTTGTACTGCTGCGTCCCCAGTCCTCTGCAAACTCAGAGAGAAAGACAAATAAAAATGTATAAATGATGTCCTGTGGAAGACATTAGACAATATGATCCCCTCACATGTGTGGCGCATGTCGATTGCTGTCACAATGAAGAGCTTTGTGGCTATGTGCTTTGATCTAATGATGTAGTGTGGTAGTTGTTGGTCATGTACAAAATTAATCCATGCTTGTAAAAGTCTGTCTCTTAGTCTGCGATAATATCCATTATTCATCGCTATAAAATAAGAGGGAACAAAAAGCTGATGGGACTTGGGCAGAGAGAAAGAGAGAGAGAGAGAGTGGGGTAGCGACCGCCACCATCATTAATGGCCTGACAGAAGTGGAGATTGATGCCGCTTTGTGTTGTGTAATGGTCCAGTAGACTACCAATGATAAAAACAGATCATAAATCTACAACTATCTGCTTGGAACAACAATTTTATGTGTGCTGTCTTGCATTTATTGGATTCATTCGGAACATGTTCCATGACCCTTGGTAGTGGCTGAACGATATGGGTTTTTCAGTGGCCGATATCATTGCTTATCTCTTGAGAGCAGGCTAAAATTACTGCAATTACTCACGCATTCACTAATCCCTATATAGTACGTGTTTTTTTGTGTTATATCAGCAAGGAATTTACCAACTGTAGCCAAGAATTCAGACAGCATGGTGGAAATCTTTCTGGGGGTGGGGTGGTCACTGGCAACATATGAGAAGTGCTGGTAGTATGCAAGAAAAAGTGAGGGTACGCTACAAATTAAATTATAAAAGTGTCGGTACTATGTTCCAGTGCTTACTTCGTGCACTGTACGTGGTTAGAAAAAAGGCTGCATGTATGCGAACATACGCACAATGAGTATACTTTGCTCCTAACCCCGCCCATTATTGGACACTTTCACTATAAATGAAAAAGTGCAGTTTTAAAAGGCCTTGTGTACAGGGTCGCTGGCTCAGGATGCTTTAATAACAAGGATTTTTTAAATTTCTGGATATCCTTTGACTCATAATGACCTGCATAATCAATTTCTGAAAGAAATTTTACTCAAACACTCATCATGAATCATTTTGGGTGTCACAAGGGGCCACATCAATTTGTTCTGTGTGTATTTTCTCCTGTTCTGCTTTGCTGACAGTGGTGTTTCTCTGTCCACAGCTGGAGAGGAGAAGAACAAGTATGGGGCCCTTTGTTTGCCATGCTGAGAGAGACGGATCAGGTCAGTGCAACTGTTGTCATTTCTTCCCCCCATTGTATATCCCCCAGCAACACCCTAGCTAGACCCATCAGATCAACCCTGAAGAATGGGGTCAATCTTGGGTTTGCCGGCAGATTAGCCGCTCAGCCAATAAATGATCTGAGGATGAAACCCTGGCCAAATAGCACTTATAACCTTCTTTCAAAACCCTTTCAGAGCTACAGCTAGTTTCAGATGGGCACATTTACCTGCACAAACAGTGAGTGCACTAAGGTCGAGTTCAAGCATCACTTGTATGTGTTTTCAACACATACTTTTATATTAATAAAAGAACATTTTAATGGCAGCATTCCTTGTCGTACATTTTAAGTCTGTAAACCTTGCAAAAAGAATTGCTAATAAAAACCAGAATGCCCAAAGAACCAAGCATATTTGAAAAAGCGCAAAAGAACATAATTTGTGCCTTTTTGTCAACAAAAAAAAGAAAAGAAAAAAAATCTTGTCTGAGATTTTAACTTGGTGGTGGGCACACTTTTTGCCTCCTGTTCAGTCATTCTCTTATGTCTTCCCGTTCCTCTTTCTGTTCCATCATTTTGCCAGAGGATTCATATGCTAATAGGGTTCAGGAGATGAGGTGGTTCTCACGTTCAACTTGAAACTCAGGCTTTTGTGTGCCTAAAGCACAAGCTGCAGAACAGAAGCTAGAAGTGAAATTAAAATCTGCTGAATGCCCCAGCGGGACTGGGAGGGTAGTGAAGGGGAGGGCAGGGGCGGTACAGCAGCTGCTGATATTGGATAAATGTGAGATGCCCACTGTAGCGTTTCTTGCTCTCCTAGGGGACCGGCTGAACGAGGCATGGCTGTGTGTTTCTTTAATCTTACTGGCCTGTTCCTGGTCTACTGATCAGTTCCTTTCTGAGGATGGTTATTTAGCAAATGGTACCGGACCCCGACGCATACCCTGCAATCCCATGGCATTGTTTAACTATTCTGGAAGTTCCTCACACCACTTATAATACAAGTCTGACTCTGTATTCACTCGTACTCTTTAGTTAAGGGCCCACATGCCATTTCTGAAAGTGGTACCATTTAAAGGAGTAGTTCACCCATTTGTGTTTTTATTTATTCACCCTCATGTCATTCCAAACCTGTATGACATTCTTTTTCTTGGCTTTTGGTTGAACTATTCCTTTAATGGCGTTTGGACCGGTTTGCAGTCACTGTGCAAAGAGAGGCCATTTTTTCTCGACTTACTCTCACAATGTGCAATCACTAGGGCAACCACAAATCTTCTGTGCTTGCTGATGCAGAATGCACACAATCAGGGCTTCAATGATTAATATAGCCTTTTTTCCCTTTAGCTCCTAAAGGTGGGACTTGCAAAAACATAGGACCAAGCTTAAAATAACAACTTGAGCCTGCAATTATGAGCAATTTTGAGAAAATGTGTGATAATTGTACAATATAGTCCTTCAAGTTTATTATTCCTGTCACCCATAGCAGAACTAGATAAAATATATATAGCACTTTGTGACCAATCAGAGCAGCTCTGTGATTGATATAAGGAATAGTTTGATTGATTGCAATTTAGCATTAGACCCGCTTCAGTGTGTGTTTGCTTTCTCCGCTGGGATGATTGTCTTGGGTTTCATCTTTCATGAACTATACAGCCTGGTCTGTGTTTGTGTAAAGACTGAGAAATGGAATAGAAAAGACATGATCTCCAGAGACTGACGGGAATGCACAACCACAGAACACAAGAACACAAGATTGAATGCAGTTTATTCTTGTTAATCGTCACCTTCCAGACCCTGGAATGCTCACATGTCAGCCCATGATCTGAGTGGCCTCGGCACGGCACAGCGCGGATGAATCCAATGTTTTGAGGAGAATGTGCGGCTGTCATTTGGAATCACAGATTCTACTATTTGGAAGTATGACCAACATAAGAATTTTCACCAGAAAATGTCATCTGAACAAGTAACATCCACTTTTGTTCTGACCAACTAAGGGGAAAAAAAGCATTGCAGTAAGTCGTGCTGATTAAATCTAAAGATCGCTTATCATATCACGTCAAACCGTGCAAATTATCAAATTGTTAATGTTAACAACATCAGCATTTTTTTACATAAGTCTTTTCCTCACCCAGGCTTTAATTTTTTTCATAAAAATATTGTAAAAAGGTATTATTGTGGAAAAATTTAAATTTAACCGAACTGTTTTATATTTTAATATTTTAAAATGTAATTTATTCCTCTGATGGTACATGATATTTATATACTGTATATACACTCACCTGCCACTTCATTAGGTACACCTTGCTAGTACCGGGTTCGACCCCCTTTTGCCTTCAGAACTGCCTTAATTCATCACTACCACATTAATTACCTTAACCAAACACATCCTAGATGAGATAAATCGGATAATAAACTTAATATTGCAACTTACAATTGCACAACTTACAACACAATTACACATTACATATATATATGAGGATAGTGAACTCATTGTCATGTTCAAGAAACCAGTTTGAAATTATTATGAGCTTTGTGACTTGGCACATTATCCTGTTGGAAGTAGCCATCAGAAGATGGGATGGACATGGTCAGCAACAATACTCATGTGGCGTTTAAACAATGCTGAGTTGGTACTAAGGGGCTCAAAATTTGGCAAGAAAATAATGGTTCCATGCTTTCATGTTGTTTATGGCAAATTCTGACCCTGCTGAATGGCAGATATCGAGAGTCATCAGACGAGACAACGTTTTTCTAATCCTCTATTGACAAATTTTTTTGAGCTTGTGCGAATTGTAGCCTCAGTTTGCTGTTCATAGCTGACAGGAGTGGCACTTGGTGTGGTCTTCTGCTGCTGAATCCCATCTGCTTCAAGGTTCGACATGTTGTTTGTGTTTACTGTTTACCTCGGTTGTAACGAGAGTTTCTGAAATACTCAGACTAGCCCGCCTGGCACCTACAACCATAACATGTTCAAAGCCACTTAAATCACCTTTCTTTTACATTTTAATGCTCACTTTTAACAAAAGATTGTCTTGACCCTATCTGCATGCCTAAATGCATTGAGTCGCTTCCTAAATGCACTGAGTCGACCATATCTGCATGTCTAAATGCATTGATTTGCGTTAACGGGTAGTTGAACAGGCGTACCTAACAAAATGGCTGATGAGTATATTTAACAATATATTGAAATTGATGCTGTATTGTATGCCAGTCCTTTCTTTTGTCCATAACAGATCAGATGTTTCCCATTTACTGTACTATGCAAAACTGTTATTTAATAATAACTGACCCAAATTTCTCAGGAGACATGAAATGGCCAAAATGTTTGACAGCCAGTACAGAGTGGAACAATTCACTGCATCCTCAGGAGAAATATGGGAACAATTATATAACTATATGCTTACAACTTTGTAGAGATGGGCACATACTGTCCGACAGGCTAAAGGGCCGGAGCCCAGCCCTGCTCTATTTGATTCGTTTATTAATTTAGTTTGCTAGCCCACCATGAGAAGAGTCAGAGGGTGCGTGACTCTCCTGGGCCCTAATAGCTTTTAGGCAAGATGACGAGGGTTGATGGAGGGAGATTTATTTATTCTTTTTTTCGCCTAAAAGCTGGCCGTGCTCCAATCATCACAGATCTTGTTTGTTTTGTCACGGGGTGTGATGGCTGCATGTGTCTCTGAGGGAGTTGAAGAATGACTGCAGCTCTCCCTGCGGTCGGGCCCCCACAGCTGCTCTGGACACCACACCTCAACTCAGCCTGGCTAAACTCAGCTCAACACACCCGCTGCTTTTTTCTGCTTTTTTTGTTTGCATAAAATATACATAAGCAACAGAGCACAGTGATTGGAAAGTATTTCATGAATATATTTCTTTTTACATTTATAACTCCGGACAGGGATTTGTAATATACTTTATAATTTCTACATACATTTTTTGGGCAACACGTTATAATTAATATGTACTGTATAATAACGTGGCATCATCAAATTACTTATTGGAAGCAACGTCAGCAAGTTGTAGCATTTTCCAGACACTTTTATTCAAAGAACCTTTCATTGCATTCAAAGTATACATTTAAATAGTTCATATATTCTCTAGATATCAAACCTATGACATGGTTTTATACTATATCATTACTTTTTAAAATACATCACTGAAAAAAACCTTAAACCAGCTTAATGTGGTTGGCTGGTCTCCTAGTCTGGCCAAGCTGGTTAAGATGATTCGTTTTGTAGGTTTTATTTTTGTTTTTGCATGCTTTTCATTTGCTCAAGCTTAGCGATCAGCTGGCCAACCAGCATTTTCATTATTATTATTATTATTTTTTTTATATAATAATAATTACTATTATTTTTATTTAATAGTTTTTCATAAGTTATTTTAATAAGTTTATTTATTATGTGTCTCCCCCCAACCCCCCCCCCCCCCGATCTACATTCTTTGTTGTTAAGGTCTGCAGTATTTTTGTTCTTGCTGTGCCTTTTCTTTCTTCATTTGCTCAGAATTCCCTGTGTGTATACAATGTTAGGCAGAGAGAGATTTGTCCAGCAGAGGGGAGAAAGTTGGATAGACAGGGAACTATTAATCTTTCCATATTATTTCACAGGGCAAAACGTGTCTGCCAGTCACACTCTTGCTGGTGTGACAGGTAATTATTTAGGCTTAGTGCTGGCACCCTGTGCTCTCGATTTCCCTCTCTCTCTTGGCCTTTTCTGCCAAATGACTTTGTTTTGCCGCCCCAGATAAGTGAGAGGAATGTGGGCCATGCAGTGCTTTTAGCTGTTGGGCCTTCAGCATCCCTTTCCTTTCTGTTCCTTCTCCTCATCCTCCTCCTCTCTCTGCCAGATTTGTCTGCTGTCTGGGGCAGTGAGCATCTTTACCTGGTGTTTTATGACATGAGCAGGACAGCCATGTTTTGGGGGGAGGGTGGCTCTTGATGGCTCTTGTACGTGGAGACAGGGCTTGTAAATCACCTGGGCCGGTTTGTACAGCTCCACGTCCTGAAGAATCAGATGTCTGGAGGGGACAGACAGGTCTGTAGATCAGTCTGCTTTGATTTATGATTCTAAAAATGAAATATGATACCAATATGAGTGTAGTTGTAATCTAGAAATGTTCGAAAATAGCCGCTGACCCGATCTTTGTAGGTATTTCTAGATTTACTCATGTACAAGAGGAGCAATATGTTCAAAGTCTCAGATCAGCCCAGGTTTTGTGTAAGTGGCTCCCTGCTGCTGTCAGATGAGTTGTGAAAGCTGAATCAACAGGACTTTATTTACTGAGGACAGGCTACACCCTCACATTTGACAGCCTCACCTTATTTTCCAGATCAGATTTCCTTACACACCATAAAGCGATCTCCTGTTGCTTAAGTGGGGACAGGTGCACACTTCAGATGGGCTCTGACCACCAAGGACATGGGCCGAGCTTTAGGAGAAGGTGGTGTATTGCTTTTCCTAAGTTTTCGCATGTTAAAAAATAAATACGACCTGACGTTATGTCAATCACGCTTACACACTGCCTCCGAAACTTTCATCCGTCTTAAAAAAATTCGGATCGGGTTAGATTTTCTGGGTTTTTCGCATCCGTAGCAAGCAGGTTGAATGATTATTATTTTATTTTTTTCAATTTAGAGCCACAGAATGACGAATACGAAATATTCGGACTCAGTGTGCAAGGACCTTTAGGGGCTGTTTACACCTGGCCACTTCATGCATTTTCTCAGATCGGATTGCTATCTAATTTATCAAAACGATTCCATTTACACCTGGTCCCATAAATGTGTTTTTGCGAAACGGATTTAAATCCGATCTTCAATTCCCGCGCTATATGCAGATTTAATGAGTGCACGTCACCGAAAGCAACAAATATGAGCTGCATTTTATTGATTATCAGCTAAAATTTCAAAGTCAAAGACCACAATGAGAGAGAGCGGCAACAGCCCTGGTAAGATCATTTCGTTTCTTTACTTTTAATGATGATGATTGTGTGTTAAGCGTCTGCGACATACTTTTACTTTGATTTGCGATAGTTTGCACGTTGGCTTAATGAATATATGCTCAGCTTCTCATTTGTGGTGATGCGTGTTCCAGTAGCGTCGTCATATCTGGCTATAACATGTCATTTAGCCTATAACACGCTCTCACACGTTTATTTTTTTAGCATTTTTGGGAGGAGTACAATTTACATATGTGGTTTCAACAACCAGATGCATTTACACTTGTCTGGAATGCGGCCCAGACCACCTCCTGAAGTGGTTTGAGCGATCGGATTCAAATCCGTCTCGAATGCGTTTCGGAGGGCATTTACACCTGGTCTTTTCATGATCGGATAGCTATCCGATCTGAGAAAACGCATAAAGTGGCCAGGTGTAAACAGCCCCTTACAGTAGTTGTGATTCTCATATACCCCTCATTTTAGTATCAACAGAGTTTCAGATATGTCTCCTAAAAGAAATAAGAGTAGACACAACTGAGACATGAGAAACATCTGAGAGAAAATGGGTTAAAACTGAGATTGTTATGGAAGAAACAAGGAACATCTCTTTATTGTCTTGCTGCAATCTCTTTCAAGACTCCATTATAGGAATATTTTATTGATCAGAGTTTGCTCTTTTTAAGCTCAGGAGACTTAGTTTTGATTCTCATATATCTCTTTTTGTAGTATCAACAGTATTATATGTTTCTCCTAAAATTCCTTTGGAGAAATAAAAGTAGACACAATTGACACATGAGAAAGTTCTGAGATGAATGAGAAATGAGAAACATGGGAGATCTCTTTCAAGACTCCATTGTAAAATTATTTTCAGAGGGTTTTTTTTTTTTTTTTTTTTTGACATTGGGGTTTTTCACCTTTAATGGACAGGACCGTATATTGAGAGACAGGAAACAATGGGAAAGGAGAGAAGGGAACAGGAGCAAGAAAGTACCTTTAGCTGGGACTTGAACTTGTGCTGTCAGAGGTGCAATTGTGTCTTGATGTTGATGTGCTGCCCTGACAGAGATTTCTCTAAGTTCAGGATACTAAGGGCTGATTATTCTCTAATATGTCTCATTTAGGTATCAGCTTTGTCTTCTGGTGCCAGTTGGTTGCATAGTAACTTAAGATCTAGTTTGATTCAGTTAACCAAAAGGCAATAAGTCTTACTTTTCCAATTCAAATTAAACAGATCTAACTTTTTATGTAAATGACTTAAAGTTTTTATCAGGCTTAAGGAAAAACATTTAGACTTTTGAAGAAGTTTTTACAACCGGTCCCCTTCAATTTTTTTTTTACTAATACTATGCATTTCAGAATATCAAGGGTTACTAGTTTAAGTTTATCTTCAGTGCCCAGCATTGTAAATACAGTGCATATTCCAAACAAGGGATTAGACAAGTGTAAGATGTTTAGTCTAAGATAAATACTTTCTTTTTAACAAATGTAATACTAGTGTACCAGTGCTTCATGGTTCTTACATAGCCTTTTTTTCTTCGTTTAACACTGCAATGTTTATCTTGCACAACCCATTTTGTATGCATGTAAAAACAGGTCATGATTTCCTCTGCTAAATCATTGTGCAACAAAACAGTGTTTTTTTTTTCTCCTCAGCTAGTCTCTGGATCTCTCAAATTTGTCTCCTCTAAAATTTCAGAAGAGATCTCAATAACATCACACACTGTGCTCAGATTTTTCCACTTAGCTAAAGACTCTGAAGCTCTCACATTTGTCTCCTCGAAAGTTTAGATGAGATCTCTATTTTACAATGTGTAAAAAAAAAACCCAGAAAAATATGACTGTTTTTGTTGAAAGGCACATTAAATGGCTCATGACTCAATCCTTGACTAATTTGTTTATTAATACATATTATATGGTAGGAATGTTTGAGTTCATATTGAGACATTTTATTTGGTATACACTTTGCAAATTTGTTTAGATCACCTCAAAATTTAGAGGAGACAAATGTGAGACCACTGGAGTATCTACCTAAGGAGAAAAATCTGAACACAGTGTGTGATGATGTTGAGGTCTCTTGTAAAATTTCGAGGAGACAAATGTGAGAGTGTTAGAGTTTTTTTCAGGAGACAAGTGTGAGAAGGAGGAGACTCAAGAAAAAGTCTCAGTTTGATATTAAAGTAAACTCATTTTTGTCTAGGAGAAACATTTGAGATATTAAAGAGATCTCACTTTTGATTTTTCTTTCCTATGTGTAGTGCTTCATCAGTGACATTTGATGGCTGCTCAGATCATCTCTATACAGCTGCAGATGCTTGCATTTGTTTTTTTCTCTTTCTTTCATTCTTTTTCAACCCTTCCATTTTTTAATAGATCTTTCTTCCTATATTTTTTTTCTTTCAACCTTTTTTTCATACTTTCTTTTGAAAACTTTGTTAAGGGTCACAGGTAAATAATACATTCCGGTAGGACTCTTAACATCTGGGATGCTGTTGAATTCTCCTGAAACCCATTCATTTGGCATGGTCTAAAAACAAATTAACAAGTAGAACGATGGTGATGTTTTTGTTTTATATGCTGCTAAGAAGACACATTAGTGACCTTCATGACCTTAGACACAGTTGTCTTTAAATCTTTACATTTCTCATACAGCTATCATGAGAAGAACAGAATATATATATATATATCCTTATATGGGTCAGACCCCCAGTCACCTTTTATATACCAAATACAGATATTGCCTGTAACTTCAATACCCAAATAGATACACTGGTTTTAACAAAAATATGACTTCCAATTCATTATATAATACAAGAAGAGGGATTGTAAATCCACCCCCTTCACTACATATCACACGCCCCTACCTTTCATCCGTTCAACCTAACTATCTTTCTTTCGACTTGTCAATTTTTTGATCTTTCCTTCTTTGGACCATTCCTCTTTCGAAGATTCTTTCATTCGTTCTTTCTTTAAATCTTTCATATTTCTCTTGAACTGTAGTAAAGAGCTGTGTAAGCAGAGGTGCTAGCTTATGTGGGGCAGCTGTCACCGAGATTAGTGCAGGAAACCAGGTGTTGGATGAGTCCTGACTGGCGCTTAGATACTACACAGTCGGCTATAGATATAGACCCCTATAGACCCCTCTGCAAAGGATCGTGGGCACTCTGTGCTGAAAGAAAGCTTTGTTTTGGTTTGCCTCAATTTTCAGTAAAACAGGAAAACTTAGTTAAAAATGTAATATGAAAAGATTTTTCAAGAATCCATAAAAGCCAACTGTATTTACAGTAAAACACACATAAATTCTCTGCTCTAATGTTAACATTGAATGACAGTTTGATGCAGTGTCTTTTTCAGAAGCTTAACAAAGTAATAAGTCCAGACTTTTCATTGAGCACATCTCATCTACTGCCACACTGACTTTCAAAGAAACAGAACTGAATAGATGTTTTGTTCTGAAATATGTAGCCTGTTCTCCTCTGTGCTGTAATGTAAGTACTTGAGTGGCCCAGGTCTTCCACTCATTTACCCTACAGCATAAATCACCCACTAGAGTCATGTTTCCATTCCTATGAAATACCCAAATGTTGAGTTGGAGAAAAATTATATTTAAAATGAGCTCTCTTGAGCACACCAACATTTTTAAGCCGGAAAATTCACTCTGTGCATTATATTCTCTATTATTCTGAAAACAAAATCTGCAGTGCTAATTTGGGCGTAAAGTTATTCACCTCTCAGTGATGTTTGGCCTGCTTCTTCTAGCAGCTATAATTTGACCAGAGTAATTAGGATGGAACCATTTGTCATTGGTGAAGCGGGAATACATTTGACAAGACACACGCAACAAATTAGGAACACACACAGCTACACACAAGCTTTCTTAAATTCTCCCATCTCCCATCAGATATCAATAGAATTGTAAACTCTGTGGCGCTGTTACAACATGTTTTTGTTCGTTTGAGCATCCTTACCAGCCCTACAACAACAACATTGGCTAAACCAATAGGGTGAGTTTGTTCGACCAGTAGCACACTGAATATGTTCACTGAACTTGTTTAGCAATATTATTTTTGCAATTCTAGTCAGTGATGCAATGATGTGAGATAGCAGTGAGATTAAAATTAATCCTATTTGAAATTCTCTTATGAAACTAGGATATTTTTATTAAGACAGAAACTGTTCTCAGATTTGCCAAGTTGCTGAAATCTTTCAATCAAAGATCTCAAAATTAACTCAAACATTTTTCATCAAATTCTTTCTAAGGCAAATTTTCTGCACCTTTGTGTCTAATTTTGGGAGAAACACCTGACACAAATTTGATACTTCAGTGAAATATGACTGAGAACGTTAAGTCTCATGAAAGAACAACTTCTGAGCAATAAAAATGCAGAAACTTTTCAGAAAGGCCAGTCTACTCTGCCCTTTCTCGTCCATCGATCTCACTGCAGTGACGTGTGAAACTGTGTGTCTGAGTTTGCTCATTTATGTGCAGCTGAGACGCCGGCTTTTGACGGATGGCTGTATGGAGCGGAGGCACGGGGCTGTGAGGTTCGTGAGCCCACAACAGCCCTGCTGACATCTACATTTAACACGCTGCCCAATAACACCATTCCAGTTGCAGAGATCTTGATAATTACCACAGCTGGGTTCTGCTGCTGGTTAGAATCCAACCTGGCTAGAAAGTGCTGAAGCCTTGTTGCAGTTATGATAATCACTGCAGCTCACCTGATACTGTAGACCAAAGACAAAAGAGTCTCCTGTAAAAGTCCACTCCCTCTACACTGCTGAATTATTACAAATATGCTCATTTATTTATTATTTTTATTTATTTTACCAACATATTGCAGATATCTCTGTCTGTAAAAAAAAAAAAAAAAAAACATTTTTATGCACAGATGAAATGTTACCTGGACTGGACAGGTCATCTGGTCCAGCAGTGCTAAGAGAAGTGCAATATTTAATATTATTTACAATGTAATAGTATTATTATTACAATGTATTCATAATTTTTTCCCAATTAGCCTGGAACAGAGATGTTCACAAGTCTTTAAGCTGGAGTCTTTTGTCACGGGTCCAAGTCGAGTCTCAAGTCATTTCATGCCTTACAAAAAAAAAATTCTCATACTCAAAAAATTCTATTTTTATACTAGTTGTATTATATAGACAAAATATATGATCTTTCTATTATCTGTTTTGTTTGTAATAAAGGTCCTAAGATGTAAGGGATAATGTAAATCCAGCTTGTTACTTTATAATCCATTACAATGTGCAAAACAATCGTCCTGGAAACAAGACAAGTAGTCATTTTAAATACAATTGCTGGGGACGCAAGATGGCGCCAGTCACGGTTTGTTATACAGCAGTTTGTTATACAGTGGCGTTTTTATTGACGACAGTCATTATCAGAAAAAAATCAATCTCGGAATGTTTAAGTCAATGGAAAACTACACATACTGATTGGCGATACGTAATTTTTAAGTAATAAATGGATTGACATCTCTTTCTCATGGACACACATTAAGAGAGAGAAAAGCTGAATTTTTTTAAAAAAAATTATTAAAATTAGTATTCTGAAATATGGCAGAATTTAAATAAAAAAAAAAGTTAAACTTTTATTAAAAAAATACAAAATTTAAATACTAAAACCTCAAATCGATTATTTTAAATGTTACAAGTAAATTTAGGTAGCATAGCATTTGAGAAAATTTGTAAATTGCTAAACATTACACTTAACAGTGTAATTAAATTATTCATGTTTTTAAAGATTAAAATTAGTGAGTGTATCTAGCAGATAACAGATCAATGCTTAAAGCCCCGTTCCCACCGCCAGCGGCATGCAGCGACAAAGCGACATGATCCCATTCATTTCAATGGAGTGCTGGCGACTTCCGGCGACTCAAGTGACAGTGACCGTTGGCGACAGAATGTGGGCGTGACAAGCGACGCGAGACATGCTACAAAAGTTCATAAATTTCAACTTTATGCAAATGAGAAGCGAATTTCGCGAGCGACAACCAATAGGAGGGACTGTCAGTAGAGCTCACGTCACCATCTCGACTGCAGGCAAGACAGAACAGAGATCCGGAGCGATTTCACTGTTTTATATTATTTGACTGTAACCATGGATATAATAAAATGATGCATAGAAAAGAAACTGTCAACAGTCTTTGTGAGTTTGATTTATACATTGATAGTTCGTGTGTTGTAATTTTATGATGCAAGTTTAGCACTGCTGCAGACTGCAGTTCATTTTACGGTTTCCCCTGCATCATGTTGATTATTAGGGACAAGAGGATTGATCATTTGTCAAAATCGAATGACATTTTAGTAATTTTTGACAGAATGAGTGAGTTTAATTTGTTGATTGATCTATCGTTAATCTAGTTAATGATTTAATGCACTGAGCACTGCTGTTGTTAATATAACAACACTCTCCAACAGCATAATGTTCATTTTAATTCTTTTAAGCCTAATTCCTTGTCAAATTATAATGATATCTTAGTTTAATATATCACTTGTAATTGTACTTTCTATAGATATGGCCAGACATGAAGTCAACCAATAACATTAGAGCGACAGCACTGGAAACGCCCACAAGCGACTTCACAGTACAGAGACTAGCGACATACAGCGACAGAGTCGCTGGCGGTGTGAACGGGGCTTTATTCCAGTATTTCTCACAGGTTGATTACATCCAGGTTTGCATGGGTGTGATGGGATGACCCTGTGGGTGTGATGGTAAATTGGAGAAGAATGTGGGATGACCAGTAATTTGAATGACTTTGAATAAATGATGTGCCATGCAAGAGCAAGGCATTTGTGTAAGTTCAGGGCTTGCTGAATGGCTCCTCGGCATAATGCTTGTGTCTGTATCTGCCGTGAAACAGGGGTACGTCTCAATCTGCCGGTGACACAACTGCAGAGCGGAATGAATAATGCATTTGGTACAACTGAAAGCCTTAGAAGTATCGAGCAGCACCATTCCTGTGGGTATGTGCTCCAGTCCAGACACCTCATTTCATGCTGTTTCTTCTTCCCCTCTCTTCTCTTCTTTAAATGTCTTCCTCCTCCCTCTACTTCCCTTTTTTATTTCCTCCACATTTAGCATTTTGTCAACATAACAATAAAAAGTTATGACCACAGAATTGTAGCAAAAAATATATATTTTTTGACATTGCTACAGTGTTGAGTGGTTGCCAGGGTATTCCTACTGCAATACTATGTGCAAGGTGTTCTTAAGGGTGTTCATTGCGGTTTCTGTGGAGTTTGCTAACAGGCACAATTTAAAACTGCCACCATGTGTATAAACCTTATATATAGACCACTTTCTGGTCTCTTGATATGGCTGGAGTTCTTCAATGTAAGTCTAAGGGATTGTTTTTACCTGTTTATCTTAGAAAAGTAATAGCACACCTCACCTGAACAAGCCACATGATTTAAGGAATCATTTGGGTCCGTAGCACAACGCTGCGGTATGAGGTGTGTGCCACATTATAATGCTTGGGTTATGGGTTTGTTCAAATGCTGAAAACTTTGATTCTAGAATTTTGAAGAATTTATTGAAATCAACAAAGCCATAACGACATGTTTGTCAGTGTTTTTGAGAATTGTTGTGGGTTCTTTTTGTCATACAATTACATGAACTTTGAAAAGTTCAATTCATTCAAGAACTAAACCTTGCTTGGCTTCCAAGACCAGGAGCGTGCATGTTTGTGTGATTGTTAGCAGTAACTTAGTCAGACTAGAGCAATAGTTTGTCCTTTTAGGTGTTCATGTAAATGCTTTAATTGAACTGAAATTGTACAGTCCATTTTTTGCAGTCTGATTAGCAGACCTATATAATGTGATTGCAGCTTGGCTTCTTCCAGCATGTACGCATGTTAATCGGACTTCAATTGCCCTTGCTCTGAAAGAGAGGTGAAAGGCAGCATTTATTTAGTCTTTCAAATATTTCATTTTGTTTTGTGACAAATAATGCAAAAGCCCTCCGTAGCTTAGTTATACTTGTGCATGTTAATGTACTTGCTCCGTCTGCATGTGGATTTTCCTTAGTGAAAGTTGTTTCTTGCCTCTCGACCTGATAAATCTGCATCTTTGTTGTCATTAAGTTTGTTTATTTAAGTTCACCCATGGCCATTTTGGTGCAAAACACTTCCTCCTCTCAACTCGCCAGCACCAAGGGCACACAAACCGCTCACAGATTGAACGGGTGAGTCACTGGCACAGACGGACTAATAATGATCTACGGGACTGTTCTAAGAGAAGTGCGTTTTCCACCTTTTCCATCACACTTTTGTTCCACCTTTTTGTCTTCTGAACTCTCAGATAGATTAGTGTGAGAACTGTTAATGAGCTTCTAAAAATGGCTCTGCTAATGAGACATTGTGAAACTCAGGTTCAAGCAAACACAGGCAGTCGAGCATACCTGAACATTGTATTTACACACACACACACACATAGTTGAGAGGACATTCACGCCCACGGGCTACTCTCACGCACATATAATTTCTTTTCTTTATACTTTTGTCGACTCTTTCTCACGCTGGTGATATTATGGGAGGTGGGGTGGGGGTGTATAAACGTGTGCAGGAGGGATATCTAAAGGAGTGCAGATACAACACCAAAACACTCACAGCTGACTTTCCACGCCGCTCTAGTCTCTACTCTAATAGCAATGCAAGGCTGGACCGGACTGAGCGATTCGGGAGAGACGCTTACTGTCCAAAACTGAGAAGCGAGTGAAAGGCAGGCATTTAAAAGTGTTCTCAGCACCCGCTCTGTCCTTCAAACTTCCTGATGGATTACTATGAAAGAGGGGAGAAAAATAATCTGAGGATGAATTAAACACGTAAAAAGAGAGTGCGAGACGGGACAAAAGGTGAGCGATCTAACCCATTCCATTCATCCTCTTTTTCTTCATCATCCCTTGCTTGTTCACGCTTTTGCACTACCCCCCCCCCCCCCCCTTTTTTTTGCACTTGCACTTGCCTTTGTCCTTGTCCTCCCTGTCTGGCTGGCTGTCTGAATGCGGGTGTCATGGAGAGAGAGCAAAGGTCTCTTCACTGAGAGGGCGGGAGCGCGATGAAGCCATTGTTAAAGCCACGGCTAGCTATTGTGTTCATGTCCAGCCCACTGCCCCCCAAAACTGGGCCTCTCTCTCTCTCTCTCTCTGAGCCCCGATGCTGCAGATGGAGAGGGGTTGAGCGGCTGCGGCATGAAGGTACGGCAGCTGTTTGCTGCTCCGCTGCGCCCCGTCCTGCAAGCCAGGGTGCTATCCAGCGGCGAGCACTGCTAAAGGAGCTGCGTCACACAGTGAAGCCCCTTTTGAAGATGATTCTTCTTCCCAGTTCTTATGCTCTTTCATCTCATACATCTCCATCCGGTCTGTGGATGTCTTATGGTTGTGTTGTGGATCATGTGCCCATGTTAGGCTGTTAGCTACTACACTGACTGCATATGAATCTGAGGGTAGTGAGAGGTTTAGGGTGTGTGTGTGTGTGTGTGTGTGTGTGTGTGTGTGTGTGTGTGTGTGTGTGTGTGTGTGTGTGTGTGTGTGTGTGTGTGTGTGTGTGTGTGTGTGTGTGTGTGTGTGTGTGTGTGTGTGTGTGTGTGTGTGTGTGTGTGTGTGTGTGTGTGTGTGTGTGTGTGTGTGTGTGTGTGTGTGTGTATACATACATTAAAGACATGTCAAACCAGTTTATTAGGGCTGAGGAAAATACATAACATTATATATGATATGATCGTGTTGCAGTTACATTTTTAGACTTTTTAAAACTTTAGATTTAAAAAAATGTCCTTGTTGCTCTTCATGTTGTTCTAAACCCGTATGACTTGCGCTCGTCTGTGAAATAATAAACAAGATATTTTGAATGTTTCAAGTGTTTTTGTCAATACACTGAAATTCAGTGTGTCCAAAACAACATTTCAGACATTCTTTAAAATATCCCCTTTTGTTACAGAACAAAGTCTTACAGATTTGGAATTAAATGAGGGTGAATAAACAATAGCAGATTTTTCTTTTTTGGGTGAATTAAGTCTAAATCTTTAAAGTCGACCGGAAATCAATTCCCTTTTCGGCTGACATCACCAAGCCCTCTGGACAAGTATTGATGCTTGCAAACTGGACAAGTATCGAAGCTGGCAAATATGTGGATATGAAATTTATTTATCTCTGTAGTAGTTAATGATAATTAGTATTATTAGTAGCTCTGAATTAGCTCTATATCTCATAAATGACTGGATAAAGAGAGATGCTTTCTTATTATTAGGTTAAATAATGACGTCGTTATAAATGAGATTCTGTTTTGGGATTATCGTGATTACATGTCTTTATTAATAACTCTACAGATCTACAGATGTTAGATCTTTTACAATAAAAGTGCCTCTAGTTGCATTCAGTTAAAAGGCAAAAGGATGAGTGACAGGTTAAATCTGGAGATGTACATGTAATTCAATGTATTACAGCATGTCCACTCAGATTTCATGTGGTCACTGACTGTGCAGTTTTCATCTTTGGCCAGGAGAGGGAGGAAACTGAACGTCTTTGCACAAATCAGGAAAATCCACCCCCATCCCCGGCTGTGAGTAAAAGTGGTTCCGATCCAGATTGCTTCGCTTTGTTGCATTTGATATGATAATATAAAAAGATTAGGAGATACAGTTCTAATCTTTTGAAGCGGGACTCTTAGTTTTATGTGCATACTCCTTTCCAAATTCAGACTCATCACTTCATAAATGACTGTAGATTTTCATCTTGTCTCATCTGGTTCTGTAAAGACAGATCCATTATGTTTTTGAAATACAGATGAAGATAAAAGATTATATCTACACCATTTTTTTATTAATAAATAAGCTTTGTGTATTTTATATATATATATATATATATATATATATATATATATATATATAGGCTATATTATTATTTATTTATTTTTACTTTTTCACTTATAGTTTGTAAAATACAATGAATGCAATCATTATCATAATTCAGCCAGTATCTGTGAGGAGCATCTTTTTGAATCCAAAAATTGGCAAATGTGATCTTATTAATCGTATCTAATAACAGATATCTTGTTAAAAAGCTGTACAGCTTTGGGCAGGAATCAGTTTTGTTTGCTGGCTGCCTGCCTTTTAACCAAAACAAAAGACAGAACTTTTTTTTTCTTTTTTAATCTCATTAACCTGGCAGAATAATGCTAATTTAATAAAGATAAAAATCTAATCCATTCCCAACAATAAGCCTTTGAGCCTGGAAATATTCTGGAGCGTATCGAAGCCTCCCAGAAAAATCCCTTGACTTGTTTGATTTAATTCATTTGATTTAAATTATATTTGAAACTATTTATTTAGTTTAATGCTGACCTCATTTAAAATCAGTAAACCGTCAACAGATTAAACAGAAATAGCTTCTGATCAAAGTTTTATTTTTTAATAAAGGTATAAAAGAATAATTAAAAAATAAAATATGATGCTTTTTCTCTTCCAATAAAAAACAAAGCAAACGAAACATCCGACTACGAGATCTCTGTGTTGTGCGCACCACTCCTTAGCTGCCAGCAGATTTGTAAAGCTACCGTGAATGACACTCGACTCCCATGTTTTAAGTGCAGGATAAGATTACAGAGAACTAGGTTGTGATATACTGTATGTGCTGTCCTGGCTGGCCTAGCAGATGAGCACCTATAGTGATTTAATAAGCGATGGGGTCCAGCCGGCAGGTAGAAGCGCATACAGTGCAGCCGGGACTTGATTTGTTTCCTTTCCTGTAAGCCCCTCTTGCTCCCCCCTTGCCATCCCCCCTCTCTCGGAGCAGTGTAAACACACGGCTCCAGAGGAATGTTGGACTCTCTGACCTCACAGCAAACGCTCTTCTGTAGTTCATTCGGTTCAGCCTGGCCGCGCTGTGCTCCGAGAGAGAGCGCGCACACACACACACACACACACATACACTGCCAGATTTCTTCCTGCTCTCACTGCTGCGGCTGCCATTGTGCGCACGAGCTACAGTGCTACTTCACTGCATGCAGCTGTGCACAATTCAGCTATTTATGCTCACCGCGTATGCTTTCAAGTCTGGCGTTTGCACCTATGGGTGCTGTTGGTTTGAATGAATTCCAATCACCCTTCCCCCCCAATCGTTGGATGCACGCCTCATGCACGGCTCGACCGTGCGGTGCCATTGGGCATAGGAGAGGCAGCAAGTTCTAAGCGGCTTTCCGGACAGAGGCCCACAGATAGGAGCGGATTGGCTAAAGATAGATCAAAGCAGACAGCATCTGTCAGTGTGTGTAAAGGCAGAGTAAAATGAATGTTTGACCTCCTCTCTCTTGCTCCGGACGCTTTTAGAGCAGCCTCTAGTGTGTCTGAGCTCTGATGAGATGTGTCAGGCTTCGGTCAGAACCCTCCAGACGTGCAGTTATGACCAAAATACGAGGCCGTGTCGGCTCGGCTCTGACGGCTCGCAGCACACGTTGAGTGATTTTGGTGCAGTATTGAATGCATTAGTGCCTGCCTGCTTTTTCAGCGATGTTGGTTCCGGAAGTATTTTTTCCAATAATTTTTCCCATAGGGATTAAAAAAAAAAAAAAAAAAGCCAGCCAGCTCCAAGATGAATCACAACATTACAAAAATATTTGAAAATCGAACAAAAAGACAAAGATGTACAATTTTGTACTTAATAGATTTAATGAGGGAAAGAACTACAATCTTATGATTAAAACGATGACAACATTTATTTGCATTTAAAAAAGTTTTTTTTTTAAATAAGCTGAAATAATGAACAGATGACTTCAACAAAGGCATATACAATCATCAACAACCTTGGAGCTCACAACGGGGGTTATGCGTAACAAATTTCCATGCTCTGTTATCGACGGTATATGATGACGGGATATCGATAGAAATTGTTCCGATATAACGCTTGATTAGCCTAGAAATCTAGACGCACCCTAGCGGCAGCAAAATGTATTTTGCAGCCAGGGTAGTCTAGACACTCTCCATTGACTTTCGGAGCTGTAAAAACCTAAATTGGGTCAGGCCAATCACGTCGCGTATAGAGTAGGCGGGGCAGGCTTAACATAATGACGACAGAGTTGCGACGGTTCCCTACTATTGAAAACAAAGAATGGCGGCTGCTGGAGAACAGTCTTTCAAATCGGGTTGGCCGTGACTCTGGAGGACTTGGAGTTAAGTTTTTCTTTGAGAAAAGAGCATAGAACGGCACTTAAGTCATTCTTAAAAAAGGAAGATGTGTTCGTAGTTTTGCCGGCCAGATTTAAAAGTTGAATCTATCAACTAACGTAAGCTCCGCTGTTGGGAAAATGCTCTGGTTGGTTGAAGCGATGTCCTATTGCGTGCAGAGGGAATTTGAAAGACAGCCGTTTATCCCGCCCCTCGGATTGAGCCGTGTCTGGTGAGTTGCCAGACCTAACATCTTGATGCTTGCCAGGCTAACGCTTGATAGCTTCACTTAAAGTTCCCCTGTAGTCAACAATTTTATCCCTTAAAACTCATCTTTGATCACCAAAATGACACATTTAAACGTTTTTTTTCCTGTAAAAAAATGTTCATGCCTTAGAATAGCTTGAATGGAACTCTACATTCTTGCTTCATTTAGAATTATGAATATGCTAATTAGCCCCACCTCCACTCACTCACTCACTCCAGCCCAGAGATGCACTCGCTCAACTTACTGTATAAACGCTGCACAATGGTATCGCTCTTTACAATGTCGAACACATAAAGGTAATTAATATGATTAGCCTTTTGCTTGACTACGTTATCAAACAGCTAATGTGTTGCTAATGTTACACAAATCATATTCCCATTCGCCATCTCAAAGTCGGACAGCTGCAGTAAAATGTAAATAGACATGAAACCACATAACAAGTTTGGTTGCATGAACAACCCTCAAGCGTGCTCTGTCCCTGCATCATAAACAGCCTATCATATGCCTTGATAAATTGCTGTGAGTGACAAGTCAACAGCCAATAATTGAACAAGTTGCTTTGCTGCGCGGTTCTGTTGCGCCATCGCCATGTGACATCAGAACACACAAACTCATGCGAAAATTAGTACCACAGATGAGGAGATTGTGAATAAAAAATGACATAATCCAACAGCCTATCACACAGCAGAAATGAACGCGACAACAGCCAGTCAGTGCATATCGCTAATAAGTCTGCATGTTCTGCATGCCTCTGAACGAGTACCGAAGTTTTGTCCACACAAACTCAAACACTATTATGCTTACGGTGTTTTCAGCATCTGCGTGTCAATATATGAAAACATGAACTTCTCCAGACCAGTATACAACCAAGATATTTTTTCACCCGTTTTAATTTATACAGTTCTGTTTTGCAGCATCTTATTTAATAAAAAATCAAATAATATTAAAACAATATAATAATATTGTGATAATATTTTTGGCCATATCGCCCAGCCCTGATGTCTATCGCATATGCAGATTGATATCTAAAAGTTTTTTATTTTCTTCTTCTTACTAACATTAAGATATTTAAATCGGATGAAACGCCAACAATAAAAAGAACTGGCTAGTTTAGCCGATTACCTATCCAGTATCTAGTCCATAGATATTGCCGTCAGTTCATATTGGCAGTAACACTTTCTCCGACAAGCGGATGCAATGAGACCTGGTTTCCTGTTTGTTCATGTGGCATTTGACATAAAGTCTACAGATTTGTCTTTAAAGGTTTATAAGTTATCGTTAAAAATCAGTTTATCTATGGAGAAAATAAATTGACTTTTTATTTCCGGAACCCGAATGTTGCCCTCTATTACCTTCTGCATGACCGGCCCAGGGCAGGTTTGCAGGACCCCTAATTAAAGCACTAGCGGCCAGTGAAAGGGGCGGGGAGTGGTTTGTTAGCGGTGGGTTGAGATAACGGCGAGGAATTTCACCTGAACAAAGATGCTGGTTGTGTTGGTTCCCCACCAGGGGCTTGATCTACAAAAGCTGTAATTTTCACAAAAATAGAGACCCTGTTCGGACCCTGTACGTTCAACTCAGTCAGCTTATCATCCCTTGCAATAGCCTACAGTATGCTACGACCCGCTCCCCCCTTTTATGTAAACGCTGGCTGAGGATATTAATGTGGATTATGTTTATTTTTCTGTACCGTCCTAAAGGCATGTTATTGAAATAGGCATGATTACAGTACTAGGACTTTGAAATGGCATATTATTTTCATCATGCATACACTATAATCAAAAGCAGCCCGTCCTGATGTAGTTTGATTAAACATTGTTAAATAAAGTAGTGAGACACACCAGAGGGTGGGTATGCTGTGAAACTATAGTTTGCCCCCTGTTGGTAGTTGAAGCATAATGCGGTTATTGAGAGAGTTGTTACAGAGGTCACTTAAAGGTATAGCGGAGGATTTTTTTACTTCCGGGTGGAATACCTATACTATTGGTCCTCCTAATTGTCAATCATTCTGGTGAATCAATCAAACTTTTCAAAAAGTGGAGAGAGCAGGTCTTATCTAAAATTCGGAAAGATCCTCCGCTATACCTTTAATATACCTATTAACCTCCTATGACCTCTAGTAACATAAAAACTAGTTCATTATAGAGGGGTAAATATGAAATAACTACATGGCTTTATATAATCGTCATTTAAAAACAGTGACAGGCTTTCAGTGCTGTTGAAAAGTTCTATGGCCATATTTCAGATCTTGTTATAATTATTAAACTTTTAGTTTAGTTAAATAGAATTTATAGAGTTTCAAAAAGGACACAAAAGTGCTTGTAAAATCACCAAAAAAAGTATTTTATATGACTTGTACAATATTTTTTATTATTCTGAAGCCATGTTTTTGTTCAGTTTTGCACAAAAAGCTAAGATACACTACCGTTCAAAACTTGGGTCAGTAAGATTTTTTTTAAATGATTTTAAAAAAAGTATCTGAAGGTACTTTTATTTGAACAAAAATAAAGTAAAACACCAATACTGTGAATAATTATTACAATTTTAAATCGTTTTCTATTGCCAGCAGTCATTACTTCAGTCTTAAGTGTCACATGATCCTTCAGAAATCATTCTAATATGCTGATCAAGAAACATGTATTATTATAAATGTTGGAAAGCGTAGCAGTGCGCGCTTAATATTTTTGTAGAAACAACAATAATGCATTTTTGTCAGGATTTTCTTTATGGAAAACTCAAAGAACAGCTTTTATTTGTAGTATTATACCTTTCTTTACTGTCACTTTTGATCAATTTGCTTGCTGATAAAAGTATTAATTTCTTCTTCTTTTTTTTAAACTTACTGACCTCAAACTTTTGAAACGGTAGCGTAATCTTCTTCTCAATTGAGCTGTGAACCACTGCAGTTGGATCACTGAATCACTGGATCTGTTCAACTTGTAAGTTTTATGAACTGGATTAACTAATTCATTGAAAAGAAGGATTTGTTCTCAAATGAGATATTGTTGCTTTTCTTATGAACAAGGATATCATAATTTTCAGTGAATACCAACTTAGATTTCGTTCTGTTCCTCTAACATAGCTATCATATGACTCAAGAAGACTTGGAATATAGTGTGTAATTCGTGTGGTCCATAATTTGTGCGGTTATTGTGCTTTTAGGTCCTTTTTGAAGCTTCTAAGCCCCATTTGTTGCAACAGCATGGAAACAAGCAACTACTGTTGGATCATTCTTCCAGTACGATGAAAGAAAGAAAGTCATACAGGTTTGGAACAACATGGGAGTGAGTAAATGATGACAGAATTGTCATTTTTGTGAGTACTATGACTTTAAAGCGCATTAATTAGTGTAGCCCTCTAATGCAGTATTTGGACTGAAGGCACTGTTTGATGGCAAAGTGCAGTGAATGGGAACTTTGTGAGGAAGACTGATGTGTGGAAAAGATAAACAGATGGCTGCAAATATCGACTGCTAAATTATTCATCAGGGCTCCAGCTTTTGGTTAGTGATAGAGTTTACTGGGACGATGAAAGCGATGGAGGGAGAAAGAAAGAAAAATAAAGAGAGCAACACCGGCTTGAATATAATAGCCTTGCATCGAATTTGCAGAAGTGCCACCGCCTCATTGAAACACAGCCGTTATTCACGTCTGTGCTGAATGTTGATGTTGTTGTTGAAATATTATCCTTAGATGTTTCCCAGATGTCAGTGCCTGCTGTGTTGATCTTAGGTGCTGTCAAACATCGCTCTCTGATTGTGATTTGCAGCGGTGTTGAATAAAGGCCTGTCGAGAGGAGGATAACGTAGCATTAGCACTGCTTATGTCTACATGCTCATTACATGCGAGCATTTACACGCCTGGTGATTTAACAGCACTCTGACACATGATGTATTCACTACCGAGCATCATTGGCATCTCTCATACACATTTGCACTCACAGGCACACTGTCTCACACTCCCTTTCACACACACACACCTCACTCTCTTCTGCGTTTAAGACTCCGGGGAAATAGAGCAGAGAGGAAACTACGTGCCTTCACCGAGCAAGGGCTGTCTGGTGTCATGGCAACCAGTGCGGATTACCCCACCCTCTTCCATCAGCCTCGAGAGGGAGGAGGAGGAGGAGAAAAGGATGGAGAGAGATTCAGGGAGGGCTGAGGACAGGCGGATACTAGGTGGTCGCAGTGCTGTTAGCGTTAACTAAAATAAAAATTATTCATATAAATTGTATCATATATAAAATATATAAATATAATATAAAACATTAGAAAGAAAAAAATGAAATAAATGACTAAAAATACTAAAATAAATAAAATGAAACAAGTTCATTTTAGTTTTTAAAGCACAATACAAAATGACAATAAATATAATAAAATATAATATATAGTGCTGATAGCGTTAATGAAAAAGATAAAAATAGAATTAATATATTATAATAAATTATAATAAATAATATAATAAATGTAAAAAAAAAATTATATATATATATATACATACAGTGTGTGTGTGTGTGTGTGTGTATATATATATATATATATATATAAATTTTAAATGTTAATTTTTCCTTTTAAATACAAAATAAATATATTTTTTTTATTATTTTGTAATTATTCTTTCTGCCTTCATTATAAATTATTTAGATAAAATGATAAAACTAGATGACCCAGAAGTATTTAATTGATGGTTATTTTTTTATAGAAATCCTATAATTTTTTTTTTTTTTTTTAAGAAAACTATAAAACATTAATGAAAATTAAACTAAATTGAAAGCACAAACTGAAATTTTTTATTCAAAACTATAGAACTAACCCAGGGTGGTCAGAGATGTGTTTAGAAGAAATAAATAAGCGTTCAAAGCTGCTGGAGGACAGTGGAGGTGAATGATGAATAATTTTTTGGGGAGAAAAGGTGGATTCAGTGAGACAGACAGAGAGAGTGACAGGGACAGAGCACAGGTCAAAGGGACGAGGAAACATTCAGAAAGCAAGGGGGCATGTAGGGTGATTTGAGAGAGAAAAAAGAAGCAGCCTAGAGAGAAAGAGAGAGGGAGGGAGGGAGGGAGGCAAATGGGACTGTGGGTCATTTAAGGACACTCACAAAAAATTGCCGTCTCTCAGGGGCCGCTGATGACTGCAGAGTGAGACAGAGAGAGGACTGCAGTGGTACGATGACGCCCAGTTACTGTCATAAACCACCACACAATACAGCAGAGCTCCATCAGCACCACAGATGTTCAGAAAATAGTACGAAAATGACATTTTCCTTTATTTTTGGTTTACAAAAATACATATTTTTAATTCATCACACAAAACACATTTTAGGTGACACAAACCATGTTTTTCCTACAGCAGATGTATGCAAACCCATTTTTAATCAACACCTATTTTTAAATTTCATTTTATTGCATAGTTTTCTCCATGTTGTATGTATAAAGGCATCATTTGGCTAGCTGCTACCAATAAATTAATTTTCACTGTATATTTTGTTTCGACGAATGGCCTTTAATAGATAAAAGATATGGTACATTTATTTTCTCCTCCCTTTTAAAATATATATTTTTTTAAAGGTTTAATAAAAATGTTTTATTTAGATTTTATTTTTATACTTTATTCATATTTATTAATTTCTGTCCTAACTATATGATTATATGCTCAGTTGCATTTTATTCACTGTATTAGCATCCATAACCTGTGACCCACTAGGGAGGAGGAATGTTCTGTAAACTGGTGTAAAGCCCTATTCAGACTGGACTAGTTTTCACAGTTTCTAGTTTCATAGCTGTACTTGAATTTTAATGCCATCCGAATCAAACACATCTGTGTTTTTCTCACTCAGCCTTGGTTAAAATGATGTTGCAAAATTACCTACGTTTTTTTGGCTAACTCAGGGGGTCCTCTGGAAAACTTCAACTCTGGATAGAATTGTCCATGATTGCAGTATATTACTTTTCACCTCATTTATTTTGACCTTCACGAATACTGCAACTAAAGCTAAGTGTATGATTGCACTGCCTGGTGAACCTTGATTGTGTATTTAGAACATATGCCAACTTTCTTGAGAAAATAACAATTGGTGGTTCTGCTTTCATCTAATTTGACATAAAATGAAAATTAAATGTCTGATCCGAGTCTGATCCGGGAAACTGCTAAGAGTGGCTACTGTAGTATGATCCTCACCTTAATTAATTCCTTCCCATAATTACATACATAATGTTTAATAATGAATCATATATCAAGTCTGATTTATTTCAGTGGGTTTTTTTGATGGGATCCAGAGCACATAATCATTCTTTATGCCCACATCCAGACAAAAAACACTCCCATCTTAAAATCTACACAGAACCCAATCTGAATCAGTACATAAAATCACAGATGCCCCATGTGAAAGGGGTATTTCATCCAAAGCATGGAAATTCTGACTATTTCTTCTGAGAAACACAAAAGAAGTTGGTTTGGAGCCGGGTTTTTTTTTTTTTTTTTTTTTTGAGCATTTACTAACATTGTATGGACTAAAAACACTGAGATTTTTATCTAAAAAAAAAAAAAACTCCTTTTATCTTCCACTGTAGAATGAAAGTCACAGGTTTGGAATGACACGAGTGTGAAACAATTTTAACTGAATAATATGTTTATGAGTGAAATATTCCATTAATATTTGTTGCTCAAACATTGTTTAGAAAACTAATACTGTTTGAATAGCAAAAGTTTCAATAATACCCCCCCCCCCCCCCCCCCCCCGCCTTCCGAATTATCCCTTTGACAAATGTGGAATGTTTTAAACAATGTGCCAATATTTTGGTGGGAGAAAAAAACAATTGTATTTCATTGTCAGTAAACATTTAAATATTGTTATATTAAAATTAAATAAATCAAAATGTTAGAAATGTAACAAAATAAATATATATTGTAAATTCAATATAAAACACATTTTTTTAAAAAGATTTTGTACTATTGAGGCTAAATAATTGTGAAAAAAAAACCTTGTCTATGCATTCTGAATTCTGCCCTTTGCCTTTTGAAAGATTTTGAGGGATCCCACCATTCACGCCGCAGGCAAGTCTATCCTTGAGAGATTTTTGCCATCATCAAGGTAGTTTTTTTTTAATAACTGAAATGGATCATGGCCACTTTTCTAATCCATCATAATCAGCAAGGCTTTTGCTGTAATATGAGCACCCCAGAGGAAATATTTGAATGATGAGAGAAGGATAAAATTACAACTACATGCAACAGACAACATGTTTTGCATTGTTCTTTCAGTAGCCAATGAAGTGTGGTTTATATTTTCACAGCATGCATGATCACAGTATATGCACCCACTGTACTGTGACATCAGATGCTATTAAAGTTGACAACGTATGTCTTTGATCAGGAAGTATCTCGTGTATGCATGTCCTTCAGATTGTTGTGTTTGCATACCGTACACGCATACAGTAGTTCAATATTTTGAATAGTCGTTTATTGAAAACTTGTTTAATTACCAGTGTGTCATATTCCATTTATGCAACAATTTCCTTGCGCTGCAGTCATTAATTGCTTTTTATGCACATTAAAATGTATGCCGCCGATTAATAAGCTAGCTTGTTCCTTATTTCTCGTGCCTCACAGTTAAACAGGGTTGAACCAAGTGCAGCTCACCATGACCTGTCAAACTAAAGAAATGAAAGGCCTTAACACAGAAGACAAATAGACTGCCTACACGGCTGCTTTCAAGCTTGCTGTGAACAGGTTGGGAAGGAGAGACAGTAGCCTGCCTGGATGCATGTTGTTTAATAGGCATACAGGAGCCACACGCTAATAGCTCTCTGCTTACTTTGCCATCGCTTGGAACGCAGGATCATAATTAAGGCCATTTACCGTAACAGCCAACAGAATTAAAAAATATTCAAGTGCAATAAAAAGAAAACAGTGAGCTAATGCAGCAGGAGCGTGTGTCGGAGAAAAACTTTTTTTTTTTTCTTCTCCCTTTGTTTGACTGCATGCCCGGAATTGGCTGCTTGTCTTAAAAATCCAAGGAAAAAATGAGAAATCTGTCTTTGAAGGAGTCCAGCTTTCAACCAATAGTGCACAGGCCAGGAATGGGTGGAATGTGTTTGCACTGGCAAAGGGGAATAACAGTAAAGATAATGGCAACAATAAGAGTGTGCATGTTTCTAGTGAGAACTACAGTCTGCTGCAGGCCTGCTTAATGGAAGTTGGCATACTAGAGAGCATTTACCACACTTTTAAGGGTGTAGTTTTCATTAGTGTGTTTGCAACAGAGGCAGTTGCCATATAATTACAGGTGTTAAAACCATGGTGTTAAAAGCATTGAGTTAAAACTTAATTTTTTTTTTACCTAGAATAACAAAGTGCGATTGAGAAGTGTTCACTGAAAATCTCTACAGCTCTCTAGAATTTAGATTGTGATTTAATGACTGAGTTTAGTCCATTCTGAAGTAATTTTTTTTGTTTTTGTTTTTGTTTCAGGGGTTAATTGAAATTTGCACCCACAAGTTTTGTGACACGAAGCACAAAGTCATCATTCAAATGTAAGTATATGCTTTTTGTGCCCATCCATTACTGATATTTGCAGACATCATTTGGATGCCTTTAATAGCTGTGCGTGTAAACAAATATTTGCCACTTGGATAGAATACAAAACTTGTGTTTACGTGCAGCTGTTTATATTCTCTGCTCATCAGCCTTGAAACACAGCAGCTGACCAACCACTAGCTGCTAAAAACACACACACACACACACACACACACACACACACACACACACACACACACACACACGCTGAAATACAAACTTTAAGACCATTAAAGGGATAGTTCACCCAAAAATGAAAATTCTGTCATCAGTTACTCACATTCATGTTGTTCCAAACCTGTAAGACTTTCGTTCATCTTCGGAACTCGAATGAAGATATTTTTGATGAAATCTGAGAGCTTTCTGTACTCTCCATAGACAGCTATGCAACAACCACTTTGATGCTTCAAAAAGTTCATAAAGAGATTGTAAAACTAGTCCATATGAATTGAGCGGTTTAGTCCAGATTTTAATGGACTTTATATGATGAACAGATTTAATTAAGGCTTTTATTCACATTTAAACATTGATCAGTGAACGTAAACAGAAGCTCAACCGAACCTGCTTGATGTGTTAGAACAAACCTCTTGCGGAAGCTCAATCGTGCTGCATAACACAAGAGAATGAGCCTCATTGGTTCTCGCACGGCAAGCGAACATGCTTGAACTTCTGTTTACCACAACTGATGTGTGAGTTGATGAATGTTTATGTGATTTTATTAAATCTGTTCATCATATAAAGTAATCGTGTCTCTTCAGAAAATTTGGACTAAACCGCTCAATTCATATAGATTAGTTTTACAATCTCTTTATGTCTACTAGTGTTGTGCTAAATCTTTTTTTAAACAAGGATGCATTCAATTGATTGAAAGTGACAGTAAAGCCAATTATAATGTTACAAAAAGATTCATCAAAGAATCCTGAAAAAAAAGGATTGCGATTTCCACCAAAATATTAAGCAGCATGTTGAACTGCTTTCAACATTGATATTTATTGGAAATGTTTCTTGAGCACCAAATCAGCATATCAGATCGGTTTCTGAAGGTTAATGTGAAACTGAAGACTGGCGTAGGTAGAAACTAAATAAAATGTTTAATAGTATTTCAAAATTTTTACTGTATTTTTGATCAAATAAATGCAGTCTTAGTGAGCAATATAGATTTCTTCCAAAAACATAAACAAAACTTACAGACCCCAAACCAGTTCAGTGAATCAGAGCTGACTGCATTTCATTGTTCTGATAATTATATCTTGCTCAGCTATAAAGCCGTGGCTGCACTGCTACTTGTTAGGGGAAAAAATTATTTGTTAATGGAAAAGCTACACTTTCTATAACATCTTAGCTACTTTTACTAGTTTCTAAGGCTACGTTTACACGTAGGTGGCTATTTTCATAAACGGACATTTCACCCCTCTTCGTTTTCAAAAACAACATCGTGCACACGAACCTGTGTATATGCTGTCAAGAGCATGCCAAACCTGTAGGTGGCAGTGTAACGGGAAGCTCAAGCCCACCTTAGCCAATCAGAATCCCGAAAATAGTCACATTCTGTGACGTCGCTGCCTAAAACTCCGGTTTTCTCTGTTTACATGCAAACGTGCAAACGAAGATTTTCAAAATCTCCACTCTGGCCGGAGTTTTTAGAAAGAATCGGTTTCATTGGTGAATCCTCCGTTTGCGTGTAAACGAAGGGCACAAACGAAGGGAAATGTCTCCGTTTTTCAAAATAACCATGTACGTGTAAACGGGGCCTTAGTTCTCAACACTGGTCCTAGATGCTGTTTAATTGCTCATGACACACTCAGAAAGAACAACCCCCAATGTTTCTCCACACGGCTACTCTCGTCAGTGCCACAAGCCCTGTGCACTCATTCAGAAAACAGCAGCTCTTGGGCTGACCTTGAGTCAGGAGCTCCTTTTGATGAGCGCGAGTAGAGGAAAGAGAGAGCCTTATTTTAATTGTAGCAGGGTCACGGGTTCAGTGCAGAAAGCCGAACCACTCACACAGACAAGGTCTCCTCTCAGGCTGGAGGCCCACAAGGTGTGCAGAATCTGTGATGAGAGACAGAGCCACAAAAAAAAAAAACTTCTACAAATATTACAGACAATTTGTGTTAATGACAGGCAGGTGTTTGCACTAAGCACTTCCATCTGCAAATCATCTGAAGGTCTCGCCAAATTAAGAACTGTTAAAAATATACCGCTGGATCGTCATAAAAGGTTGCCTGCTTTCATCTATGAACAGTGGAATCTTAAAATAAAAAACAAAAAAGCAATGGATCTGCTGTGAAATCATCATCAAGCTCTAGGTTCAGACCATAGCATTTTTGAACTTGCTGAATCCTGAAGCTATTTGATGTCAATTATGCTGTTTTCACACTTGGTTTGATCGCTTTCACCGTCCCCCGCAGGTCTCTTTTCATATTGTATTATTCGCCTCAGAACATTCGCTTCATCTATGTGAATAACACTTTTGAGTACCAGCGGCAGCTGTTTACCACTATACTTACTGTAGACTGACCATGATTTTGGTAGGGTGAGTTTCTATTCCTATCAGGTTAATCTTAGGACTGGTTGTAGAGCTAATTAGAGTAAACAGTTAAGAGTTTGCCAAAATATGTTGATCCAGGATCACACTACACATGCATTTCTAATAATGCATTTCATTTTTTTAAACTAATTTTTAATAATTGCATTTTGAATAATGGGGGGAGGGGGCTTCAGACGAGCAGCATTTGCACTAAATAATTTATTTATTAAATAGCAAAAACTGTATTTTTTTCATTCCGGTTTCAGAGTTCTGAGGTCTAATAATAAAGAGTATATTGAAAGCTTTAAAAATAACAATAATAAAGTCAATCACTGCTGTTGCAGATGCAGTTGTAACCTGAACATTTTATTTGAGGTTTTAACATTTGTAGATGGTCTACACCTGAAGTCACGCCAGAAGCACTCTATGTTGACATCCATTAATGTAGAGTCTACAGCAATGGATTTGTCAACATATGAAGTGCGGGTGGCGTGACTTCAGTTGAAGGATACCACCTTTAGCCTCAGATAAAAATTCTAAGAATCTTTTAGAGCTCCTTGGATTCAAGTTATTTTCATCATCTGTTTGAAAAAAAAAAGTATAACTCATTGATAAACTGTACATACATAAAAATTCTTTAATTTACAAGTGTTGTTTTTATTTATCATGTAGGCTATAGTTTCTGACCATTAAATCAAATCAGACTTGTGATTTTATGATATCAATTCAGAGCTCCAGACTAACTTTTTTACTAGGAGCGCTGTAGCCCTGACGAAAATTTTAGGAGCACAAGCAGAAAATTTAGGGGCACGCCTTAAATCAGCTTGCAATGCAATTATTCAGATTTCCCCCAAAATAACCGTAATACTGACAAATTCTTTAATAATAAATAAATAGACTTAACGTACAGATATTGCAATGTGCAGTTTTATTTTAAGTTCAGACTAACATTTGAGGGCAGCAGCACCGGAGCCACTGAGTTCTACAAAAAATATCTGGTAGCACTGGGACTGACAATAAAGCACTAAGCTTAATTTAGGGTGTAGATGAAATTAACTTTTAATTATTATCATTCATAATGTCTTAATATTAATTAAAAAGCAGAACGAGTGAAAAAATTTATATTATGGAGTGAAAATAGCCAATAAGCATCCTACTGTTAACAATGGTATTTTTTATTTTTAAATAAGTGTTTAAATAAAAGTTTTCCTACATCTTAAAATTTTTAGTTTTAGGACAATCCTTGAAGGATGAACAAAAATTGTGTTGGTCATCACATTAAAAATAACATTTATATATGATGTTATAGTTTTGAAGTGCTGGAAAAAGATGTGTAGTACTTGTAAGCATTTGACTATTTCTGTCACAATACCATAGTTATGGTTAGAGTTACTACATTAGCCTAAATCCATGGTAAATGTTGCTGATTTGTGGACTGAAAGCCTTCTATAAGTGTTTCTTCTGGTTTCCACGTCAGCGCTGTTTGATCTGATATCTATGGTTTATAACAGAGAACTCACCGAATCGGAATGTTTCTCACTGGATCTCGCAGCGTTGATGCAATTAATTCTGAGGCGAATTCAATGGATTTCTTCACTGGATCTCCAGAGTCTGGATCTCCTAGTAACAGTGTCGCGTGATCGAGATCGGCCCGCGACTGGCAAGTTCGGGGCGCCAATTGGTAGCAGTCTGGAGCCCTGCAATTTCTGCTTTATTTATTCAGAAGTTCGGAAGTAACTTGTGTATTGTTAACTTGTGTATTTTTATTGTTGTGTATTTTATTTGCTTTATTAGTGTAACAAGTAGGCCACCAGCGACCCCCTAAATAAATAAAACTGAAAACTGAAAATAAAACTTGTGTGCTCAAGTTCAAATTGACACTCCAAAACAGTGTATCTGATCACCATAGATGCAAAAGTTCACTTCAATAATGGCCACACTACTGACGTGATCTTATCGCTAGCACTCCTTGCACATGTGAGTTTTTGCAAGCGCATATTAAACGTTATCTTATCGGCAAGGCATATCTGCATAATGTTTTCATATTGAGCGATGCCGATTTTAAGCCTTTATCGGCCAATTCTGATGGTGTGCCGATAGTATCTTGCATCCCTATACCAGATAGTTGATGGACCCCATTGACTTACATAGTATTTTCTTTCCTACAATGGAAGTCAGTGGGGTCCATCAACTGTCTGGTTACCAACATTCCTCGAAATATCTTCTTTTGTGTTCAACAGAAGAAAGAAACTTATAAAGGTTTGGAACGACATGAGGATGGGTAAATTATGGCAAAATGTTCATTTTTGGGTGAACTATCCCTTTAGAGGCTCTTTGTCAGCATGTCATCATCTGCATTCACACTTTGTTGCAGCGTGGAGTTGGACAAGGTGATTTCAGAAACATTTTAATGAATCCCTCAAGCCAAGGCTGATAAAATGATATGCCAAAATGAGCTCTTAAAGGGTTAGTTTACCCAAAAATTAAAATGCTGTCAGTAATTACTCACCCTCATGTTGTTCAACCCCATAAGACTTTCGTTCATCTTCGGCTCGCTCACTCCTTCATAGGTTGCTAGGTAATCGATATCTGCCATCCCAGAAAAGTAAGACATTGTTAAAATAGTCGAAGTGACTACAGTGGCCCATCCTTAATTTTATCAAGCGATGAGAATACTTTTTGTGCACAAAAAACAAACAAAAATAACGACTTTTTTATTCAACTATTCATTTTATTCTGTGTGGGCCTCTGAGTGAGTTCACGTAATTTAACAGCGCAGCGCTTCTGGGTTGTACGTCAGAACGTAAGCCTACGTTCCTTTGACGAAAGTCTTACGGGGGTGGAACAACATGAGGGTGAGTAATTACTGACAGAATTTAAATTTTTAGGTGAACTAACCCTTTAAATCGTGTCTGAAAGCTATTTAGAAGAGCAGCTCAAACATGGTACAGGGATGGTGATAAATTTCACAGTTGAGCCTTCAGAAAATTGCACAAATAATCCCAGATCAACCATTCGCCCGCTCACCTAGATGAATGATCTGCTCTGATGCACTCCCGCTCCCCTTTAGCTTTCTGCAAGGGACCCTGATAAGAGCAGAAGAGGCTGCAGTGCATTAGTACACCGGGCGAGCTGTCAGACACTCTCCCTCTAGTCGCCTTCTTTGGGTGTGAAGCTCTGCAGTATCTGGACATTAATGACTGCTGTTGAGACACCACAAGCTCTCCATCCTGAGCAGCCTGACCTTCGCTGTCCTTGGCATTCAGATGTGAATAAGGGAGAGTGAGCAGGCTGGGAATAAAGCTTGAATAAAGCTGTGAGGGAAGAAAGAGAGGTAATAAAGATAGAATGGTAGAAAGCGGTGAAAATAAGAAGAAACAGACAGAATAACACCCCTCTTGACCCGGCAGATGGGTGCTAGGCTTGTCAGACGGTTCCTTATTTCATCCGGTAATAAACAAGATTATTATAGTTTTTGAGTGGATGACCAGGGGCAGCGAGTCAATGTTACACTAATAAAAGGTATGGAATGACCTTCCCCATATTTGTGTGTTGTGTGTGTGTGTGTGTGTGTGTGTACTTGAGTTAGTGTCTGGATGTGTGGTTATATTTGGCCCATGTCTGATTGTTTGGGTTGGTTTGTTGTGTATGTTAGGGTTGTCCAAAACTACATGTTTGTAGAATGTATATTTGTGACTCTGTATGTGCATTTAAGTGCAGATATGTATAGAGCATTTGGGAAGGGATGTTGCTGGGGTCATCTAATGTAAAAATAGGAAGGAAGGAAAAATAGGATCTCTTTAAACAGAAGTCAGTCTGTCTTCCACTGTGTTTGTTGAGACAACCAATGTGTGGTATAAATGTTAAACGAGCACTGTGGGATTGAGAAACTATTTTGTAAGCTTGCGGTTTAGGAGGCAAAACAGTCCCATGAACACTGACGGAATGTGGCCTGATTCCACTTCCATGCGCTTGGATCTGCTTTAGCGCCAGGATTTGTAATCATGCTTACTTGGTAAGTAAAGCCATCTATGTCCATGAGGACATAATAGACGTGGTGTGAGATGTCAGTCCATTTAGTTTTTTATACTCTTGTTATTCAGAGAGTGCGGGATAAATCCTCATTTTCCATTACCCCTGGTTTCCTCTCGGCCTTTTAGCTCGGAAAAATTCTCTCATCCAGCATTTGTTCTTATCTATTCAATTAGTCGTTGGCCTCCGTTCTGCTTCTCATCCTGAGCCCGCCAAAGCAACATAAGCCATATATCTTCTAGACCCTCTCAGGATGTGACCTGCGCTTCTTTTCTCAAGGATTTCATTGTGTGTGTTTGCCTTAAACATATCCTCATCGGTCAGCGATCTGCGGCTGAAACGTGAGCCGGGCTCTGCCTGCGAGTCGGCGTGAAACATAATTCAGTGTCGGAACGCGTCCTGCAGTGCACAAAGGTAAAAACTCTACAAATGATAAGCTCAAGCGGCATGAAACTTTAGAAGAGGGGCGGTGGGAGCAGCGGAGGCGTGTGGGGTCCGGGACAGGTTGCAGCGTCCCCGTACAGGCCCTGTACGGCTCAGTCTCAGAGCAGAGGGGCACAGAGGTGGCTGTGCAGGAACAATGGCTCTCTTTGTAAACTGGCCCGGGTGTGCAGAGCCACAAGATGTCTTCCCCATATGAAGCTGATCATTGTTCCCTCTCCTGCTTTCCTTTTTCTTCCTTTCACTGGTTTAAGCAGCCTGTCCTGCTTGCTGTCAGCCTGACATGTCTCTCTCCCCGGGCACCTCAACAACCATTCAACACAAATATAAAGAGAAGTCACTAACACTTCCATCCTGTGATCACACTTGTGTGTTGCTCCCTGTGTGTGTGTGTTTGTTTGTTTGTTTGTTCCTTTTGACTGCCATATGTTCAACCATGAGAAGAAGAGACACTTTGCCTGCTGTTCCCTAGTCTTGGCATGTTTAGTAGAAACAACAACACACACAACTTAGGTGCTTATCTCATTCTATACCTTTTTTTTTTTGACGGGGAGAGTTTGGCGCCCTGTTCCTGCAATGCATCTTTTAACACCTGACAGACAATGAATGTGAGGTCATTCGCAGGGTGGTGCTGTATTAGGTCTCGGATTCCTCCCGACATGCATCATCAGGTATGCAGCATTTTTTGGGCGATCGTTGTATCCGTTTCATGGAAGCAGTCGTTGGGCGTGAGACAGAAGAGCGTACGGTTCGGTTTCAGCCTGCTTTCTAAACCTGGCCATATGCCCCCTTGTGCCTATTACCTTACTCCTCCCTGATCTGAGCGCTCAACAGATAATACTTATCCATATGGCAGAATATTACTTACAATGTTGCTTACAGGGGAATCTGAAGCACAGGCGTCCTGTTGGTTCAGACCGTTGGGTCACAGTGGTCAACTCATTCAGAGGTCTTTAAACTGGGCTCCGGTAATACCAGGATAGCACAAGGCAGTGCTAGGGGGTCTGTAAAAATAAAACTGACTGTAAAAATGTATTCTTTGGAGCTGTCATAGTTAACGTTTACTACAAAGGACTGATCCGAAATTCTTAAATAAATTGTGATTATTTTGTTGTATTGACAGCACTAGCTTTTTGTCATCAGACTAAAGCTAAAGCATATATAATGTATTACATTTGCATTCTCCAAATTCAGTTATATTGTTATTTCGTTCTGCTTTTTAAACACTGGTCAGAAAACATAAGATTAATTGTGATTATATATAAAAAAAAATTATTCTATTGACAACACAGATTTTAACAATGAGAAGAAAAGAAATCTGTATCTAATTTTGTGGGAGAGAAAAACTGTCAATAAAAAAAGTTAATATTTTCTAGATAATATGTGAATAATTCGCTTTAGTACAGTGACAATATGACCCATTATGATTTTGGAAACATTTATTTAACTTAGTTGTATTTAACAATCAGTTTTTTTACAAGTAATATTTTCCACACGGGTTAAGAAAATTATATTTATTAAATTACATTTGCTGAAATTTATGTAATTTTAATTTATGTATATTATACTGTCTTGCAAGGGGATCATCTTATGTAGAGAACCTCAAAGTTAGTCATCAATTGATTAATGAGGTCATGTCGTTTTTTAAAAGTTTTTTATTATGTTTTTTTATTAGCGGCACTCTGCTTACTGTAGCTTGCTGACAGCATCTTGTTAGTCGGATTTCACACTAAAACCCTCTCAGAAAAGTTGCTGTTTTAAATACATCCTACTGCTCAGCCATGCACATTTAGATGTTTTTAACCATTGGATCACATCTTACAAAGTTTTTGAACATCCCACGGTATGCATTGTATTAAAGGCAAATGTAAAGTTAAAAATAGTCACAATTTTAAACACAAGACCCCTGCATGCATTCTGTCCCATTTCTTAGTGCTCCATCTCTATTTTTGTACACAGGATGCATCTTATGTAAATGTCCCATTAGAAACACATCTGAGCAAGATCAGAAGGTCAACTAGTCATTTAGGCAACCCACTGACTAGTTGTTTTTGAAGCTATGTTGTTTTGCACATCTCTGTATACTTTTAGCTTGGTCAGCTCTTGCTTTTAATCAGCTTTTTCTCTTACCACAGAGTTCTTCTCTGCTCTTTATTAAGACATCACGCTGTCAGGATTTCATAGAAGCTTATTTTTTCAATAGCTGTCTCTTAGCACCTTTTTTAGACTGCTCCGTCTCCTTTGTGCCTGTGGTAAGTGGCATATTTCTGGAAGGAGCGCTCATCCTGACTGCGTTGCTCTTTTAAGCCGGGCTTAAGGAAGTTATCACACACCTTCCTCCCACTGCAAAGAGACAACAGTTAAAAATAGATGGCACCAATGCTAGTTAATGCCTGTCGTCCCAGACACATACATTTGCATATCTTTTATGTGTGTGTATTAGTGTTTGTGTGCGCACATTTTCCTTTGCCTGTTTCCCTTTTTCCCTCCCCTCATTTTTTCCCCTCTTGCATTGTGTCTTGTGTTTTGGATCCTCCTGGGGTTCAGTGTGCTTTTAGTAGGGGTGGGCAGTCCAGAGATCACCAATGAAAAGCAACAGCAGACAGTTGGGTAATTAAAGTTTTGGAAAGGCCAGTCTTTTCTGCCTGTATTTTCTTTCAGGCCTTTTTGAAGAGTGTACCGGCCTGTCTGCTCTATCAAGGGCTAGGTATTGAGTCCAGAGCTGTAGGGGAGCCATCTGGCCTGAGACCACTCCTTTCGTCCTGTGAGAATGCTTCGACTTTTACTCTCTCTCTCTCTCTCTCTCTCTCTCTCTCTCTCTCTCTCTCTCTCTCTCTCTCTCTCTCTCTCTCTCTCTCTCTCACACCCTCCCAAACCAACTCAAACTGGGCTGGGCGACACTTTGTCGATGGCAAAAGAGCAGAAAAAGGCCGCTGCTGATTTCCAACACTTATGTCAGTGTCAGCTGCTGTGAAATAGCACTGTCTCGAGACTCTCTCATCCAGTGAGAAAGCGAAATCTTACAAACATTTATCTTACAAAAAACATTTTCTGGTGCCAGGGCAGGAACTAAAGTGTTATTTACTGTTGTAAAGACCCCCTGACCTGGTGCTTAGAGCTTTTCATTGGAAAAGATCAGATGCCCGTGCTGTTGCTAAGATACTACAAAATGGTCAGCTCTGTTTTGCATGAAGCATTTGGACTTTTGAATCTATATTTAAAATGCATTTGAATGATGAAATTAAGTGATATTCTGTGCAATTAAAGCCTTTTGAGATGCTGACTGATGGCAGTAATGTGTGTGGCACATAAATAATCACTCAAGAACACATATTCATGCAAAGTGGAAGCACAGCATTATTCTCTTCCTGTTAGTGGGGCTTTTTACGATATAAAACATGAGGATTTACTGTATGAGGATAGAAAGACAAGGCCATCACTTGAGAACTTTTTGGTGAAGTGCGTTTATAGTTGATCATTTGCATCTGGGACATTTGAGTTTATGCAAAAACTCTTTCAACACTCAATAAGTGAATGCTTAGCGATAAGAGGATGCTGTTTATTGTAAATCCAACTGCATTCATCAAAATGAGTGCCACTGCAAAGTTGTAAAAGTGCCATCAAGGATAAATAGCAGTACTAAGCAGTAAACAAAGCTCAAACTTGGCACAAATCAAAAATATGGATTTATGTTTTCTCTTTAGATTCGTTTTAGACTAAATGATGAGCCAAATTGTGTCAAAGTTCATAAGTTTGTTATAGACCGGACCACTATGAGCAAAGCTCATGTCATAGCATCTACTAAAGCTTTTCATTATTAGATTAATATATAGACTATATGAATATTTTCCCGTATGTGGTCTATATGCTAATTCCCTTTTGAAAACCATATCTAAATGTTATTTCTCTTGACTTGTTTTTATTGAGGTCAATAACCAATACTGATCTCGCAGTAACAAAATATAATAGAAATAATTGCTGTTCTTTTTAACTTTACATTCATCAAAGAATTCTGAAAAATGTATCACCGTTTCCACCAAAATATTAAGCAGCAGAACTGAGGGAAGAACAAAAGACTAAACTTGGTTAAGGTATACTAATAATAATAGTAATAACAGGCAAACTACAGCAAAAATTGCATAGAAAACAGGGAAAAGCATAGTACATTGACTGCATCATAATCAGTTATTAATAAAATTATGTCTGTATAATTTGGTATGTTTCATTGCATTATCACAAATAAAACAATTGACTCCAAGCACAACTATGCAATACGTTTACAAAATCTTTAACACTTTTTGAATAATATTTAAATAATATGCGATGAGTTAATATAAATGCACTCTAAGGCATTAGATCAATGACCGAGTACGACAATGTGCTGTATCCATAACCATAAACCTGAACGCAAAGAGGAACAGGTTTGAGATGCCAATCCTGGCAACTCAACAGCTAGCAATGCAGAGGCTGCTCAATATGCCTTAGGCTAGACATCTTGATAAAATATGGTGAAAAGGTGAAACTAAAGTCAAAAACATCGATACCGGCTGACAACCCAGCCTGCGTGTCCGTTTTAAAATATATATATATATTAAAACGGACACGCAGGCTGGGTTGTCAGCCAGTATCGATGTTTTTGACTTTAGTTTCACCTTTTCACCAGGTGAAATATTTCTTGAAAGATCCCAATAGTTCGTTTAAAATGATTATTTAGTCCAAACTGATTAGCTCACTACTTCTTGGCCTAATATTATTGATACTGTATGTTCAGAACCATCATTAAAATGCCTGGGCTAAGGGGCCATTGTGTAGATATTTGTTGTAAAAAAAAAGAGTTTAACGTCCACAGTAAATAGTGATCATGGTTGTTTTAACAGAAGGTCAGTCAGAAGATTGAGTTCAAGGCTAGCGCAGTTTGAGGCAGCTCTGCATCTTTGTCATGCAGCTGTATGGCTCTTATTCAGGGCTTAAGCAGAGTAAACCATTATTATTACTATATACTATTATTACTTAATAGTAAACCATTGACACGTCGTTTAAATGCATATGAGGGATTTGCCTAGAGTTCTTTTCCCTTTTTTGCTCAGGTTTATCAGTTTACACATGTAACTGAATGTTAAGCTTTAACCGGCATGTTAAGCTTTTTTTTTTTTTTAAACATAGCAGCAAATACTGTGCAAACAGAACAAGTTGTATGCCGTCTATGAATACACAAAAACATGAAAGTGAGTTAATTTGAACTATAGGAGCAGTCCACCTCGGAAGCAGTTACCATACAGTGCCTTTAACTCACCCTTTTTATCCCTTACATTCCAGCTTTACAATGATTAGCTACAGAAACAAGGCTGACAGCCTTGCAACGGACATCCACACATGCTGTCAATAATGTACAGATGAGATAATGGTGGCTGAGGACTAACATACAAAGAAAGAGAGCGTGTAAGTGTGTTGAGAAATGCAGGTTATTGAAGATGGCTTTGTACTTGCTTCTGTAAGTTCTCTTCAGTTAGATCTTTAGAGAAGGAAGAATAGTTCACAACTGCATAATTCAGCAGCTTGACTTTTACAGTCATTTAAATTAGGATTCGCTGACATATTAGGTTTGAGGTTGAAGCAGCAGTGCAAGCTTCAATATGAATATGGCTATTTGAGGCTAAAGGCCTTTTGTGCTGCTCTATATCAGGACTGGCGGCAGTGATGGCCCCAAAATTGGTTTGCGGTATTGTCCTACATTCACTACTGCAGGCTTACAGGAGATGATGTCATCCAGTTTAAGATTTTTTCATGTTATTGTTGCATACTACCGTTCAAAAGTTTGTGGTGAGTAAGATTTTTTTAATGTTTTTTAAATAAGTCTTGTATGCTCACCAAGGCTGCATTTATTTGATCAAGAATAAAGTAAAACCTGTAATGTAAAATATTGTTACAGTTAAAGGGCTGTTTTGCATCACATGCTGTTGTTTTCCAGAAATGTTATGGAGTTACACTGTGTTAGTTCTGCGTAATTTACTGATTGTTGCAAATGTTTTTTAGCAATTGAACAATTTTATTAATAAAATAAAAATAAAAATCATGAGACAATTTAAATATTTCTTGCAAAAAGGGGATCATTCCATGCTTTTTCATGTCTGGAGCTAGCTGCCACGACTGGTTTGGACGTTGCATATTATGAAGTTTAGAAGTGCTTTGCCCTGTTTGACATTTTTTATTCACTATTTTTGAACTCTTAAGTTTTTATTCATTTATTATGATGATGATGCATGAATCAGCTTTGTTGCCAATTCACAAACCTTGTTCGACTTTATTTTTGGGGTCTGTTTCTGGGCAAACCTCTCTTAAATACCCTAAAATTAACTATAATGGAAGATGGCTGCTGCAGCTTGTTGTAATTAACTTGTCCTGATAATGTCTGGTAACATTGAACCTACGCCAGTGAGCAGACCTCTCTCTTCTGATGGTCCACTAATGCTCCCGCTGTGGCGGTAACACTAACCTGGCTCACACAGCCCACACCCCAGCATCGGCCCGCTTTCTACTTCATCAATCCATGGCGATTATTATGTTTCTCTATTTGTGAGTGTGAGAGGGAACAGGTTCACAATAGCTTCTCCAGAACCACTGTGTGTGTGTGTGTGTGTGTGTGTGTGTGTGTGTGTGTGTGTGTGTGTGTGTGTGTGTGTGTGTGTGTGTGTGTGTGTGTGTGTGTGTGTGTGTGTGTGTGTTAGAGGTACAAAGGCTCCTTACCTCAGAGCATTGGCATTCCCTGAGCGAATAAGCAGGATAGAGAAAGAGAGAGAGAGGGGTGCACAGTGGGGGTATTCATGGGCCCTGTCCCCATGGGAAGGAACCAAGGTCGAGTATTAGCCCCTATTAAAAAACAAAGCCAGCCCTGCAGGGGCCTGGCACTCACTGCATATAGAAAGAAAGAGAAAGGCACAGTATTGGAAGACAGAGATGAGAAGGACATTAAGGTTTGGGCCCTCAGAACTACATCCCTAAACGTTTCCTTGAAACCTCCTGGATAAATTGTTGGACTGAACAATCCTGTTTGGTAGAACTGCTAAAGCTGTTATTTTTCCTCCAATAGCGACACCGAATGGATTTGCAAAAAATAATGAAAGGTAGTTAGATTGGTTGAGACAATGTTGTCAAACCAAGGGAGGCCACAGGAAATGACATCATGACAATGCTGACTAACTGGACGAACCGCAAGAACCCGAGCCCTTTATTGAGCTGTGACTTCTATATCACAATTTTAAGAGCCCCGAAAAACAATCAAGCACTGGCCATGTTATAAATTAATATATATACAGTATATATATATAATATGAATGTGTAAATAAATGTAATGATATATTATAATATTTACATATATAATTAAAAAATACAATTTAAAAGGTATTAAAGTCAGTGGGGTACAATGTGGTTTGGACCCCAAAGTTCTTCAAAATATCTTCTTTTTTTTGTTCTACAGAAAGTTGTACAAGTTTGAAACAACACAAGGGTGAGTAAATAATGACAGGATTTTCAGTTTTGGGTGAACTGTGCCTTTAAGGTCTTTTGTAGAGCCCACATTATCCATGTTCTTTGTACATTGGATTGTGCTATGTAGATGTGCTGTATCTTAATAAAACGTTTTGCTTCACCGTTCACCAAAAGGCTTTTTTATTATTTAGACAAATGCAGGCACGAGTATCTAGATAAAACACCATAAAAAACTACTTCTTTTTAGCTCAATCCTGAAATATTTTACAACTCCCTCCAGCTCTTCAAATATTTTCCCATCTACTAGAAATGGAAAACATGTGTTTATATGTAAGTACAGCCAACATCTCCTCTCCCGTGTAGCAGTTCACTTCTCCATGGCAACAGTAATTACTATGCATGTCTCTAACGATGAAGTGAAAAGTGCCTCTTTTTTTTTGAAATATGGACTTTAATCTGAGAAGAGATTCACTGTTTAGCTTGAGAATTAACTTTGAGGACAGTGTAATATCAAGGAAGATTTTTTGTGACTTTTGTCTCACTTATACAGTAGTTAGATATGGAAGCATATGGGTATCAATATTCAGTTTGAAATGCAATATGTAAAATGACAATACATTTCTGTATTTAAATTTACATTTTCCATTTACATTTGTGCAACATTTGGTGCAAAATGAAAATAATTCAATTATATAATATATATAAATTTGCCATTTCATACACTAGTTTAATATGTAAATTGAATACATATTTTAACGCTTTATAAGTTGCAAAATTAAAATGTATTACAGAAATGATTAGATGTTCAAGCAAAAACTGTAGCAAAATAATTTAAATGTTATTTTTCTTAATTGCATTTGCACTCACAGTTAAGACACTCGCGATTGCATTTTCATTAAATGTTCCCCAATGAATGTAGCAAAATTCAATGTGCAAATTGAAAATGCATTCCGAGCCGATCACCAGCCCCCGACCTGCTCCACATTCACAAAAAAGGCTAGTCCTCTATGAATTTGACCCGTCAGATTTCGTGACCCTACTGTACCTATAGATTTATCAATATCTGATCTATATGCTTATTAAAATAGAAATGGGAGATGGTCATACATCACATGAGTCACTTTATTGAACATTACAGTCAGTTATGAGGAAATAAAGAGCGGTAATAATTTTCGGTAGCTATGAATTTAACCCGTCATATTCTGTAATCTGAGTAATAGGCCTATGCATTTGTAAGGAAAAACTGTATGATCTCCAACATTATTGGGTAATTATAGTTAATAGTAAGCATATGTGTATCAGACAATGAGAATATTTTATACAAAATGAAACCATCATTAACACAGTCCAGCATCAGACAACAACATCGTACTGGTTCTATCACCTGCAGATGCGTAATAATCTTCGGAAACACTGCCATTTCTCTGTTCACACTCACTTCATCTGCCAGTGAATCTAACGCTCGTATCAGCTCTGCCGCCATGTTTCATTCCAACACCTCAAAACACGTAACACATAGCCTATGTTTACCTGTTGCCGAGCCCCGCCTTCACGTAGTGATTGATAGGGCGGGACGGGGCGGGGACGTGATCGGCTCGGAATGCATTTTCAATTTACACATTGAATTTTGCTACATTCATTGCGGGACATTTAATGAAAATGCAATCGCAAGTGTCTTAACTGTGAGTGTAAATGCATTTAAGAAAAATAACATTCAAATGATCATTTTGCTACAGTTTTTGCTTGAACATGTTAGACATATCTAATAATTTCTGTAATACATTTTAATTTTGCAACTTATAAAGCGTTAAAATATGTATTCAATTTACATATTAAAACTAATGTATGAAATGACAAATGTAAATTATATAATTGATTTTTCATTTTCATTTTGCACCAACAAATGTTATGGAAAATGTAAATTTAAATACAGAAATGCATTGCCATTTTACATATTGCATTGTCATTTTGCATATTACAGTTCAAATTGAATATTGCTACCCATATGCTTCCATAGTTAGACGTTTCTGTCCAGATAAACATATTGTTTGGATTGCAACAGACTTTGTTATCCTTATCTTTTAGACTTGTGTTCACATTCCATACATTGATATTTTATATTTTCCGTTCATAGCAGCTCAATACTTGAGTAAAACCTTTTTTTTTCCTACAGGGAGTATGTTTTTCTCCTGGATCATTGGTGGTGATTCACAGAGTCACAATGCTTCTCCCCTCTTGATTAAAAAGCCTAGGAAGGAAGTCTGGGCAACTTCACAGCAATTGCAACCACAATGGCTCGTTACCGCCAGAACAAAACACTCCATACACATCTCATGAAGTATATTTTGGAGTTACTCTCTGTAATGAGTAATAAATCAGGCCACAAACAGTTATTTAGCAGCTCATTTGAAGTTAGACATTGTTGTTGTTCAGTCTTTGAGCTCTAAAGCTTAAGTACAGGATGAAGCAATGTCGTAGTCCTTGTCCCTCTGTGGCCCTCAGCTATGTCCCATCCCACCTGCGCTTTCCTCTCGGGCAGGTATCCTCCTCCCCTCACATCTGGCCCCCTCACCTCAGATTCCTGGCATGCCTCTCCCACAAGCCTGGCATCTTACAGCCTGTCTTGCGTCAGGATCAAGTAACATAAATTAGCGTGTCCTCAGACAACCCTTATACATTTAGACTTGGGCCTCTCATGCTGGCAGGGACTTTAACTTTATCTGCCAGCGGTCTCCTTGCAGCTGCAGTGCACTCAGACTGTTTGCATGTACCAGCCTTCCCCCCCAAATCGAATTCCATTCATATCCCCCAAAATAACTCTGCCTAATTGCCCACACTAGGCAACGATGAGAGGATTTATCACAGAGATTGATTTTAGGTGCAATGAGGCCATCGGTTAAAAGAATCAATTGACTGATATTGTTGAAGCTCACATTAGTGGGACAATTAGAGGCCTTGATGGGACACTCTATCCTTCAGTCTCTGCACACTCGAATCCATCTTTTGTCATTAGCATCACAACAACTTGATCGTATCACAGTGTTTGCAGTTCATGGAAATTCATAATTGTGATACATTCTCTGGAGAATCAAATTAAATTTGCACTTTGACAGATTCTGAGATGGTTGAATCACCTTGTCAATGGCCAGATCGTGGGAATGTGGTATCAAACTGTGGCTGGCTCAGCCCGGGCATGGCTCTAGAGACCCAGTGTTTGTTTCATGGCATGTAACACTCGATGAGCAGCTCAGTGCTTTGCCAGATATGCAAAAGGAATCAGAAAGTCCATCATTCATAAGGTTTAGGGATGCACAGATCATAATATTTTTTTTATGGCCAATTCCCGATTTTCTACAAGTAAATGGGCCAATACCGGATGCCAATTTCTTTGTCTTTAAGCAGATGTATTTGTTGTTTATTTGCTCTATTACAGGCCAAACTGGTCTTAAACAAAAAATACCTGTAGCCATTTGAAAGTAGGGGCATCCACTGCATTTTTATCATGATCCAAACAAAGACACTACATGTAGCTTGAGCAGTTGTCTTTGATTTCAAAATTTTAAGCAAAAATGCACTGGTCAGACTTTAGCTTTGTAAAATTATGCTACATAAAACATGCACTAAACAAAAACAGCAGACGGACTGATTGAATATGCAAATTCACAAAAATGTCATAGTTCCTATAACTGTTGGTGGAAGTTCTGCATTTTTTGCATATTCGCACCACAGGAACTGGGAACGATTTTAGTTTTAGGAACACATTTTGAGGGGACTAAATTAGCTACTTCAGTTTAGGGTCTAACCCAGCATAAAAAGGAACTACCAGTGACGCAAGTGTACTTGCTGAACGCATGTCATACACACAGTTTACATATTACTCCACGAACTAAATCCACAAACATGGCAAAAAAGTCACCGAAGTCCAGGCACTTCTCAGCCTTTACGCTACGGAGTTGTTGACATTGTTGAATGGCAAACTTAAATGACGTCACTGTTGGCCGGCTTAGGTCACTTCAGAGTTCCTGGTGGTGCGAATGCAACCAGCAAAATAGACCAAGGGGAACATTTAGTTCTCTGGGAACCCCCCTGGTGGCTAGTTCCTATAACTGAGTTCTCATAACTACCCTGTGCAAAACCCCTATATATTCAATAAACCGTCAGCCCCAATTCAATATTTATATTATTCTTCAAATATTTCAAGCATCGCAAACCATGAGCTTGCTGTGCCTGGTACGGCATTTTCTCTACTGGCGCACCTGTGCTCTTCTCCTCTTTGCATCTGTCTTCAGCGTGTCCCATCTCTGGCCTGTGTTAACATCCTGTTTACAGACTTCTTAATATTTCCGCACAAATTACATTTTGGGAAATGATTGCAATGCAGTTTGTGTGCAAATGTGGAACAGAGATCGGCTAAAATAAAAATAAATAAAAAACTGTTGCCAATCGTGTGTTTGGTGAAAAAAATGTCTGGTTCCGATTGATGGCCTGTCGACCGGTGCATCCTCATCTCTAATGAGGTTCTACACTTATTTGCCCCTTGGTTGTTTGTTTATTAAATATTTAGGCCCTATTTGATTATGCTTTTAGCTACAAGTAACTTTAGCAACAAATAAATGCATAAATCTGGTTGCAGAATTCTGCAGATTTCCCAAAGTGTGAAAAAAAATCTTTCTATTCTGTCAAAGATTCTGAGCATTAAGATGTAAATAAAAAAAAAAAAATCATGTATATTACTAGGATATTGGCTGTTTATTAGTGTTTAGCACATATTAAAGCACAAATGAATGCCTTACAACTACCTTATTAACTATTAATAAGCAGTAATTAGGAGTTAGATATAGAAATAGAAATGAACACACATCTTTAGCAAGGATGCATTAAATTGGTCAAAAATTACAGTTTTATTTACTGGGGAAAAAATGTATCATAGTTTCAAACAAAGAATACTGAGTAGCACGACTGTTTTCAAAATGGATAATAATAAGAAATGTTTTTGAGCACCAAATCAGTGTATTAGAATTATTAATGAAGGATCATGATGTTAAAGACTGTTTTAAAAATATTAATTATGTCACAAAATTGGCCTCAAATTCTTTTAAAATATGCATTTAAAAATTCTCAATTTTAAAAAGTTTGTTTCATTCCCTTGACGTGCAGATACCCTGATAACCATACTTGCTTATTCTCCTGTCTAACCAATTGGTCAGTTCTGTTCCAGACAGATCTTCCCCAATGCGCTCCTCAGGCCAGATGTGCCAGATGTGAGTAGTCTTTGTGCTCGGAGTCAATCCCAGAAGATGTGAAGTTCATTATGTCAACAAGTTGTCCATGTGTTACTTTTAACTCTTTTTTTTCCTTCCCTCTTTAAAAATCAGATGACTTTGCAGCACATCTTGCAAGCGATTGCAATTCATATCCAGAGATTAAACTTATTGGCAGGGCTTCAGACAGATATGAGTGTCCGCTCTTGGTTAGAGCAAGGTCGTGTGAGGGGATCATCTCTTGACAACAACATTTGATTAATGTATTTACAGTGCAACAAATACTATGCCTAAGGCTTGGAGGATTTTGAGACGGATACCTTAATCTCATTTAGAACAACTTGGCATGTTCTGTTAATTATTGTTAATACATTTCCTTTTCTAATCACTGTGTTTAAAAGAACATGACATGTCAAGGGGCTTGTAAGTGTTTTCAACTGCAGGCAGATGTTTCTTTTTGTCATTATTAGATAAACAAAGACTTCCAGCCCAGAAAATCACTACAGTTTGAAATGACATATATCTCCATAACCGTATTTGTAACGTCTAATTCATGAGTCGTGCCGTATTTCTTTGTCTCAACACCCCATTTAGTACTAGCTACACCGGCTGCAGTATATTTTACAAATCTTAAACGAATCTCATGTTACATAAATCAAATTATTTCAAGTTATTCTTCATTTCTGCCTATTTCATTATGTCACAATGAAGAACTGTGTCCGGTCTTTTCTGTTTAGAGCTTTAGAGGGAGAAAGAGTGTGAGTTTGTGTGTGTTCTGTCTTTTTCTTTTGCAGCAGACAGACTGGGGATGTCAGGTGCATGATGGGAAGTGGGTTCGCAGGGGACAGCAGTGTGGCGTAGGGCCAGAATCAATTGGCGGTGTAATGAGATGGCTTGGTGCCAGGTTTCCATGGAGCTCACTTTTCCTGTCCTTCACTGGAGGATTTGTAAATTAAAGGGAGAGGGAAAGCTTAGGAGGGAGACAGGAGAGAAAAGGAAAGAGGCAAACAGAAAAGAAAGGAGGGAGTGGGTGGCAGAGGAGAAGCAAAAGGGCACAACCAAAGGAGGGGGCACAGAGCTAGACAGAGAAAGGTGCAGCGATTTACAAAAAAGAAAGAGGGGGTGCGAGACAGAGGCTTGGACTGCTGTAGCTTCAGAGAGTTTGGCACAGTGCAATTCGCTGAAGATGTTGGGGCTTTGTAAAGTGTGCTGATATCTTTCAGACATTTTTTTTTTTTTTTATGCTGAACTCGAGCTTAGAATCTCAAAGATAAGGTGCACTTGGTATAGGGATGAAAAGAAGGTCTCTCCTTTCTATTTCTGTGTGCCGCACCAGTACACAATTTTCATTTCTGCCCCCTTGAGCCAAGAATCCGTCTGATAAAGCATAATGAAATCAATGCAGTGATATGCCTCTCTTAACTCCAGCAGCGAAACAACTGCCGTGATGAGGCAAGAATTTGAAATTAGCGTTATAAAACATTGCTTATTTCAAGAGTAATTCACTTGCGACTCTATTACGAGTAGCCTTGTGCAGGAAGATGTTCCTCGTTTGTTATTATCGCGGCTTTTGTCGTATTTGAATAGAGTATGCTTAAAATCTAAAGGTTTTCTCACGCACAAAGGACTCATCTTGTGCATTTCATAAAGGTTTTTTGTTTGTACAAAAGGCAAATTATTTCTTTTAGGAGCTTAATTCTTCCACTACAAAGGGTTTTTTTTTTTTTTTCACAAGATCCTCAGTTTGACCATTTTAAATTTACCACCAGCTCTCCCACAAGCACCGCAATATTTTTGGCATACCGTTTATTAATTTACATCATGATTTGTGTGTTTACCCAGACTCGGATAATCCTTTTTATTCTGATGACAAATTTATGGCTCTCATACTTTATGGGTTTTAAACTCTTTAAGCTGGTCATTCATTTTAAATTAAACAGTTTGCAGATTCAGAAGCTAGAACTATCCTTGTTTTGGAGGAGTGGTGTGGACATTGAGGGTGCTGACTGGGCCCGTGTAAGATTAGAAGCCTAAAGTATATTGACAAAGCATTTGAGGTCAGTTGGGGGCACACAAGACTGTAACCCTCTGAGAACCAGAGAGGAACTGGCTGAGTCATGGTCTCAAATCGGTTTCAACCAATCCTGAAGGGTGGATGCGACGATGGTGGAACAGAGTGGATAGTGTTGCAGTGGTTCATGGGTTGACGGGAACAAAGAAACTCTTCATGTCCTCTGAGCCTCACATGCATCATCTTGCATAAAGCTTGTTCTGGCTATATAGGGATACTATCCTCTTATTCCCCAATACATTCTTAAGATGTGGAGCACAGATAATATAAAGCAAAGGAGAAGATGCTTGAACTTTACCGCAAATCAGAGCCAAATGACACTAATTGGTCCACCAACGCTGTTTTCCCTTGACTGCAGACTGCATTGTAATGAAAACAAAATGCCAGTTTTCTTTCCCACGAGATTAACAGTAATTAACTAGTATCATTGCTGGGCAGCAGGTGATGTCTCAGTCAGGGACAAAGGGCTGAATGGTCACACTACATTTATGGATGTAATTGAGACACAGTTTACTTACTATTTAACCTTTATCAACCATGTCCTGTTTTTAACACGCTAATATTGATAATTTATTTAAAATGTTGTGTCTTAATCTAATGTAGAAGACTTGGAAGAAAATTAGTATATGCGGTGTAGGGTTGTGCCGATAGTATCGTGTATCGACGATAGTCAAGAGATTTCAGTTTAAAAAAATTAAAACCTGTACTGATTGAAAGAAAACAAGTTGACAAAAAGATTGACTCCAATATTTGCTGATAATATAGCATAACTAGAGAATTTTAAGATGTATAAGGGAAATCCCTATGATTTTGAAAAGATAAAAGTATTTCAAAACAAACTTCCTTGTTAAACATTAAAGCACACTAGTATGATAAATTGTACAAAATATTTTTATATTTTATTCAGTATTGCCAAAAATTACCCACAAATAAGCTCTGATAAAGGAGGTATACGATCAATCAGATCCAAAAAGAAATATCGTACTTGAAAGAAAACAAGTTGAGAAAAAAAATTATCCAATATTTGGTAATAATATAGAGTAATGAGAGATTTATAAGAATTTTTTTTAGGCTGGTCATTTTTTACTGAGAGCACAGAAAGAAAAAAAGAAAAAAACTTCTCAAAAAATTTTGGGGAAGTAGTTATACCCTGGGTGAGTAAAGTCAGTAAGTGTTAGTCCAATACGATAGCATTAACTATTATTTTTTGGGAAAAAGAATATCCTCTCCGGGTCAAAATGACCCGAACACAACATGAGGAAATGTTAAAATATATATATTTTTTATTATTAAAAAAACATCCTTGTTTGTTTGAATTAAAGCCACTCTCAAGCTACATTAATTGTGTAAAACCTGATGATCATGCATCCAGCATGATTTGAGATGAGCGTCAAAGAGCGGCTTGTGCTTCAATGGTAACAAGAACATCTGATCTGACCATTTGTGCAAAGACATTTATATGGTCACTGTCACAAATAATCTCATTCAATTTCAGAAACATTTTCTGAAACATTTCTTATTAATTTTACATCATAACTTTTCTTTGTTACTTGCCAGTTTTAAATGTGATTCTAAATCCCAATTTTCAGAGTGATTTTTAGAGTTTTCGACCTTCAAATCCTACTCTGTCCGGAAATGGTCACCTTCTGGTGCAGTTTCTAGCTCTGGCTTTCTAGCTGACTGGTCAGGAGTGAGACAGAGAGACCGGTGGCCCGTTTGTCTGAGATTTTGGTTAATGCAACGGATTGGTGGAGCAGTGCCGCAGTTGTGCGTGAGTAGAATATCAGAGACAGAGAGGGAGAGGCATGGAATTTGGAGGTGTAAGACATGGTGGCTTCTTAACCGAGTCTGAAGGCATATGTTTATCACCGACACAGTGCACAATGTACACGACTCACCCTCCCTCCCTCCCACCATGCTGGGAGTAGAGTACGAGGCACTGGAGGTATTGCTTACAGTCAGCGCTCCAGGGGAAACACCACAGCGTGTTCACATGGCTTCACCCCGTCCCCCGGGAAACGGCACATACCCGCTGGGCATTCAGGTCTATTAGGGTGTCAGCTTCAGTCTGCCGAGTAGAACCGGCATCTTAAAGTGTGAAAGCTTGAGATGGTGTTTTAAAGTATTGTGTTTGGCCTTATGCTAACATCAGCGCTTAAAACATATTCCTTTTGCCGCTGCTGGTGTTATTTTGGTATATTTAGGTCTGTTGCTCTGATTTATGTACGTCTACATACCCAAGCGCTATATTTGCAGACTGCTGATCCTTAGAAGATGTGCCACAATAAGACCCTCTATTCTTAGCCGCCGCACATTGATGCTCTTCGCTGTCGCCTATGGCCCACCTAGTGGTCAAGCTAACTGTATTTCGAATAAAAATGCTAATTCCACTGATGTTCTGTTAGATTGCTAGAGAGATATCAGTTAAAACAAAGGAAAGGAAACTCTTTGGCTTTCAGTCATGTACAGAAGGTGTCAGTGTTTGCCGAAATGGCAAGTCCACCACGAAACAATTTTGCCCCTAGCAAACAATGGCATGGGGCCAACGAGACTCTTTCAGATGCTGGACTGAACTGCAGATTAGTATTTATTTTTGGTGCAGAGAAGTCTTCCAAGAAGTGTGTGTGTGTGTGTGTGTGTGTGTGTGTGTGTGTGTGTGTGTGTGTGTGTGTGTGTGTGTGTGTGTGTGTGTGTGTGTGTGTGTGTGTGTGGAGGTGTATGTGTGCGGGGGTGGGGGGTTTGCTTGGGCGGGCGGTCGGTCTGTCCGTCGGTCTGGGAGAGGGGAGCGTGAGGATTGCCGAGGAGTTGTTACCTGGGTTGCTCCTCTACAGCTGGGGGAGAGAGAGAGGCAAGCGGAGATGAGGTTAAGGGGTGAAGGGACTAGTGCACAACTCCATTTTCATTTTTGCCGAATTTCCACAGTCGCTTCTTTCTTTTCTGTTTCGCTTCATTCAACAGAGTGAGTGAAAGAGAGGGAGAGGGCTATAGAGAGAGAGTGAAAGAGAAAATCAAGCCAATTTTTTTTAAGACTTGATCTTGGCTTTCTTACAAACAGATGTTGCCTGTCATTTGGTCGTTAAGCAGGCACATAGATCGTACAATACTGACTTGCTTTCTCTTATTTATGGTTTTATTACAAGGAAAATCGATCTCTCATGAACATGGGAATGTCTTTTTTCCAATTCGTTGTTTTTATTTTTTCAAATAGTTATTTTTCCCTCGCTTTATCTCATCCATTTGCTCGTTTCAACTTTTTTTTTTTTTTACTATTTTTTCAGTTGCACATTTGTGTTTTGCTCTTTTGTGGGCCACACTGGACATTCTCCATACCATCTGCCAGTACTGTAAGTACAGTGAGTTCAAAGAGACCTTTTGGAAACAGTAAACACAGTCGGTAAGCATTTGATTCTTTCTATTTGGTAGATTTGTTTACCACATTGTTACGTTTTATTTTCTGTGCTTAATATTTAGCATTTTTTATTATTGTAGAAGTCAGTGTAGTTGCTCATGGTTATGGCGTGCAGGTTGGTGAGGCCCTGGGCGTGTTGTTGTTTTGATCTGATGTTAAGTCCTGCATCAGTTCACTTCTCCACTGAAGTCTGGCCGTCCCTGATGCTTAGGCAACACCGGGTCATTCTCACTCCCCTATTCAGCTGATTTTGAGGAGTCTTTTCAACTTCTTGGCTTAGACCCACTAACATAGTTAAAGGATCTTGGCACCTACTTCAAAGTCAGTTTGTTCATTTGTATTCAAGTAATGGGAAACGGGAAGGGAACACTAACTGTCAGAAGCTCTTCACCGGAGGTGCGGTGCCAGTCTAAATTGACCATCAAATTATTTCACACTGAGCCGTATGTTATTAATGGCATTGGGTTTGGCTACATGGGCCAGACTTACTTCACACATCTTTATTATGCTAAGGAAGGGGCCTAAAACATTTGGATGCAGAAATCTTAAAATGCATTGAAAAATGCTTGTTCAATTAGGTGAGACAATATTCCATTTTTAGGCAATGCAAATAAATATCTTAATGCATTGGTCTGTGTATGCATCATTTCATTTTGAAATAAATCAACAGGACTCATAAACATGTTAGGAATTTTTAAACATGTCAATGCTTGATTTTTTTTCTTAAAAAAATAATACATTATAAAAGTAAGTTTGTATTTTGAATTGTTATATGATGCTATGCTATTAAAGAAAGTTGTCCAGTAATCTGTATATATAGTTGTGTGTGGTCAGCTCAGGGGTAATGCAGATATTTAGCTTATGGTTGTACTGACAGGTCTTTGATTTGACACTGCTCAGCTGTTGTCCTCAGATGCAGGCCTATAAAACCGAAAGAAAGATGGTCTGATGGAAGGGAAAGAGGCCAAAAAGCTAGAATATAAAAGGTTTAGGTATGCTTTAGGGGTGGCATTCTTCGAATAATGTGTTTTAAACCTGGCTTTTTCTTTTATTCAATATTTATTCAAGATATGCTGGTGCTTGATGATTCTTAAATGCTTTATTATAGCTGTGTGCTTGGGCAACTTGTAGCTGTTTTGTTCATGTTGTAGATGTTTGCAATACAATATTTCCCTGCTTTGTGTATTTACCTTTACTTTCACCTTGCCAACTACTTTGCCGCTTTAAAACGTGTTACACTGGCAATGGAAAATCAACTTGTTTTTAGTTATTGTATAGCACCATTGGTGCTCGGGCCCTAATAATAACTACAATATTCTCATTTTCATATTTTTGAATATGGCAAATAGTATGTTGCAAGAACAATTTAGTTTATATCAATTTAATTCTATAGTAGATAGATAATATAATATAATTATGTTATCTATAATATAATAAAAGTATTATTACTATTTTTCCTACTATTTTGTTTTATTTTGTTTTGCTGCCTTTTTCAAAATGTTAAAGTAAAACTTATAGTATAGAAGTATATAGTATATTTAGTTTAAAATATAAATTCCCAGTTCAGTATTTGATTGGTGATTTTGTGTTTTTGTTTCTTCTAGCTGGTGGTTATTAGAGCAGACACTGCTGATCCTTAGCTTATATCCGTCTAATACCGATTTTTAACTGTTCATTCTTTTCTTTCTTTCTTTTCTTTCTGTATACATGCCTTTATTCTGTACTTCATTTATAAGAGCATGCACTGACGTTTGATGAGATCTTTCAGAGGAGGGTTGGAAGTTGGCCAGCTTGGACACAGCTTTGGTTTTCCTATTGTTCGCAAAATTTCTATCTGATGCCCTTCCTCTTTTGTCTGAATGCTTTTAGAGTGTACTTAGATTGCAAGGCAATGGTTTAATTGCCTGTCTGACTTGAAAATGGACAAGCAGATAATGATAAAAACCTTTGTTGTCTATGAGCTTGATTTAATGTAAACTAAAATCTATTCTTTAAAATTAGCTTGCAATATCAGAGAGAGTGGGTGTGAGATATCCAGGTGTTGAATTCATAACTGCTGTCTGCTCATGAAATCACTTTTATACTAGCTTTTGTAATTAGCTTAGTCTGCAGAATGTGTTACAGTTGGGGACACATCTACAGTTTTTGACACATCTTGACTGTTCTTTTCACAATTTTTCTCTAAATTTGGCTTTGTTCTGTGTCTTCAGGCATTCTGCCTCCATTTTGAGAGCCTTTTCAAATAGAGACCTTTTAAAATGAAGAGGTTGCAGCTCTTTTCTTCAAAAGTATGTTCAGAAACTGCATTAGCTGGATCTTGATTGTTTAAAATAATTATTTAAAAGCATGATTATTTAAAATAATTTAATAATTGACATTAACATGCCAAAGTCATGATCCATATGTAAGGTATACTGTATGCTATACAGCATTGGTAAAAAAAAATTTATAAAGTCTAAAACAAATATTAAACCCTTTAAAAGAGCCATTATTTTGGTTTTTGTATATTCATATGTTATGAAAGTTATTTCTCTCTCTCATCATTTTGTGGTCGTCCAGAAAATATCATAATAATAATAATAATATCATTCTCTTTGAAAATAGCTTATAAAGGATGTTTGAATGTGCATTTGTTGCAGTGCTGTTGTAATGTTGTCATTTTTATATTTTCGTTAGACAAGGATTCTTATTTTGTTTGTTTGCAAGCTGCTCTTGCACTGTTGACTTGGCTTTTAGATTCATAGCCCACAGGAGAGCAGACGCATGAAGACGCACCGGGAGTCATTTACAAGAATATAGTCCAAATATCTCAGTGTGTGTTTGAATGTCTCAGATGATCTCGCCATTGTGGAGACATTTTCAATTGTATCTAATCAAAACAAGAAAGGGAAGAATCAGTTTTCTTGATTGTTTGTTAGCTGAACCGTAAAACTGCAAATATGTTTTTCACCTCAGTGTATGTGCTGCCATTCCTATTTACATAAGTATAGTAGTCTCAGAATTGCGATATGCAGCCTGTTTATAAACAGCATTACCTTTATATGGTTGAAATTCATTTCCAGATTTAGAATTATTTGGTTGAGAATGGAATAACTGAAGCAGATGGATGACATTTGAACTGGTTTTTCTACAAGAAGAGACCTGCCTGCTGACACAAACCCGTAGATCCGAACTTGTGGTGACTGTCCACACAAGCTTGTATCTATAGGTATCTGTCTGTGTGGCCTTCACACCTACTATTCAGGGCCTCGGTTTAAACCATCCTGCACTCAGAATGTAGGATTTTAAAAGTTTTTTGAAACCGTTTACAACCAAGGAGTCTCATCAAAATTAACAGTCGAATTTCCTTCTCAGATTTATAGAGGGTCAACCCTGTTCCTCCCTCAGGGTCTCTGCAGTGCCCCCAGGCTGAGGTAGTAGGTTGTATAGTTTAGAGTAACATCACAGGAGATAACTGTACAACCTCCTAGCTTTCCCTGAGATACACACACTCCTGCCTCAGCACCTCAACAAACAACCTTACTTTTTCGCTGACGTTTTCCACCTGTGCAGTCTTTCTCATTAAGGAGCTATATAAACAAAATGCATATAAACACAACAGCATAAACAAAACATCAGATTTTTATTTCCTGTAAAATAACTGAGCTGCAAATGTGTTCTGTAGAACCAAAATGAGTCACTGACACAGACCAGGCACACCAAAGACCTTGAGGTAAAACGCACAAGTCATAGTTGTACTGACAGTATTTCTTATACAGAAATCACCTTTTATAGTCTCAGGTGAGAGGTGTAGTGTTTCTACTTAAACTTTCCAATTTACACTATGTTTCAGTAGTTTGGGGTCAATTTCAGTTACACTTTATTTTAAGGTGTCATTGTTACAGTGTAATTATATATTTAAGTGTGTTAAGCAACTACATGTACTTACTATAGGCTTAGGGTAGGATTAGGATTTGGTTGAGGGTTAGTTGTGTGTAATTATGCATAATTTACTGTTATTACTATGGTAAATACATGTAACATATATGTAACAAGGACACTGTAAAATAAAGTGTTACCTAAATTTCTTGGTTGCATTTAAAAATAGAAGCGTGTTAAATTGCTTTGGGCCAAACTGTCGTTTTTTACAATAGCCTTAAAAAACTGATTTAATAAAGATATATAATTTATGATTACAGTCAGAGTAGTACAGAAAATAAGGATCTTAGTTAGGGAAATAGCATTAAACCTGAACATGTCTCTAGAATTTACTACTTTACTATTTTGATTCATCCCTGTAACTCAAATCTTATTCTTATTCCTTTCACCATAATTACCCTACTGTTTACTAAATGCAACAAATAAAATATCAATGTCATAAACTTCTGCCATCTTGCATGAGTTGCTGAAAAATGTTTTGGTCAGTTTAATTTACATGAATAATCAAAGGAACCGATTCAGTAAAACTGAATTACTTGAGAGAAAGAAGACTGTAATGCCAAGGAACATATAGTTAAATTAGTTAATTTCACCACTTTTAATTAATTACTTTTTAACACTGGTCAAAATTACAGCCAAGTAATGGTAAAGAGTTTACACTTGGTTTTGGATCTTGAGGTTGATGGATGGAGTTTAGCCATCAGTTTTGAATGGTTCAGAGTGGTTTTCATGGGAACAAAGATGATACAAAGACTGAAGTTTGTATTTACTGTTAAGTAGATATGTCATGCTTAAAAGCGCACTTTAGATGACAGCAGCATGCTTCATTCTCTGGAGCGAGGATAAAGTACCATATGCCACCTCTGATCCACGAACAATGGAGGCTGAAATAGATTTTTCTGTTTCTATTAATGCCCATGCTACTGCCGGGCCTGTCCTCATCTTACACGAGTAGAAAAGGCAGAAATGTCCTTTTTTTCTAAGATGTCAGCTAAAGGACATGATATTTGCACTGCAATCACAACCATTTTTCTTTTATATTCTTGTTTACTGGTAATAACAGGTTTACACATATTGAAGTGATGAAAATGCTCACAAGTGTGTACTTGTGTCATTTTGTTTACAACAGCAGAGGCTGCCTGAGTATACATTAAGAGCAACAGAACGCATGGATGTACGTATGCTCAGCGCACAAAGCTTGAGCAAGATTGAGTGAGATGTTATCTTCGTTGTAGATCTCACTGGCTGGGCTGGAGATTTCACGTGAACACTCCCTCACAGCCTTTACTGTAGTAATGGAGCAAAAGGCTGCCCCCCAATGGTGCAGCTTTTCACCGCCCCACACACACACTGAAACAGACAGCTGTAAATTGCTTAGCATCTGATTCTAAGAATCCTTCCAGGGTTTATGTATAATCTGAAAATGTAGTCTTTGATGTTGCTTTATTTCCCGTTTTTCCGTTCCTTTCTTCTTCCGTGTCTCTGCGGCAATACAACTGCGATAACGTGTCTCATTCTGTGTGTGCCTTTAGTTGGCCAGGAGGGTCTGTGTGCTGCGTAATGTCAGCCTTGAAGCACGAATCCAAAGCAGATCAGAGAACTGAGAGGGTCCTAAGCACACAGAAGTTTGTAGCTCTCTGCACCTCTTCTTGATAATCGCTTCCAAAGGAAAAGAGCTGTGACAAACAAACAGATTTTTCAACTCGCCACTTTCACTCTGAGGCATTCATGAACATTCATTCGCTCTCTCTTTTTTATGAAAGCTCTCGAAATGCTATACGACCATGTTGCCTCGCTCTTGTGCCGATATTCTGAAATACATGCATTTAACTTAATCGAAATGCTTTGTGTCTGCCTCATTAGCTTAATATCATCTGGTCCTTTGCATTTGGTAATTGTGAGACTGCAAGTTTACATGATAATATTAGTCTCACAAGGTCTCATATATGAATCCATTTCCTTTTTAAACAGAAAATTCAAGCAGGGCATATAAAGTTTTTTTTATAATTATCATTTTTTTTAAAGCCAGTATACTATAAGTCAGTCATGAGCTTGATTTTCATCTTGCTAGTCAATGGCAGATGTTATTGGGGAATGGGCATTCTAATAGAGTGCATTCGATTGGACAAAAATCTGTTTAGTGCAGAATGAATCATCAATATTTTTGCTCCTTTTTCCCGGAAGAGAAAGACATTTAGGATTACGCTAACATATAGCCTCAAAGATAAAACACAGACTCAAAGCCACAAAACTCTGTTTAATTTTATGAGGTCTTGATATACGATGTACTGTAATTACTCCAGTTGATAGTATGTAATGAGGATTATCATAGTCATGTATTATACTGTAAGTATCACTAAATCAAGGGTTTATTTGGGTCCTAAAGAAGTGCCTCTTCCCTCATTAGAACTTCAACCACAATGTTTGTTATGCAAGGTATGAAGCACTATAATTACACCGCTTTGCTAATGGCCTTATATTTTACTTCTCTGGAGACACGTCTGCTAAACATAGCTGTAGTCATAATCTTACAGTGAGCACTTAGCATTCTCTACAGCAGGAATGACTGGATTTAGGATTGGAAATACTCTACAATTTTGCCATAAACAGTTTGTGGGTTGCCACACACACAAAAAAAAAAGCCATATCCTCTTGAAATAAAAAATCACAGTTGTCTGCTTGATCCAAAGGCCCACACAGTGAATAAGTGCTGATCTCATTCTGTATAATTTTAACTGCTCTGATTTTTTTTTACGAGCAAACAATATAAAAAAAATGGGAACAGATTTAAAGAGATAGGATTTTTTTTCTGAATATCCAATATTGAGGTGTATATGCATGCACAATTACATGCGTGCTAAAGACCTGTAAATTAATAGTGCGGCATATGGAGTAGTCTTGAATGTGTGTGTTTTTGCACAGCTTTTTTCATGCACTTTCTCTTTGCATTACCCACCATGCATCAAATATGCTTTACTATACTTTTTTAGGTCATTATCATGCATGTGTAATTGTGTGCGCATATGTGCATGTGCACGCGCGTGTGCTCGCTATAGGCTCTAGGCGGCAGCCGGCGCAGTCTAATATTAGCACCTCACTGATGGCTTGCTGTATCTGGACGAAAGAGGGTGATAAATGAGGATGGCAGTGGTGGGGGCCTAGGAGCCGAGGGGGGAATTTAAAAGGGATAGCATCTCTGTTTTACCGCTGAAGAGCCTGCATGCATGTCCCATCCTCATCAGAGACGATATAATGCTCAATCTACATGTGACGCCTAGAGATTAGACAGAGACAGCAAGATCATGATGTAAGTGAGGAAAAGAGAGGAAGAGGGCAGTGTGGTGCTGGTTTGCTTTCCCTCCTCTCTTGTCGCTGATTTTATCCCATGCACTGCTGTCCGTCGCTAGCCTCCCTACCTGCTCGGCTCATCCCTCCCCCATCGGCACAGGCTACTCTCCCCCCTCGCTCTGCCCAAGCCTGGGGGAGCCAGTGGAGATTAAATGTAGCCTCTATAAGCCAAGCACATCATGTAGCTGTGTTTCTAGGGCCTCTCTCTCTCTGTCTTTCATTCTCTTTTTAAAGAATAGTGTTTATGATGCAGGGCATGTGATAGGGAACTTCTAGAATCTCAATGTCATTGGGAATACCAAATGTACAGATATTTTAAGTAAATCGTGAACCAATCATCATGAAAGTCTCTCGTTTTCTATCTTATTTCTCTTTCTCCACCAACATCCTCCCCCTTCGGGTTGATACTCAGGAGAAGTGGGCCTCTGCCTTTAAATGATCACAGCTGTGCGTGCAAATTAATGGATATTTCTCTGTTTTCCCCCCTTCTCCAACTTTTTTCAACGTGGATTTATAAAGAGGGAAAGATGGACTAGGGGTGTCACGCTTCTACGTTTCCCCCCTCCTCTTTTCAGTTTTGCATGCATCTCAGTCTGCTCAACTCCGAGAGAGAGGAAGAGCGTGCATGTGTGTGTCCTGGGAGAGAGCGAGAGAGGTGGTGAGGGAGGGAGAAAATGAAATGTAAGACAGATACGGAGAGTGAAAGAGAAGAAGGGGGTGTGGAGCGAGCGAGCTAGCGAGAGTGGAGAGCCAGTAACGCGGTGCATTGATGCATTTGCTGCGTCTCAGTCGTGTTCTTTCAGCGGGAAGTAGCCCAGGGTTTTTGGCAGCAGCAGGCTGCCTGTTTTCCATCATCCAATCGAGTCAGACCTGGAATAGGGATATACGCGTGAACGGAGTTGCCGCGGCTGAGCAGCGCTGGACGAGTGAGGTGAAGTGAATGAGTGAGAGTCTCTGTGCTGTGTGTGCGCGCGCGTGTGTGTTTACCCCTCCTCTCCTGAGATCCAGCAGACTGGCATGATTTGCTGGTAGTGTGGCCCTTGCTGCTGCTCGGACTGTCTCTCATCCTCAGTGCCATCACACCACCCTTCGGCTTTTCCTCATCGGCACGCTCTCCACCTCGGCCGCTTTTTCGACAAGCTGTAATATGGACGTACGGACATGTGCTTTAATATAACCATCCAACCATCTCCTCTCCTGTCCACCTCTCCTCATTTTCGTTCTTCCTCTTTCGTTTCACACGAACAGCCGTCCAGTCAACCTGACCGTATGACTCTCCTTTTTTTTTCTAGCCTATCAAATTTGCACAATTTTGTCAGCGGGTCTAGCAACAAAAGTTGAAATCTGAGATTTCTCTCTTTCTTTCTCTCACCCACTTTCTTTGTCAAGCAGGCTGCGAGAGAACTTCGATCGGCTTAATGCTCATCCTCGCGCCAGGGTGAGTTTAAAACCATTTTCTGCTTCTCCCCACCCACAGCTGTAGCATCAGTTAGTGTCTTCATTACCTTTGTCTGAAGCAGCTCTTGCTGGGCTTGCCAGTTAACAGTAAGCTAAATTCTTGTATTAGTCTATAACACTTCATGGTTTAGCTAATGTTAGAATTTAGTGGTTTAGAGTAACCAGTGATGTATGTTGGGACACCAGTATTAAGTCACAGTGGCTAGACAGAGAGGTTTTTATGATTAACGAACGTTGAATGCTTGTGAAGAGAGCTTAGCGAGACAAGAGCTGGTGAAGAGTTTACCTGGAGCCAGGGGCATTTTTCAAAGTGCCTTATTGTTCAATGTTAGAGACGGAGTGGGGGTGATGGGGAGAGAGAGGGAGAGAGCTTGTGGGGGGAGGGAAAGATGGGTCAATGTTGTGTCTAGCTGAAGGTTGCACTTGTTGTGTCACAGACAGACAGACAAACAAGTGTCGGGGGACTGGGGAATGCGCAAATGCTATGAGTAGATGGGCCTTTTATTGCCATTCATTCTTCTAATTTTTGTTGTGGTGGGACACATCAGAGTGTGACCTTGTGCTCGAATTTTGTTGCAGGTTGGCGGTCAATCTGCGAATGTGCCTCTCACAATCCCTGAGACCCTAACTTGTGACGTTTTCCTGTTATGTGCACGGGTTAGGTTCTTGGGAGCTGAGAGGGGCGCTCTGTCATCAGCCTGCCGGCGTCGGAAACAAAGACATTTTAGTCAACGGCGAAGCACAACTGACAGAGGAGAGAGGAAGCAGCTAGTTGTGTGTATAAATGGACAGTGTGCATGGGGGGGGTTGAAGAAATGCTGGCATAGGGGTCATGTGATGCGCTAGTGGGTTGGATCAGCTGAGGACTCATTGTTGGAGGGATAAGATTAAAAAGAGGATATTTGATTCCTTTGCACTTCTTGAGTTTGATGTCAAATGCTGCCTAGCCAGGACCTGTTAAAGGGATATAATGAAATCTCTGTCATCATTTATTCACTCTCACGTTGCTCCAAACCTGTATGACTTTTGTCTTCTGTGGAATGCAAAAAAAGATCATTTGAAAAATGCCTTTATGTCTATAGTGTGGAAGTCAATGGTAACCAAAACTGTTTGGTTACCAACATTCTTCAAAATATCTTCCGTGTTCTGCGAAAAAAAAAAAGTCATATAGATTTGGAACGACATGAGGGTGAGTAAATGATGATCGAACTATCCCTTTATTGACCATAACTTATATTTACAATTTCAGATCTCTTTTCATTTGAGAGCAGCACAAAGTACTATGGAGAGCGTCATGCTAAAGGCTCGGTACACTTGTGTTTGACCTCAGAGAGCCCTCAACCGCTCACCTTGTAGATGTGAATGTCATCTTTTTAATGTGTGCTGCTGAGTCATGTGTGTGTGTTAAGGCCCTCATGCTTTCTGGCATGGCTTTAGCATGTAGCATGGCTACTGTGTTACACAAGTGCTGACTAGGCCTCTTTTCTTTGGGTTGTTGACAAACCTTGAATTATATCCCTTTAACTAAACCTTAAGATTTAGACACTAAACCTTAAAGATCCACAACTGGAAGACATCATCAGTTGTTGAGAGATCACTGATGCTCTTTTGTGGTTAGTTCCATGTTCTTAGTATGTCCGTGGACCACTTGTCCATTCTTGTGGCACGTCTTGCTGCTGTCTAAAATGGCATTGCGGCAACATTTCATGAATGAATCAAAGCTATGCAAGAGCTATGGTGAGAGCAATTATTGCAGACTCTACACAAACACCTTTACTGTCTAAGACCTTTTTTGGCATTTGGAGAGACAGTGAGAGGCTTAACGAGATAAAGGCTTGCCCACAGTTCATGGACGGTGCAGTGTTGCGATTTAAGGCATCAGCCGTTGCATCGTACGTATAATGCATCGTGCCATCACGCCCACATCCCTGTCTGTCTTTCTTTCTCTACCCACCATTACACCCACAGGCTGTCTCTCTACCTCTCTCTATCTATCAGTACCCACTGTCACATTTAAAGAAAACTCTCTTCATCACAAACAGTGTCGTTGCTATTGCATACATTGAATGCTTTAGGGTTTGAGGTGTGATATGTGACGTTTTTTGCTAAAGGGAGAGCAAACAGCGAAGCTCTTCGTCTCGGTACATGTCGAGGTAGCCATGCTCTTGCTCTCTAAGAGGATTTGTCTGATACACTCTGCTTAGATTGCTCACTGAATTTCTGATGGAAATCATCAAGCTTTTGCACGCATATCTGAGTTTTTTTCTTTTCAAATGAAAACGAAAGGATTGTAGTAGGCTGGTCTCTTCTATGGCATAGCATGGTATTATATTGACTTTACCCCTGTCTCTGCAGTGCTGTGCTTTGGCGTCTAGGCTGCAGCTCTATTGTTCACTCCTGTCTCTCTGCGCTCACGTTGCACTCTACTGACACTAGGACAGCCTCCCTGAGCCTGGCCCACTTTTAAGGTGGACTGGTGAGCCATGGAGGAAGCAGTACAGCCATGTTTAAGCCAGACTGCGACAGGTTTACTAACTTAGAACAAAGGCTGCCGCAGTGAGGAAGGTTGTGCAGGTGGAGTGTTAGACAGCGCCAGGGTGGGTGACGCCCATGGCTAAGCAGCACCGATCTATCTGATACACTTCCAGCCAGAGCCATCCAGTCAGGTCCAATTGATCTGCTGAGACTTCATATTCAGTCTCACCTACCCCGGTGAGAGTTTTGCCCCAGTCTGCTGTAAGAGTTTCTGAAGACATCCCTCTGAATCACTAAAGCAGCTCAGGTCTAAAAACAGTGCAAAGTGCAAAGGCAGACTGTTTGATGGAACAAGATTATTACTAGTGATGGGAAGTCCGGTTCTTTTCTGTGAACCGGTTCTTTCGGACAGTTCGTTTCAATGAACCGGTTAAAAAAAAAAACGGTTCACCAGTTCTTTTACGTCCTCACGTAATGATGTCAATTCTATCATCCCGGTGGATAAAAATAAATTCAGATTTGTACTCATAACGTCAGTTAAATAATAGTAATCATCGTCATAATCATCTTGGATAAGTTTCTTACATTTACGCTTTGCAAATGAACCCTGTATTGGCGATGCAATGTCTAATCGATAGCCTAAAAAGTGAATAAACTGGTATTGATCAATTTTATTTTATTTGTTATTAAATAAACGTACATTTCGTCGAATTCGGCCCCTCATTTAAGTCCTTGGTTCACCTGTGCTCATGTATCAGCACAGCATGCACTTGGCCGAAAGAAGGTTCGGTTTAGAGACGGTGCTATCACGCATGCTCAGTATCTCCAGCTCATCGGTTCTCTGTATCGAACGTGTCTGAAAGAAACAGTTTCCGGTTCTGTACTGCTGATCAGAGAACTGCTGTAGCAGTATACGTGCGATATAACCTGCATATAGCCTATAGTCGGCAAAACTAAAAAAGTCGATGCATGTCTCCAGTATGTTTAATATGTTATGTTTTTTGATTAACACATTATAAATATTTACTTTGCACCCTTAAAACCTTGGCAAGAGTTTACATCAAATATCCAATCTTTAAAATAATACAGCGAAAAGACAGTAATTATGTGATAAACATGTTTCCAACATGTTTTATTTTGTTACACTTATTGATGTTCAACAAAATACTTAAGAAACCTGTATTTCTTCCCTCTGAAAAAATTGCACGCTTGCTCAGCTCATCAGCTCATCGGTTATCAGTATGTCGAACGTGTCCGAAACAAACAGTTCTCGGTTCTGTACTGGTGATTGAGAACCGCTGTACCTGTACGTTCAGTAGTACGCACATGCTCAGTATCAGCTGTTCGTGCTCAACATGTCTCAGTTGGATTTACTGGAGTAACACATACTCCGGGATATTGGTTTATTTCGAGTCAGAGGGACTGTCAGGCATGTCCGAAAGTGAGTAGTTGTGGATCAGCGCTGGCGCAAGACGCGAACTGTTTAGAACGATTCAGTCCGATTTAGTGTACTGGTTCGACCGGTTCACTAAAAAGAACCAGTTCAAAAGAATGATTCATTCACAAACCGGACATCACTTATTATTACTCAGTGGTGGTTGAAAGGGTATGTAATTTTGGTTGGTATAGTGACTATTCCTATTCCTTTTACAATCAGGCAATATAGATCACTTTGATTGGGTTTTCCTAAAAAAGAGACTGGACTCATGATGGTGACCACACGCGAGCGTGATTTGTTTATCACAGTGTTCATTTTTTTTTTTTTTTATAAATCATGGCAAGATGATGTGGAAAGCACTGTCTGTCAGAAGCAACAATATTTTCCATCCCCACAGGTGGTGTTGCTCAATATTTGGTTGACCTATAAATTGATCCAGATTCTATGCTAAGACCTAAATTTATGATTCTGCAGTAGTTGCATTGGATCTATAATGTAAAGGAAGTTTTGGCTGAGTGTCAGTCACATGGAGAAGGTATGTGCTTGTCCATGCTCTCCAAGTAGGCAGATGAATGAGAACGTACTGTATAGTCAGTAGAGAACGATGCATCTCAGTGATTTTTATGTGAACATAGTCGTTGGTGAGTTGACGATCGCGTGTGTCTGTCATACCTTCATCCACATGCAACATTCCTGAATACTTTCCCCCTTGGGACAAGGGTAGGCTACAGCTAGTGCAATGATTAATGGTGCTAAAGAGCAGAGCTGTGTGTGTGTATGGAGAGTGTAATGATATATCAGCCAGTTTGAATAAAGGACTTGACCATTTTGAGATTATCAGCATCAACTGAATGCCCTGTGTTTTCTAATTAACAGAAGTGATACATTTGCAATTAGTCATTTAGATAAAAACAAAAGAATCACCAGTAATTTGATATATACAGTAGGCCTACATTATCTCCTGTGACATTCCCCAAAATCAACCAACAGCCCTGTCAATTAATATTAAACATTTTCTATTTAAATTTTTTTATTGAATATTTGGTAAATACTATGTAAGGTTACTTTATTGTATGTCTTATTTAACATAAAATTTTATCATGTTTAGGCTATTTCAGAATTATATTGGCCACCCCACTCTCTAGGTATTGACATTAACATTGCAAAGCCCATATTGGTTGACCACTAGAAGATTGTACCCGTATAATGGAGACTGCCTGCATCTACATAGGTCCATAATAGCAGCATAGGCTCAGCTGCTCACTTCATAATGAGCGTTGAGAGAGTTCGCTGTCTGCTTGGCCATCTGCGCTGGCGGGCTGGCACCTCGGATCTCAGTACAGGTTAGAGCATCTTAAGGATTACCAGCACAGGCATAGGAAGATTAATCAGCTCAAACCTAACCTAATTAAGCCAGCGGGGAAATGTCACCAGTGTATATCAACAAGCCTTTCTCTTTCACTCAGCCCTGCCCAGCTCAGGAATGCAAGGATAGGTCAGTCCTCTCATCCTCTGGCCCGGACTATCCGTGGAGCTCACCGAGCAGAACAGTATTCCTTTCACTGCACTCAGGTCAGTTGGTTCATATGGAGACGGCCTGGAATTCCCCTTACTTACTGTGGGAATGTGCTGCTGGGTCGGACCTGTTCTGGCTCATCTCACTGGGCCTTACTGAACTCAATAGCTGCGGAAGCTAATGGTGTGAGACTTGTTACATTCGTATTTGTTTGATTTTAGCTAGTCTTTTTTTAAATAAATGATTAAATTCCGGGATGTAGGTACATGTCTTCCCTTTGGTATTCTTTATGCTTTGATCAAACAAAACAATGACAAGCCATTAAACTATGATTATTGCTCAAAAGGGATGGAAACATCCTAGAAATTTAAAAAAAAAATGTAGCAGCTCTACCTAAGGTTGCCTAAATTATAGATTCAATTGAGCTGATGAGTAATGTTAATTAATAAAATTCACTATTAAAACTATTTTATGTTTGTGATTATCACTGATATATTCAATATACACACTACTTTTCAAAGGTTTGGGGTTGGTAAGGTTAATTAATGTAAAGACTGCATTTATTTGATCAAAATATACAGTAAAAACGAGTAATAATGTGAAATATTAATACAATTTAAAATAACTGTTTTCCATTTAAAATGTGATTTATTCCTGTGATGTTAAAGCTTAATTTTCAGCATCATTACTCCAGTCTTCAGTGTCACATGATCCTCTCATATGCTGATTTGCTGCTCAAGAAACATTTCTTATTTTCTGTGTTGAAAACAGTTGTGCTGCTTATTTATATTTTTGTGTCTTCAATTCAAAAGAACAGCAATTATTTGAAATACAAACATTCTAAATGTCATACTGTCAAATTTTGATCGAATAAATTCATCCTTTCCGAATAAAAGTATTTATTTACTTTTTATCTTACCGACCCCAAACTTTTAAAAGGTAGTGTACATTTAACACGAGGTCCCTGAAATAAACAAACTGTAATTTATTACACTCATTCGTTCTTTTAATTTTGCACTCAATCAGAATTTCTAAGCATGATAATCAATCTTCGCCTCTATGTACGTAATTCTCTCTGTAATCATGCTTGGTGACTGATTAATTTGTCATTAATAAACATTGTCTCTTTTGGCTGTGGCCCTGTTCCCTCGGGAGCCAGGAATTGTGTCGCTGTGGTGACTGTTGTCAGTGCGATTTGCATGACAGTGGTTGACGTTTGTTTCTCAGCGATTTGCCAGGGGCAGCTAGTGGCCAGGTCTCCGAGTGCCGAGAAAAGCATGGTGGCAGCTCTGTCTCTCACTCTGTCATCATCAGCTCTGCATGTGTGTGTGTGTGTGTGTGTGTGTGTGTGTGTTGCCGTCAAATGAGGCACAAAGGAACATTCAAATCATGTTTCTCACACTTCCACAAGCACCTTGAGGAAATAATGGCCCCAGTGCTGTAAAGGCCAATGCTCATTGGTTACGGGTATTACAGATTGCCAGAGCTGTATCCTAAAGCCTCCCCAATTATATGGCGCATGTCATACAAAGCCTTCATTCGCACTGGATGTCTACACGTATTATAAATGTGTTGAACTGTCAAACGTATACATTTTTTTGCTGTAGTGCGATTATGCCCACATGTTATGATATCTGGCAGAGCTTGAGACGCTTTTTGGCCCCGTTTACACCTGGTATTAAAATGCGTTTGGTCGATCGGACCAAGTAGACGAGGCAGACACATACACGTTTACACCTGGTGTTTTAATCCGTCTCCTTTGTCCACTTTCAACCACTTCTGTCCTGATTTCTAATAGGGGAGGGTTTATGTGCGGGTTAATTGACAAAATAAGCTTGCGCAATTTACATTTGAACGCGAACGGAGATGACTGGACAACACATTGAGAGCAGCAGCTTTCGTTTCCACTCTGAAAGCCGCAAGACTACGCCGAACGCGATGAATGCGTGTTAGAAATCAGGAATTGTGAGAGATCGTTGTGCTTGATACGTTTTTCATCTTCAAACCAAACTTGGGTCTCCACGCAGCCGACAAAGTTTAAATCCTGTTTTGCTAGCGCGCTGTAGGTCAGTTGGTGGAGAGTAGGCGGTCTTTTGTGGCTATTCGAACACATGAGCGTCTACACTACGAAAGCAATCCGGTCTTTCCTCTGGAAGTGGTCGTAAGTGGACAAGCTCAAAACATTTTAGACTCCGTTTACACCTCAGGGCTCTAGACTGATGTGACCATTTTATGAGAATGTGTGAATTTGAGAATTTGTGCGAGTGCATGGTCACGCACTTAATCGGTGTCTGCCTACCTGCCTTTGCATGTATTATCGACCACGACAAGCCGGATATTCTCCTGTATTCTCCTGAGATTTTCTTTTTTGCTCCTTGCTTTTAAATCGCTAATTCGATATGTGACCACATGGGCATTTTCAATCAATTCCAATGGAAGATGAGCTGACTCCTGCTGGTGATCTGTGCTGCGACTCTCGTTCGGCTCACGCTGAATTGAGCAGACACATTCTGTTTTATGTTGAACTAAATGATTTTTATTACTGTAAAAAAAAAATTTAATTGGGGCGCGGTTCGAGTGATGTAACCGCTGTTGCGGCTGAACACCTGTAACACCGCCAACACCGACTATCGCAGCAAGCCTATCAGTCACATTTGAGAGTTAAACCATTAAAACATTTTGCCAACGTGAGGTCTCGTGTCACTGTCAGTCTTTTTACATCAGAGCAAAACTATTCATCAGCATGCATTGATTAATCCCATGTTGTAGCAAGGGGGAAAAAAAGTGCAACTAAATCCTGTGTTGGTGCGACCAACTGAGAAAGTTAGTCACACCAGTGCGACCAGTGAGAAGAATGAGTCTAGAGCCCTGCACCTGCATTTAGCGTCGTCCACTTGTGATCCGATCGACCAAAACGCATCTTAATACCAGGTGTAAACAGGGCCTCGGTTATTTTGTTGTTTCAGGACGCAGTTCATCCTCTCATATCTCAATCTCATTTGATGTTGAATTAGTTTGGCATCAGCTTCACATAACCTGAGTAGAGCTGCCTTGCTACTAAGGCCAGAATATTGATAACAGATGTTCAAATGGCTTATCAGATCATTGTTCACATGCCAAAGTAATCTCCCATTATTATTTGAGTTATTGTTATTTTAAGCTGTTGTTTTTGTTTGGTACTTGGAATACTGTTTTTTTTTTTTTTTTTTTTTTTTAAGGGAGATTTCAGTTTACATATGCTATCTGTATTGTTTAATAAATAGATGATTAAATATTTTTTAAAATACATTTTGTCAAAAATATATAGAGCAGGGAATGTATATTATATTATAAATACTGTCTAATAAAATGGGATTTCAAATATTTGAAAATGATTTCTATCCTATTGCCCTGTACCTGAATGTGTTTGAATGTGATGTCAAAACACATTAAATCAGCTTTATTCTTTTATGACTGGTCCATCATATTGTCAATTTATAGTTAAATCAGACTTGATTCAAATTTTTTCAAGAGCTTGTTTGAATTATTTATTTGAGCATGTTAAAGTTTTTTTTAATCTTTTATTCATTTTAATGAAGAACAAAAATGAGTCGCGCGCGGAGAGCGTCTCATGGAGAGATGGTGTGTGCTGTGTCACTGTTCGTGTTTGTGACTATTGACTAACCTGAACAGAGAGACAGAGGACAGGCTGGGTGTGAGCCATCGTCCTCAGACTGTCCTTCCTGTCCTCTGCTTACAAAACATGTCAGCCGTGCCCGTGCGTCCATAGATGCCTGCTTTGGATGGACAGCACGTCTTCTCCTTTCCTCAACCTCCAGGACAACAGAATACACAGAGCTGGCTTGTCCTGATGTTAAGAAAACCCATGCAACCAAAAATACAGACCTGTACTGTATAATAAAGCTCTTCAGTGAATGTGAGAACATTATAATCATGAAATTCAACACAATCTCTAGAGGTTTGGAGACTTCTAGACTTTACTCTGACATTTGTCCTAATGACAAATGTATATTTTTTAAATCAGTTTTAAAGAAGAGCAGGGATAGTTTTTATAGCCACTTTTTGGATAGACACATTCAGTCTTCTGATCATTTATACTGATATTGCACAGGAAATATACAATTTGATGTTTAGAAGGGCATGTTGTCACTAGTGAGTTGCCGATATAAAGCTTATTATTAGCTTTCAGCAAAATGTAAAAGTCATGAAACAAAAATGTCAAGGGTAAAATATAAAAATATATTCTTGGGGGGCCAAAAATCGTATAAATGTATAACATTTAAAACATGTGACAACTTGCCCTGTCATGATATTTATGAAAATAAATGAATTCTAAAAACACCTCCATTATATAGCTTGTATGAATATGAATATCCAGTTTCACAGACAAGGCTTAAGCTAGTCCCAGACTAAAATGCATGTTTTAACTGAAAGGAACTTTCATATCTGATATATCTTAAAATATGTCAGTGCCATTGTTTTTTCTCAAGATTTTTTCTAAGACACGTTTATAAAAGCTACTTAAATGTCCTAATTGAACTAAGGCCCAATCCTGGCTTAATCTAAGCCGGGCCTATTTGTCGGTGTGTTTTTTCACTTGTTGACTCAACAATGTTACTCTTATGACTGTTGTATAAATTAAAATGTGTCATTTTAACATGTTAGGCAGAAATGGCTCTAGTTTAAGAGGGGTTTGAAGAAAAAAGCATCACTGCTTCTGAAAATAAATGATTGTGTAATTGCACTTTAACTTAAAATCCCGTACTGATATACAACTTCTGCATGTGACAACTAGCCCCAGAATGGCTTATTTTGTTCCAATTTGTCCATGAATGTCAGGTGTGGAGCAGGTGTGTACGAGGTGTAAAGTGCAGTTGCAGGTCGCAGTGAAGATGTGTAAAGGGAATGGTGAGATGGCTCAGGGACTAAGCCTGCTCTTAGTCTGCCATCTCAGTCAGGAAAGCCTCTGCAGATTATCCTCGAGCTGACAGCAACCAAAATAGAATGAGCCTGATTCTCTCTTTTCTGTGTGTGTGAACACGCGCTGCCCTTTTTCTTAGTCTCTGTCTGTCTGTCTCTTTCTCTCCCACTCAGTTTCCCTCCTGCTGTCATTTTTGTTTTATTCGCACACTCTCCGAGTCTTATCCTCGCATGGCTTTTGGCCTACTTATTGTATTATCAAGCGTCAGTGTTTCTGGTTAAGCGAACGTGTGAACGCCGTTGTGTACGCGAGTGTGTTCGTGTGCGAATGTTTGCATGTGAGCGAGTGGCCGCACCCCATTGATTTGTGAAGAAATCAGCTCCAAATTCTAAATCCACTATTGGCGCAGCGTTCCTTCCAGGGCTCAGCATAACATTTTTTGTCTGCCTAATGTTTTTAAGAGCATCCAGCAAAATGTCTTTATATTGGCGCCTCCCCGATGCGCATTAGCCACGTTACAGAAAACGTTTTTCAGACCACCGTGAGCGAAGGCTCCCTGCGTTTGTCAGTTTAAGACCTTGAGTGATAATAAGCCCTTTGTCTGTTTGTGTCTGTAATTTACAGCTCTTTTGTTTTGAATATAATGTGCTTTTGTTTAATCGCTGTGCGTTGAAACCTTGTACGTTTTTCATATAAGACTAATGTAAATCCGACAGCCTCCATGTCAGACACGGACTTCGGGTCACTGAGTTTTTAGGCACCGCGAGTTCAAGAAAACACTTCGACAATGCCGTAGCAAATGGCGGTTACTTTATCAGACCCCAAGGAGGCTTTTCTGCGTAAACCTGCTGACCCTGCGCAGGCACGACATGCCCGTCTGACTGTAATAAGCCCCCCGTAGGGGCCCGACTCTTACTCACTCTCCCTCTCTCTCTCTCTCACCTTCCTAAAACACTTCCAGTTGCTGGCTCCCCTCTCTCTCTCTCTCTCTCTCTCTCTCTCTCTCTCTGCGGTGGCTCTGACGTCGGGGTGTTGAATCTCCTGACTCTGTCTTGATTGTATTAAATCTGCGGAACACAAATGAATGTAAAAGAAATAAACGATGAAATACTTCTGCTTTCTGCGGCGGCTTTGTTTTCTCGGCTCACAAGGATGATGAAGCCAGGTTAACGGGGACAGTGGGCCGAAAGCCATGGGGGAAGGGCTTTTTTCTTTTTCTTTTTTTTCGTGCAGGCTTTAGTAATACTATCCATTTCAAATTTAAATAGAGCTTCCTGCTTCATAATCATCGTCTCCTTTGAGGGTATTTAAAGCTTTATAATTCAGAACATGTTTGGACTCAAGAACATATGTCGAAAGGAATTATTTCGATAAAAAGCAGCGGCCATTTTACATTTTAAGGTTTGAATAAGTTAGTTAGCAACGATCACTAATGAACTGAGGTGGACTTGTTAAGTAAAACTGATTTTCAGAATTTACATAAGAAATGCATTTAGACATTTAAAAATGATGGATGTCTATCATTTCACAAAAAAAGTTTGTTAGGTTGCTTGGACTCTTTCATCCCTCAACGTTCAGTATAACTAAGCAATGACTTTTAAGACAGCATATTTATTTAAGCAGTAACGAGGCTTTTTGCCTTTGTGCTGACTCAGGTTTTCAATCTTTGTTGTAGTTTAATGCGTTCAGGGAGCTTTTGTGTTCTTTCAGGGGGGTAATAAAACCATAATGTTGTCGGCCACATATATTAGATTTAATATCCTCCGCTTCTTGTTTCTCCTTACTAATCATTACTGACCCTCAGCAACGGTTTGCTTTTGTGAATTCTCTTAGCAGGAATCCACAGCACTGTATCTATTTTGAGTTATTTATTGCTTTTATTAGCCATTTTAATAGCAAGAATATTTCCAGTGTGTTGCTATAGAAACTATATAACAGTTATTTATGGGGTTTTAAAGCATAAATTGTGAGTGGAGGAAGGATATACTTATTGTCAGGCTTGAGGAAAACCGTGGTCAGCTATTTTTTTTAACTGTCAACTGTAAGTCTCAGGTCTTTATAAACAGATACAAAGCTTGTCTGTCTGTAAAAGTTTCAGAACAACTTTAACAGTTTTTCTTCTTCTCCTTTTCTCTCCTGCAGTACATAACAAATCATCAAAGCCGGGATTAAAATTTCGTGAAGGAGCAGCTTTGACTGCTGGAAGACTTAAGCGTATTAGCTTTAAAACCAAGATGGGAGTTTCAAGTGATGTATGGCAGACTTCAAAGATGTTTTAATCTGTCAGTAGGCATGCTCTTGCACAGGCTATTTATATTAGGGCACAGTGTTTCTTCTGCATGCACGTCCTAATCAATGGCTTCAGTGTTGATGTTAACCAGTCATTAAACAGCTGCACTTCCTCCAGATTGTTTCCTGGTCTTTAGAGGTACAGCATGCACTGATTATGAATCCAGATTTGTCACATAATTGTGATAAAGATTTTAGGATTTAATGGTCATATCTTCACTTCTGTTCACGCTGCTGCATTCCCCCGAAATGTATTTGGATATTTAAGTTACTTAAAAAAGTTATGAATTTCTTTGCATTATATTGATATTTCAAACCAAGTGTCATTTATTTTAAAGAAAGATATTACTTTTCGAGCCAAAAAAAATGTTGTTCATGGTTAATGTGATGAATTACAGCTGTTATTATTCTGATTGACATGATATAGTTTCAGCAATGCCCTGCACCATAACATGCTATAATTCATCTAAAGCTATTTTAAAGCTATTTGGGGGGTTTTCAGTTCTGCTATACAGTTATTATACATGCAGTTTTAATAACCGTATTAATTGAGAGACTACATGAAATAGTTTTACTGTTACAAAATTCATTGGTTGCTCTGCAGAACAATGTCAAATAATTAACTATCAAATGAAAAATGGTGTTTACAAAATTGTGAAAAACAAAATAAGTGGTGACTACCCTAAAATGCATTTGAATGCTAAGTATGCTATATATTTACATATTTATCTACTTAATATAAATACCCTGCAATTGTACTTTTGGTATACTAAACTGATATACTTAAAATCTGCTAAATTGGAACAACTAATTTTTTACTTAATGCACTTTAGTTATCTGGAAAAGATAAACTTAATATTTGATTGTGCTAAAGTGGAACTATTGCAAGTACGTACACTTTAAATATCTTGTTTTTAAAGACTGATATTATACTGAGATCCTAACAGTGATATTAAAACACAATTTAGGCTTAATGTTAAGAAAGGTGCATTGTGCAATAAAGTAGGCTACTCAAAATAAAATTGAATTATAATATTTCTCAAGTGATATGTTAGTAAATATGTTAGTGGATTTGTAGTATATTTTGAATGAAGTAAATGTATTTTAAATACATTTTGGTAGTTTTTTTTTTTCACTAAGGTACAGGACTTTCCACTATAGAAATCTAAATCTTAATATCTTGATTATGAGTTAAAAAAAAATGAATGTTAAAATGTTATAACTAAAATAGCACAGTATTAGGAACTTATTTCTATATTTTTATCTACTGTAGCCTGATTACATTCGTACTGTAAAGTGGCACTTAAGTGTCTGAATACTTTTTTGAAGACATTTTGTTTAGGTTTATTTCTTGCAGCAAATTCTAATATTATTGCAAAGACTCAATCTGTCTGTTACATGTGAAAGTTTATGTTAAATTTGACAGGACAATTATCATTTCATGTTTTGCCCATTCAGGTTCAGCAGAACAAAATATAAATGCAGGCGCTATATCTTGATGACATGGAAGATATTGTCATCCTGTACAATCTAATCTGTTATTTGTATGGCTCTTATACAACATTATTCATTTATTGATTTATCCCTTGATAAAATGAGTATAACATCAAAGCTTAGAAGTCAACAGTGGGATCCAAATGCCTGTTCACTAGTGAAAATGCTTCTATTTTCTTGTTATCTACTTAAGGACTCACTGTAAAAAAATTGCTGTAGTTTTGCAGCTGTTTGCCAGTAACTTACTGTAGATTTAAATTTATGTTATTTACTGGCAACAGTTTGTTCAAAGTTAAATGAACATTAAACATTAACAAGTCTTTGTCTTTAAAGAATAAAATTATAAAATAACAATCTAATGCAAAGCATTCTGGGAACCAGAAATCTTCATCAACCTTTTTCTGTTTTTTTTGCTTCAGATTTTGGTTCCCAGAATGCTTTGCATGAGGATGTTCTTTTAGTTTTATTCTGTAAAGATAAAGACTTGTTAATGTTTAATGTTCATTTAATTTTGAACACATTGTTGCCAGTAAATAACATCAATTTAAATCTACAGTAAGTTACTGGCAAGTAGCTGCCAGTAATACTGTAATTTCTACAGATTTTTCTAACAGTGCTGTTATTTTATTACAATTGATATAATCTGTCTAATGATTTGTGAGGCTTTTGAATATTAAACATTTCATAATGTCACAATGTTCCTTGTTTTACTTGTTGTTTTTTTTAATCCTAAAACTGTTCATTTTCAGTTGTAAATTAAAAGTTAACTTTCAGATCTTCATTGAGAACTTTAAGACCCCATTAAATGATGCCTTTTCCTTCTTTTTCCTTTCTCCTCGTCACTTTGTCTTTTCTGTGGATTGGCAAACACTGTTAATAAGCATTAGAGGTGCACACACGTTCATACTTAATTACTTAATAAGAGTATTTACTTACAATTGAATTTACCCTCTTTCAGTTCCTGTTGGGAATTTAAAAATACTGAAGGTGCAACCGGTACTTTCAATTGAGAGCATTTTTCAGTTTGTTTTGAGCTGTTCATTTGTCACCAGCATGACTTCCTTAGTGTTATAGATGTTTATACTCAGATTCTCAACATTGAAAAACACAGATGTTTCTCTTCAAATTTCTCATTTAGCCACTACAATTACATCCTGCTAAATCACCGTGAAAAGCACACAACGATTCTGTCGCTCTGTTTTACCTGAAAGTGTTACAAACTGTTGAACGGAGCTGAACGTGGCTGTGTGTTCGTCGGAGACGGTGATGTCACTCTCCCTCATTTAAAGTGAAATGTGGCAGTGTGATTTCATGCATCAAGAAGAAATCTGAATGTGTTTTCTGTGCTTGGCTATAAATAGCAGATTACGGCTATTTCCAGATCCAGAAATAGGTTCTCTGGAATTGGATTCCAAGCCTAGCAGCACTTTCTTTTTCAACAAGCAAATATGCATGAGATGCATCACCATGTTGAATTAAGAGTGCCACTTTTAAACAGACTTGGAGCCCTGCCACGTATACAAGATAAATTCAACACTTTACAGTACCAGATCAGACTTGTTTTTTTCTAGATAACAGAAATGACTATTAATTCCATGCAGATCAGTAAAAATTTGCGATTGACAAAACATTTAAAACTCTTGAGTCTTAGTTATTTTGTACTTGGTCTTTCACTCACAGTTGCAGTTGCTTTTAAAAATGTATTACAACAATGCCCATTTTATTTAAAATTAATGTTTAAATATTCAGTATTATTTAATCAAAAGAACCTTTTTTTTTCTATTTTGGTGTTGATAAATGGGTACTTGGGTCTCACTCAAAATGTATAGACGAATACCAACATTGTATATCTATAGCCAATGTGTATATGCAAGAAAATGATATTTCATAATTGCAACAATTTAACTCACTTCTCTGTAATTATTCAGTATTCATGTGATATTATCTTTTAGTTCTGAAACTGTTTATTTGTGAAACTGCATTTCCTGAATATTTCCTTGAACATATTTGTGCCATAACAGACTTTCAAAAAAATCTTTAAAAAGAAAAAATATAGTCCTTGATTGGAATTTTCTGCATCATAAAGCCGTTTTCCTGCTGTTTGTTTCTCTTTAATTATAGATTATATGATCCACAAGGACAAACAAATGATTTGTTGGGTTTAATTAGTCTCAAATACTTTTTTTTTTCAAGTGCTAAGATAATTTTGCAATCGTTTAACTGCTGGGCTAACTTAGTGTTTATTTCAATTTAATTTACTTTAAATTCTTTTTGAAAAGGTTTAATTTAGCCAAAGTCGCATGCAAACAAGGTATTTTTCTTTTCGGGAAATGGATGCTGCCCTCACCTGGGACTGTTCAAGGGCAATAGAGATCTGCCCGAGCCGACTGTATATTCATTCAGAGAGAGAGAGAGAGAGAGAGAGAGAGAGAGGGGGGGGGCGATATAGTGGAGCTGTGTGTGGTTCGCGCTGTGCGGCTTTGATCTGTGCATTTCCCTTGTCCTTTGTCAAAAGCAGCCTGAGAGGCAGAGATGTGTGTGTGCTGCAGTACGGGGCTCCATTGAAGTGTTAAGAGTGCACAACTTTCTTCCTCTTTTCTTCCTTCCCTACCGTCCTTTCTCGTATTATAAGAGTCTTTATTATGTGGGCAGAAAGTGAGGGGAAAACGGGAGGGTGTGTGAAAGGGGGAGGGGGCTCTCCTGTTTATTAATATAGGAGGAAACTTAGTTCCCACACACGGAACAATGCGTTAGCCAAGCGAGGCGGCATTGTCGGAGAGTCAGAAACTACACCATGCTGGAAGTCAAAGTCTGGGACTAAACCGAAAATGTGTTTTACAAAACACTCGGCGCGGAATATGTGTGTTTCTCTGCGCGTGCGTGCGCGCGCTATTCGTCGTATGCAATAGAAAACCTTGTTCTAAACACCGTGAGCCACGCTGGTGAATGACTACAAAATACAAGTCTTAATACAGCAGATATGCTGATGGAAAGACTAACGCAGAGTCAGAGGAAATTGCAGATGGTATCGGCCAAGTTCAAATGCACTTTCACCCCCCGTCCCTTCTCTCCCCTTCCTGCCATTCTTCTCGCGGCACAAACGGCCGTCAGCTAGGTATGCGTTCATTCATTGTGTGCGGCAGGGGGTCCCTCACTTCAAACCGGTCCGCCTAAAAGAGGGCTGCGAAGTCCCACGGAGTCCCCTGAGCCGTGAGCGGAGCAGACAGGCGTGACTGGACCGGCAGACATCAAAGTGGCTGGAGCCCTGCCCCTCCATCCTGCCCACACCGTGCCCCGCTGCCCTCTCCTCCCGCCGGGACAGCCTTCATTAGGACACCCTTACATGGGTCAGTGACATAGAAGAGGGGAAAAGCCAAGCTCTTAGAAATCTATTTAGTATTCATGCTGGCTTAATGTTTTTGAAAAGCTTTTTATGCCATTTTCAGTTTTATATTATACATTTTTAACTGTTTTTATTAATTATTTTTTATAAATAGAACAATTATAGTTACATTTACCTGACAGCTGCTATAGCAACAACAACATATTGACATTAGCATCTTACTAAAGAAAGGAAAAAGTAAATACATACTTCAAGGAATAAATTATATTCTGTTATCTGCAGTAATCATGCAGTAAAGTAATTTTATTTTAAGTAAATATGTTTTGATTGGTGCCCATTTCTGGTTGAAAAATGTCCAAAATCATCTGCAGCCAAGCAGTCATTTTTCTCAAATATATTTTCCTCAAATATATAAGGTAGATTTCTGTGCAGCTTCATCCAGTAATCATCAGTGGCCATTAATAATATATGTATAATGATGGTGATATATTATAAGTATAATTAATTATTATTAATATCAAGACATTTACAACCTGAACCATCTTTAAGTTCCTTAAAAGTTCACATTTTCTGATATTTTAAGCGACTTATTGACCTCGATACACAGTCAGGGGTACTCTTTATGATGTCATTTCCTGATTATACTTAAGTTTTTTTTTTTTTTTTTTTCATGAATTGCTTGTTTTTAATAGATGTAGAATCTGACTGGTTATGTATGTACTTTTGTTCACAAAAAAATAACATGATAGAAGTGTAAACCTTAATTACATGGAGCTTTCTAAAAACTTTCCAAATACCAATGTTCCAGCGGGTTGTTGTCTGATATGCGGCCTCTTTGGCCTGATCGAGAGAGTTGTGGAAAGTCCCAGGGTTCACCGGGGGAATGCCATCAGGTGAATAGGCTTGGAAACATCCCCATGGATGAGAGCGTAGTGGGTGGTTCTCCCCCGAGAGGGACGGGAGCGGAGAGCCCCTGCTCTCATTCAGTCCTCTCCGGGTTTGCACACAGCTTCTCAAGTGGCCCATGAAAGCCCATTACCTCCTTGTGGGAGGGCTTAATTGAAGCTGAAATGCATAGAGACAATGGTGCGTAGAAACCTGAGTGAACGTAAGTATAAGCGCAGCACTTCCCCATGGCATTAATGGTGGCATAAATGACAATAACTGCTTTGTAACGCAGTGATATGGCCCTATATATCTGTCGTGAGCTGGGCCTGCCTCATTAGAGAGGCCGTACACAAAGAAACCAATCAGTCAGGAGGTACACGGATGACTGCCGTTGTTTGCATCATTAGCCGTCCCGCCGATGCCATGCAATACGTTCTAGCGCCTAAGCCACCGGTCATATCATGAAAGAGCTACCGAAGAAGAGCTCAGACAAAAAAAAAACTTTGCAGTCGCTGAGAGGCGAAAGATTATTAGTTTATTCACTGTGCAGGTGCTGAGATTACACTGCATAGAGGGAGGTGCGATAAAAGGAAACGCCTGAGGACGGCCACCATGCGTCCATAGATGAAGCTTAAAGTGCTCATTCTTTTCGTTTTAAAGCAGTTCTACTTCAAGCTGAGGTGTGTAATTTTTTCGATAGTAAAATACGCTCTCGGCTTAATATGCATTGGCACTCACAAGGTTGATTTGCTTGAAAAGCATGAACTCTGCACTAAAAGCTTTCTTTGTTCACAACCAATGGGGCGGGACCACCAGTTTGGCCGGCTAATAACAATTGTTTTAGGAAACCTGTTCGAAAACAATCCTTTTTAAAATTAAATGCATTTCTTTCTTTTGTGATATACAAGAGAACACTGTAAAAAATGAAGTTGTAAATAAGAAGAAAATACAATTTCAGTCTTGTCTTAGTAATTGTGAAATTTAATGAAATGAGTGAAAATTGTTTCTACCCCATTTTTTTTTTTTGGTAAAGATATTTAGCCAAATGTCTCTGTGCGTTTTGTCCATTCATTGACTTTCATTGTACAAAAACAGTTCAAACATATTTCAAAAGAACTGAATGTAACTGTCTCTGACTCAGGGCATTTGGGCATGAGTCGTAAGTATCAAATTACATTCATAATCGGCCTTACAGTCGTTAAGTGTGTCCCTGGCTTTACTGAAGACAAATGATGATTTTCTCAGAGAGACGAACACTAAGCAGCGCTTATGAACCCATAAGAGATTACTTTTCCGCCCGTTTGTAAAATGAGGACCACTGAGCAGATATTGTCAGTAACTAAATAACTTTTAGATTACAAATTACCTTTAAGCCAAAAGACAATGAATAAATAATATATAAATGTATACAATTTATAAATAAAAAAAGGGCAAGCTGGAAGAGGTTGATAATGTAATACAGAAATTAGCTAAATAAACTGGATATATACATTGATCCAGTTGAACAGAACTGCTTAGTGTGTAATATCACTGCATTACCCAGCTCCCCCTACATCACAGCCTGTTGCCGTGGAGATAAGAACTGTGCCACAGCTGTATGAGCATCTGAACCAGTTACTGCAGACACAAAAACTATGCAATCACACTCACGCCTCAGTGCAGCATTCTGCTTTCACAGGACACTTTCTGGGCTTTTATGCAAATTTGTCACCCTTTAATTTATTTTACTCACGGCATACAGACGTTTTTAATAGAAATGTATATGAAAGAGCGCTATTTATCACAATAGAAAGCAGTGTACTGATTGCTGGTGCTCGGTGTGTAAATCAGTTATGAATCTGGAACAGAGTCAGCCATGGTAACATTCAGTAACTTTCTCCATATGCGTCTTGTTCCATATTATCAAAGCCTCCCATGCTTTCCCATCCCCCCTCTCGTAATCTTCTCCACTCATCGGCCCCCCATTTTCATTATTTTTCCTTCCCAAACTTCCTACTTTGCACACCAGAACTGTTTTCCCTGTACATTATCAGTTCATCTTTGCTATACTCCCTGAACATTCTTATGGGCCAGTTCTCTGTTTTCCTGACATTCTTCACATTCATCTTTGAGTTGCCATGGGATAATAAATCTACTGAAAGCCCCCTACTCCAGGTCAAATACCCCTCTGTGCACAACATGGACGTACCTTTGCAAAAATGGCAAATTAAATAATACAAATATTGTTTTCTAATGTGTGTTAAATTTCTCTGAATTTTTAAAGTTCAAGATGCAAATTTATTAAATGAGTAAATGTGGTAGTAAAAGATAATCAATAAAAACAGCCGGTCACACTTTAGTTTAGGGTCCAATCTTTACTATTAACTAAATATAAACTATGACTTTTGCCTCAATAAACTCCTTATTAATAGTTAGTAAGGTAGTTGTTACGTTTAGGTATTGCAAAGGATTAAGGGATGTAGAATATGGTCATGCAGAATAATGCATTAATATGTGCTTTATAAGTACTAATAAACAGCCAATATCCTAGTAATATGCATTATTATCATAGATATTATGATGTCTATGCATTATTATAAGCAAGTTAATATTGAGAATTGGACCCTAAACTAAAGTGTTTTGCTAGTTTTATGGGGTTTTGTACGTTTATGTGTAATATCCACATATAATGACATTCAAAAAGTATACAGTCAAGGCCAAAAGTTTTGGCAGTGACATAAATTTCTGTTTAGCAAAGTTAATTACTGTGCAGAGTGATCAGATGCATTTTATATAATCGCAAAAAGCTTAATTGGTCCAAAAACAAAATAACTTTATCACAAAAACCCAAATTTCACTGTTTTTTGGCCCTGACAGCTAACATTATTTCACTAATCATGGCATCAGTACATGGGAAAGTATTATTAGTCAGGTAAAATTGCTCTATCATTTTAATTTGATAATAAGAGCAGACTGCTATAAATGGAGGGAAGAAGTGCTTCCAATCATGTGTTCTTGTGTTAGAAATGGTTTCCTCCAAAGAAAGATGTACAGCTTTGCAACAAAATGGCCTCATATTTATGGAAATTTCTGAATATTGCACCTGAAAGAACCATTTACCTGATCATCAAGAACTCCAAGGAGAGAGGTTCAACTACAGTGAAGAACATTTGATGAAGGACATCCCAGAGTGTTAGGACATCCCATCAAACGGCAGGACCATTTCCTCATGAGGAGACAGCTATGGAATCTTATTTTACCAGTGCTGAGCTTGCTCAAGATTGGTGCAAAGTTATTTTCTCTGATGAAGCCCTCTTCCGACTGTTTGGGACATCTGGACAATCGATTGATTGATTGACAATCGACTGACAAAAGACAAGGTGATCGCTAACACAAGTCCAGTGTCGTGTCAACATGAAGCATCCTGAGACCATCCATGTGTGGGGTTGCTTTTCATCCAAGGTGGGTCAAAAACACTGCCATGAATGAAGAATGGTATTTATCTGTCCTGCAAGAGCAACTTCTCCCAACGACCAGGAGCAATTTGGTGATGATCAGTGCATTTTCCAGCATGATGGAGCACAATGTCACAAGTGGTTCGGAGATTATTGCATTAAAATCTTTGGATCCATGGACAGACAACTCCCTAGATCTTAATCTAATAGAGAACCTGTGGTCAATCTTCAAAAGACAAGTGGTCTACAGATTGTGATCAACTCTGAGCACTAATAAGGCAAGAATGGATCGCCATCAGTCAGGATTTGGCCCAGAAGCATGAGTGAATTGCAGTTATAAAGAAGTGTCAACACTGACTCTTTGCATATATTGAATGTTTTTTTTACCAATTAAAGCCTTTAAAACTTATGAAATGCTCATCATTGGTTTCCCGTATAATCTTGAAGCAGCAAACTTTGCAAACACAAAATGTATGTCACTACAAAAACTTTTGGCCTTGACTAGCCACTTCATTTTTTTTTTCAAGTAAAAGCGAGCGCGGCCATTTGTAATTTGAATGTGTCTGGCTTTCGGTGTCATTCACTTCCAGTTATTTTTAGCTGTACAAAACAACTGGTTATCCAGCTTGATATTGCAAACTGGAATTTCTAACCATTATTTGAATGTATTGTCTTAATTATCAACACGCTGGTTTGTAGCGAAAACAGTTTTACAGTTTACTGCACTTTGATACGTTTTTCTCGTTATTTCCCTATAGCGTAGTAGGGTATTTTCATAGTGTGGTTTTGTATGTAGTTTGATATCATCTGAATGTTTTGATATTAATATTTATTTCCCATATGGCAATATTTTATACTCATGATATGTGAACAAAACCAGATGTCAGGTGGCTTTCACTGAAAATACAGCCTTATGTTACTTAAGGTTATCTATAAGACCATGTCAACAGGAAGATTGTTTAGACATTTTTGTTGCTTAGAATCGAAGCTTCAGACAAACAAGGAACCCTTAAGTTAATCATTAATCTTATAGTGAGATCTCAGCAAGCATTGTTTCTGTGTTAGTGATCGCGCACTTGTTCTGCTCAATAAACGCAAGAGGAACACCTGTACCATGAAAAAAGAAGAGTTTCTCACCAGAGTGAGCCTCATCTAGGATGTGTGATTTTACTGTGCGCAGTGAGGCAGTAAAATCTGAAGGCAATTACCATGGAGAGCACACACTCCTGAACTAGCCAGCCTATACAGGCACGCTGTGTCCCTTAATGAGGTGTGACCAGACTCATGAGTTGCCATGGAAACTCCCACCAAGCCACTGCAACGCCATCAAATCTTCTATATGATAACTCCCCCCTCGCCTCTCTGTGGTAATGGCTAAACGCCTGGAGGAAAAGTTACCGGTTGACAGTTTAGCTGTGAAGTCAAATCATATAATATGATGGCTGAAATCCGACTTCAATTTCAATAATGGCACATTTAAAAGAGTGGAAGTTAAACGCATTTAATATATACAAACACGAATGCAAACTAAACATCATCAGTCTAATACAACAATAAGTGAAGAAAACTGTAACAGCTCATTTGGTTTGGCATGAGGCTGTGGGTTTCAGATTCTTGGCAGTTTTGAAGATATTTACTGCTACGTGTCTCCAAATTGCCAGGATAAACTGAGATAAATAAATAGCTTAGTTTCTTGGGCAAGAATATCAGGAACAAATCTCTGATCTTCAGGGCTAGATATAATTTTGGAGTGTTTTACAACTTGCATACGTTTTTTTCTATGCTGACCTCCTCTTTCACCCTTTTTAAGTGTAATTTTCTAGATTACTAATGTGTTAAATTAAAGTCGCTTACTCTAATTCCTACATTTATTAAGTAAAGCTGTCAAGTCTATGCTGTCATGCATTTAATTGCATAAAAATTATGTGTTCAAAAAATGTAGCATAAAAAAGAAAAGAATTTTGCTACCAAATGTTCCAACTTTCCTGCTAAATGGATTGCAGGAAAATTACAGCTCAATGATATAGATATAAAACTTCTAAAGTTATTTTATTGTGGATTCTATACTTTTTACTTAAATTATCTGATGGCTTTTCTCAGCAAATATTGATATATAAATCACAAATATCTGATTGTGATTAATTTGATTATTCACTGAAGAATAAACAAAAATCGTCTACCTGACAAAGACCTTCAGGTCGAAATGTTGCATTTTTAATAAATTCATATTTGGAAGCAGCAGTGGCAGTGTGACGATTTTTGTTTATTCTTCAGTGACAACCCGATCAGATTTTACGAGGTGGCTAATTCGTACGAATTCATAAGACCTCACTCGTGCGAATTTGTACGATTTTTGCTTAATCGTACATATTTTATATGAATTTGTACGAATCACCTACCCCTGACCCCCCCCCTAAACCGTCACTGGGGTTTAGACAAATCGTTCGAGTGAGGTCGTACAAATTCATACAAATCGGTCACATTTTACTCACTCGTACGAATTTGTACAAATTGGTCGTGAGATAGCGTTGTCAGTGAAGTGCTTTATTTGATTGCGCACCTGCCTTAAGTTTTTGGATGTGTGCATATTACTTTTAATTTGATTATTTAATCATGTAATTATTCTGATGATTTATTTAAAAAATCCATTGAATAGGCTTTTCCACATAAAATAAAACAAAATTGGAATTATATATTCTGATAAACACGTCATTACTGAACTGCAAACGACACTTTTGGAACTCTTGAATGAGGCAGAACTCGGAAAGGGAAAATATGTGCGAGGTATTTCATTCAGATTCATCCGCTGGTCATTCAGTTTACTGCATCGGCCTTTGAGAGCAAAACTAAATGTCAGAGTGGCGAGTGACAGGCTGTTACACAGGTTGCGGGTCCTGAACGGCTTCGTTCTCGAAGCGGCGTCTGCGTGCCCAGCGCTGTCCGGTCACCGCTCAATAGTTCTTGTCCACCAGTGGCACATTCCTTCCTCTTGGCCAGTCTTGTGTTTATTTCCAAGGAGCAGTCTTTTTCCCAGGTCCCTCTTGGCCTCTGAGCAAAGGCTTTTGGCAGAGATCCACGTTGCACAAAAGGCCCGGGCATTCCAGCTGTCTGTCTCTAATCCCTAGTGTCAGCTCATGTTAATGTTGCAGCGTGAAATCTGAAGGCGCAAAGCGGCGTGGAATATTAAAAAACCATCGTCAGAATTCCTCTGGAAAGGCAACTAGTCTGTTGGTGGCATTAGCGAGGGCTGGTGCTTTGCCAGTCTTGAAGATGAGGGTATTTTGAGGCATTGGAAGTGCTTGCTGTAGGTGTTTCAGGGGACGAAGGACAGGAAATTGATGAACGCTGTCCTTGCTCCGGTTCAAGAAGAAAAGGGAAGAAAGTGACTGACGCAGGACTAAAGCAGCGTTTCCGTTTTTTTTCTCTCTGCCCCATCAGCCTGGAAAAACAGACAATAGACAAATGACACGGCTCTGCGGACGGCTGATTATCTCACATCCCTTCGCCTCATATCTCTCCCTCCCCACCCCATTGCTCTGAATCCTCCATAACACCTTCTAGAGCGAATCAACCTGCATGCATGCTCCAATCAATGTGCTTTATTTATAAACAGCTTATTACAAATACATTATTACAAAAGTTAATATAATAATAATGTAATGCAATCATTTCTTACAGTTTATTACAATTTATATTATAGTTTTTATCCCAACTGGCTGCAACCGTGACAAGAATCAGGGCAATTATTGTGGTTAAAATTGTGCATGGTAGTCCCGTCCACAGTGAAATCTCATTGGTCTACAATCCCATTCCTCCTAACTGCATATTAAACATCAAAAAGCTTCTGATTGGCTGCATGTCACACAGAATTTGTGCCTTTAGAGTTGACAGACAAATTACTTGTTGCTGGAAACTAAAAACGTTGTGTTAGGACAGTGTTCTACTGTCTAATAATAATATAATAAAACATAAAAAAAAATATGATCAAACTCTACAAAAAGTAACACTATTATTAGTAGTATTAATAACAATAAAATTACAATAATAATGATTTCTAATTCATTTATTTATAGTTGTTTTTCTATGCTGAAAAATCCCGTCCCTCTTGTCTCACAGCAGATTGATCACTGGAGTGCAGCTAAATTGACATTTTGTGTTTGTCGGCTGTGTTTTGATAGCAGAGGATGTGGAGGATGATAAAAGCGGGCTGCTCCGGGTGGTCAGGTGGAGTGGAGCACAGGGGCGTAATGAGGATGACATGCAGGAACAGGGCAGAGAGAGAGAGGTGGAAGAGAAGCAGCTGAGCTGCCGCTGACTGCTTTCTGATGACTTGTCAGCTTAGGAAGGACAGGCTGTGTGGTTGGGTGGGTCTCATTATCACATCAGTGTTATCTTTCTCTGTTTTCATGCAGCAGGCAGATCACACCTCTGTGAGAGGATCAGACCCGACACACACTCACAGAGGCATGGTGTGCTGATACATGTATATTTTCTCTTTATTTATTTCCTATGAAATGCTCTTCCTTCCTTGTTAATTTCCTCATTCCTCGTTTATAAGAAGAGTGAGGTAAGATGTGCCACTGTAATAGCACACCGCATAATTTTGTTAAAAGTTAAGCAGTTTTTATTTCCTGAATTGCAAGTGAATTTTCTGCATGGCGTAATTTATTGTCACGAAGTGATAAATGAAGCATTTTTCCTAAAAACTGTGGGGTAAAGTGTGTCAGATGCTTTGGGGTAAGATGTGCCAGTGCCTCAACTAATAGTAATAGTAAGCTTTGCTTCAAAATGTAGTAAACACTCGTAACAGGTTGCTATATTACAACAAACAACTTGCTGTATCAGTACATCAAAATGTATCAGTACATTCACATATTTTGAATATTAAACTTTGTACTTGCTAATTTAGAAAAAAAAAAAATATTAAAAAAGGGATTAATAAGTAGTATTAATTTGATAAGATAGTTAGTATCTTATCGTATTAGTCATTTTTTTAAAGATATGTTTCTATTTTTGATGTGAAATTTTAAAAATACCCCTTGACATGAGCAAGCTATCATTAGACAATTTTTTTTCATAATTCGTATTTCTACGGTCTTGTTTTATAAATGCTTTCTTCTAATTTCAGTTCATAACATACATCCTGAAATGTATAGGTGCATTTGTTTTACCTTGAAATACCTTGCCTAGACTTGCCTTACACACTGTTACATTTTTTGGCTGTTTTTAAGTACTGGCTAGCCTGGCTAACGTCAGACCAAGTCTCATTTGAGTATTTGAGGCGTGGTTTACGAATGCCCAGAGCCGTTTATTGGGCGCTATGAATGTCTATCAAATGCGCCTGTACGTAGCTCATAGCCAATCGCTTCAATTATACCAGATGACGTATGTAGAGCGACAGAAATTCGACGAGGAAAAAGACGATGGGTCAAAGATTTATTTGTACACGATGGCGTTTAGCGAATATTACCGTTTGTGCAAGATAAACATGAGGGTAGAAGGTAACGTCGAGTCTGATGCCATGTTGGATCCATAGATATAAACAAACTGCTTCGGTGTCATTGCTGCTCCCTCCCCGTTCTGTGATTGGTTCCCTTTTTCAGGGGAAAATTTGGTCCATGGTGTCCAGACTGCCTAGCAGCGTGAATAAAATCGCGCTGCGAGCAAGGCAGTATGGGGAAACCCAGGCTAACAATCAGCTTGAATATTTAAGTCATTTCAACTTAAATCACATTAAACTGACTTAAAAATTAGATGAATCTGGCATAACTTAATAAATATTAATAAAAAGTTGAAAATTGCTTGACTTATTTTGATGAGTTAAAGCAACGTAAAAACATATGTTGTCATAACTTACTGATCATATATTTTTTTACAATGCAGTAAGTACTGTAAAGCATGGCACGATTTACCCCACTCTCCCCTGTGATTTGACCTAGACATGGTCAAACTGTAAGAGTGTCATCATGGATGTTGCAAACACAATCCTTTCAGTCGTTCTTCTCATGGTGAAGACAGTAAAATGAACAAAAGTCAGCTTTTCCTTTGGAAGGGGTTTCAGAAATGGGATTTGTGCCAACTTTGAGACTTGGAGGTGCATTCACAGCAGGTAAACATACGCGGACAGATGTCCGTTGGAGCGAGACTTCCCAGCAGTCTCAGACGGGCGGGGCAGGGGGGCGTCTCTGAACGGTCTGCTCCGCGCACGGCTTTATCATGTTTCCCTCCGGCTCCAGGTCTTTGTGTGGGATGTTAAGAGCCTAAGTCTAGAATGCCAAACTGTGTTCTTTACAGTCAGCTATCTGTCTCTCTCATCTCTGGCCTAGATGAGAGCACCATTACTACCTGTTCGAAAACAAGAAGAAAAGAGGGGAGAGGGGGGGGGAGCGAGGCAGAGCGCAAGGACAAAGCTGGGAGCGGAGCAGCAGAACACAGTGTCTGTTGTATATGGGTGCAGGCTTGGCACAAACAGTGGCTTTTCTGTAAAACTATCCCACTCCTCCCAGGCCTCTGACTGGGCTCTCAATACTGCCTTTGTCCTTTCACATCACCAGTGACATTGAGAAGCCAAATCTAGCAACACCTGGCCCCTCGCAGCCTCTCTAGCGCACGCAGTCCAACACGCAGCCCGTTTTCACGTCGAAAAAGACGTTTATTTTGTTAACCAGTTGCAATATTGTAATGGGATCGAGCTCTGAAAAGTGCTTTTTTTTCCCTTCTGAAAATCTTGTTTTCCTTATGCTAACTTTGCGATCTCATCTTAAAGACAGGAGATGCTGCATAATTGATGAGCGACTTTCTTTAAATCTATTTAAATATAAGATTCCAGTACCAAATCAAATATTCGTTGCCGTCACAAGGTTGGCCGCTGAGGCACTTTCCAGGTCGGCTGAAAGTACATTTGCATATTGAATGTCTTGTGTCCTTCATGCTATGTCATATGTCATATGAATTTTTTCTTTTCTTCAAAAATGTCGCAGAAGAGCAAGGACGAACAAAATTTAATTAGGCCTACATTTTTATCAGAGTGCCGCTTTTCACTACAGATATTGTTAAACGTTTGATCAGAGTGCCAAGAATGGGTACAACACCAAGGCCAAGAACTTGAATTATTTTCCAAGGTTGCTTAGAAGAAATAATAATAATAAAAATCTACTTTGTATACAGCGACGAAAGGCTCAAGGCGATACAGATACCTTCATTTAGAAGGGTTGTTTTTACAAAAAAAACGGAGGAAATTCAATGGAATGTGGTGCAATGCCAGATGTTCAGCATTCCTGAAACCGTTGCATCAGTCTCATGTAACATATTTAGGGAATGCCTGTACTCTTGATCATAACTGATGGCATACTGGAACAACTGGAACACAGCCTGAATATTTCTTGGAATAAAACTGTGGTTTCCCTGATTAACAAGGTAATTTGGTCCTGTAGCTTATAATAAATTGGAACGGCTGTAGTGCGAATGCAAAGAACCTTTGTATGAAAATAAAATGATTCAAAGAACAATTACTTCAAAAGAGTTTTTTCCCCCTCATCTGGTTAGAACGGCTGCAGGAGGAAAGGGGGAGAGTTGACCGAAGTTTTTGCTGTGCAATCCGATCTGTTGAACACGGAGGGGAGGAAAGATAAAAGGAAACAGAAGCGCTGTTAGAGTCCGTCCACAGGAAGAGCCTGATTAGAGGTGAGTCTGCAGCAGTCACACTGGCTGAGGAAACAGCCAATCACAAGGGCAGAAGCCGCTCTGCCTGTGGCCAACCATCTCCCTGCGTGTCACTTCACTCAGAAACACAATGCGTCTGCTATCAACTGTATTCTTAATCACAGTACGAATTTACTTCATGTAATTCATGTCACATGTGGTTTTTCTACATTTCAGGTCACGTACTCTGAGTGCATGTATTATTAATGGATTTAATAGCTCACTGGTGTTTCTTGCAATATGCATGCTCATGAACATTAATAAAGTAAACACACGTGTTTGGGAGTGTTCTTCATTGAACTGTGAAGGAATTAATGACACAAGGGTCCCTGTATATCACACAGTTTTGACAGGACTCGCAGGCATTATAATTACTTAGTTATGAGTGTTTCTTCAATTACATCTGCCAGGGGCTTTTTTTTCTTGCTTAAAGATCACATTAAAATAGTTTTGGAAACTTTTTACTATGCCGTCATTGCTTTTTTTGTTGCCTTGTATGTATAAAATATGAAAATACATCATAAAAGTATTAATTATTACCTTTTAATTTGATTTAAATTATATAATTTTATAATTATATATAGGCTATTTTAAGTATGATCATCTAAAACAGTGAAATTATCATGAAATTAAATTAAGGAGTAATTGTGAAAATAATAATACAGTCACTCAGTTTTGTAAAATTGTAATTACATTTAAAGTCAAGTCAAGTCAAGTTTATTTATATAGCGCTTTTCACAACACAGGTTGTATCAAAGCAGCTTCACAGTAATAAATTAAAACAATACATCAATGTTTGTTTCTAGTGGAACGTCCACGTTTGGTAATGCTGATCAATAGTATCGTTGATTGATTAATTAAATTAAATATCCCCAAATATCCCCAACTGAGCAAGCCTGAGCAAGCCACAATTTTAAAGCAGTAAGTAAATACAATTTTAAATAATCATAAAACTATTGTAACATTTATTTGAAAATTATATAATTACGAAAATACAGTCAATCATTTATAGCATCATTTCCATCCCAACAAACTATTTCTCTCCTCCAAACACTAGAACATTTAGAATACATAAAATATTAACTATGAAATTAATCTTTTTACGGAAGCTTTTATTCAAAACAATCTTTAAAATTGTATGTTCCACCACTGAAATGTCATGGAAATTACACTGTGATGGAAACTGCGGAAAGTGCTTCAAGAGAGTTTGTTTTCATAAGTGCCCATAGTTTGAAGAACCGATCTTACAGTTACATGGTTTCTGAAAATAGCAAACGTCTGCTTGAACAGTTAAACAACATGTCACATAGAAAATACTTTTCTGGTCTGGGAGGATATTTTTGTCAATCCTTTCTTAGAGTTACATAATCCCTCTTTCACTTATTGTGTATAATGTTGTTCAATGGCCCACTCTGCTTTGCCAAGAGGCCATCGAAAAGTGTTTCCTTCCAGCTTTGCCATGTCAAAGTGGGAGCTTTGCTTAGGGCCACAGTACACCCATTCATGTGGCAACCGAAAGTCTAGCCAGCAGACTGTGTCGGCCTGTATCACAATGCCGGAGTGAGCACACATGTCAGCTATCAGTCTCCTCTCTCTCAGGCTCAGAGTTGGCAGTGCTGAGCGAAAGGGTCAATTTGCTGCATTAATGCCATCGGAAGCTGGCGCACACTCATATGGCACAGATTCCAGCCCCACTCGCTCCCGAACACTGTGCGGGCTCAATCCCCCCCCCCCCCCCAGACGTGGCCTGCTCACTGCTTCAGTAAGTCGCTGGAATTAGGGGATCAGGGGAGGCAATTTGGTGTTTTCCTAAAACTCGGAAGTTGGCAGCAAGAGCTGATAAAGGGAGTGCCGGAGATATTAGTGAGAAGCAGAGGCCTCAGACGCAGGTGTTGTTGGAATAGATACACGCTCCTGCTCACCTTACAGATGACAGCCAAGGACACTGGTGGAAATGGACGGTTATATAAACATTATGACTGCGATTTTATCCACAGCTCATTCGGAATCGCATGACCCCCTCTGGACACCAGCACAAGGCTGCGGTTTGATCTGTGGGTCAATGGCATTGTGATGTTTTTCTTCGATCTATTATTATTTTTATTTTTTTAAACATTAAAAATGTCATTCTTACATATGTGAGATGAATACACTATTATGTGTATTCATTTAAAAACAATTTGATTTTAAAAAATGTCAAGGTGATCCAATATCACAATGAAGACTAAAGCCTCACTAAAAAATAATTCAGGGCAGAAAAACCTATAGTTTGACATAAATATTTACAATAATAAATATTTGGAAAAAAAAGGTCCACAAGTACATGCAAACACGCCAGACAAAAACAACAACAGGAAACAATGTCATACAGACGACCCCATCAGACCCTCATAATCATCAAGGTCAATAAGTCTTCTCAAATATCAGATAATGTGACATTTTTAAGACAAAGCAATGTGTCATCTGGTGCGACTCTCTGAATTAAATGTATGAATTAATAATTCACAATATTTGTAAAAAATAAAGTACTTTGAAGAAACATTTTTGAAAACAATCATGACCAATAATCAATTACTTGATGGTTAGACCACAATTTTAGAGTCATTAAATTGAAAAAAATGAAAAAACTGTATGAAAACAGCATGAACACAAAAAGTACATTTCATGTTCTTCATGGCACATAAACAACATTTTTGAATGATTTATTTGTCTTTTTTCTGTATCATGGATGACCCCCTGTACCAGCCCTGGGCTGACCCTGTTGAAAAGACCCCTTTAAACCATGTTGTTTAGCATCAATAAAATGGTTAAATGGCTTGAAAAATGGCTTGCTGGTTAAGCTAGTTACTAGCATACCACCACCTGATGATACTGCTTTCTCACAGCAGATAATATTTATAAATCACTCTTGCACTACACACACTATCATATTCATAAAAACTGAGATGTTTCCAATGACTCTCGCCTTTTTGTTCTCCTTCACCTGCTCAATGCAAAAGCCTTTGTGTTGCAAAGAATCAGAAAATTGCAACGGAAATGCTACGCTGACCACAGAACAATAGCAGACCACACCATGAGGGTTACAACAAATGTGTCTTTTATGAAGTGAGGGTGTCATTGGCTACAGTAGGGTGGGGGAGACGGAGCTCAGGCAGTGAGGAAATGACAATATCTACACTGTCCCGGCAGCGGCAGCAGGGCCGAACCAGGCGCCGCCACGGCTGAGCACCAAAGGAGCGACTCATAGGAAACATCCATCAACGCATTCGCTGAGAAGGGGAAATAATCATGTTTCCTATGTGTTGCTCATAACAATTTGTCGAAAGATGGAGGAAGTTAGGCTACATCCACATTCATCCGGATATATTTGTTTCAGTACACTCTATGTCCACACCAGCATTTTCTACTTTTTCCAGAAATTGCTTGTTCACACCGAAACATCTGAAAATGCTTAAATCATCTTACTGCTCTTGTGTAAAATTTAATAAAAGCTCACTGAGAGTGTTGCAGGTATGACGTCAGAACCCGGAAGTCTGTTTCCCCGCTGGTTACTTCAAGATTTTCCTATGTGGTTTTATAATGGGGGTTTTCAATTTATGAGTAAAATAAAGCCTGTGGAAAACATAACTTGACGATACTTTGACGTTTTGTTCTACAACGTACACTACACGCCCTTAAACTGTCCAATCAAGTGAACATAACTGTTCAAAATTCATGTTTACACTATGGGCGTGTGTAATTTACATTGTAGAACAAAATGTTAAAATATGGTGAAGTTATCTCTAGGCTTATTTTACACATAAATCGGAAAAAAAAAACATTATAAAACCCCATAGAAAAATCTTTAAGGAACCAGCGGCGAAATAGACGTCTTACCTGCACCACTCTATTCCTCTGCCATTTTTATTAGCAAAATATCCCACCACTTACTTAAAATCTCTATTCCACGTATGGTCTAAAACGCAAATGTCATCACGTTTTGACGCAGGGCAGCAATTACATGTAAATATTCTGACAGCTTAGCAGAAATGTAATATGAAGATTGAAAGATTTGTCTTTTAGCAAACACTATGAAAATGAATAACAGTGAAAACAATGGAGGTACAACCATAGATAAATGGGTACAATACGCGCGGCGCCATCGTTTTCAAATACCTATTTTCACAATGCGAAAACAGCATTTTCAAATGTCTCCACTTGGGGAAGCGCAGTTTTCGTTGGACAAAAATGCAGTCTCATTGTGCCAAAAGGCCAAAACGTAGAGAAAAAGTCGGCAAACACTTTAATCCACGTCACAAATATGTCTGTATGCATCAATGTGTCGCACATTCTGGAAGAGAAATAGAATGTGCCAAAAACAGACAGTAGGCCTAAGTGTTGATTTTTGTTCAACATAATGTGCTATAAGAGGCTGAAAGTGGCTGGGGGTATTTTTGGCACCACATTACATCCTCATACTGCGTGTTAAAGAGGTGCTAACTATACCTCCATTTGCCAGAAGTCCTCTGTAAATATTTACAATTAATAATAAAAAAAGAAGAAGAAAAAATCTGCAGCCAGCCCAATAAACACAAGATGCCTAATACATGGGAAAAGCTTACAGAAGATTAATGTGCTTTTGAAAAAGCGTAAATAGCAAAGAGACGGCTGTTTGTTTGAGAAGTCATGCCAACGGTCCAGAAAAGAGGATGGAGCTGGTATCAGGAGAACAGGCTCTTGTTTGTCTTTCTCACGCTCGTCTGCGAGCTAGCAATGTCCCGGATGTCTGGACTCATTTGGCTGAACCTGAAAGGGACAAATAATGCTTGAAACGAAGCACTCGCCAGTGTTATTTCTGGAAAGTAGCAGGTAAGGCACACAGGCATAATGGCGTCCGCGGTACCTGTCTGCACTTCAGACGGGATGTCGGGATGCCACGGCCTGAACCCGCAGCTGGGCTGGAGGTGGTAAGCCAGCTCAACTGTGCCCAATGTTTGTGGAGATTTGGCCGGTGCTGATGGAGACTAGGTGACACCTCTCCCAAGCTAAACATAGCAACCTGAGCGGGGCCACGTGTAACAGGAGACAGAGCAGCCCTGTGTGCGCTTCAAAGCTTCGCCATATGTCGGAGAGGCCCGAAGAGGGAGAATTTACAATTTGTACGTCAACTAACCTGTTCATCGACAGCAGATGAATCAAAACTGATTTTGTTCCGATACAGCTGCTTTCCATGTTGCTTAGCTTTGTCCTGGGAAGCATTCACTAAATCGACAGGGAAGATGGGATTGAAAAGAGAAGGAGAATTAAAGGGGGGGGTTGCAGTAACTACATTGTTTGGGAGTGTTAAGTTCTTTTTATTTTGTCATGTAGTTGTCCATAAGCTCACAGTTTGCACTACCAAGGAGTCCTGTTGCTAGGAGAGGAACAGCGCCGTTCACTTCCATTGGCTGCTAGGACCTGCGCGATCGTCCAATAAAAATCGCTACTAGACTTGGACAGTGTTGGCTATCCAGGCACAATTATGTGTAAAAATAAGACTTTAGGGCAGATTTGGACAGGGAAAACCTTGTTTTTTTTTTGTTTTTTCATTCAATGGTCAATTTTGAGATTTTGGTTTATTTTGCTTCCCAAGTCTTCTTTCAGACTATAGTGGAAAGAAACCATCCAAAATACACATTTGACTGTTTATTTGATTACATTTATTTACATATCTTTAAAAAACTCCACCTCAGTAGCACTTACACCAAACTTTACAGTTTTATTTCTATCCATTTTCTGAAGGTTTTTACTTAAGGGTTTGTTCATGTGTCATTTGCCTCGTTTATAATGTTTTCCTAAAGATATGTTTTTTTAATGCTGGTATTTTCTGATTTATGAAGTGATAAAAAAAGAGATATCCAAACTTCCCTCTGTAAAAGCATTTAACTCAGATTTAATCAGATGAAGCCACATTTGCTTATATAAACATAACGTTTCAGAAAACTCTTATAGATGGTCAAAATTTGATATGAAATGGGGAAGGAACTCTGGTGATATAAAATGTCGGGTGTTTCAAAGCAAAACATTTTCTCCATCTCTTATACTCCCAAACCCAATGCCAAATCCTTTCAGACTTGCACTTAATGCCCCTTATTTGGTGTTGTGACAGCAGAGCTCCCAATCACAAGAATTTATATGAAAGGGTCAAGGAAGTTATATCGCTCTTGAGCCGAGAACAACCGCCTCCAGCACTAGGCACAGAGGGAAGTCATGGCCCGTGAGACGAAGGGCCAAATTTCTGTCAGAAACACTAAAAGTAATTTAGATTTAGATTTGAAAATGTAAAAGAAAAAAACCTTTTTCCAGAACCACTTAAACTGACACAACACAGAAGGTCTCCAACAAATTAGCCCTATACGACTTACTTGGTAACTTCTTGTGCCAGACCTGCCCTTGACCTTCTTCTGCCACCTGCCTGGTGACCTTTCACCTCTAGGAGCATGCGGTTCAAGAGGCTCCTGGTGTTTTATGGAAGGACTGGATGCTGAGCACACAAACACAGGACACATACAGGCACACTGGGACCATCAGACCTGTGGAAAGAGCTCTGGTAAATGACCAACCATCAGGAAATCTGAACAGGTGCTTCATTTCTGCAAGATCATTTCTGCATTTCTTTTTTTTTTTTTTTAAATGTTTATTAAAAATAAGTGAAATAGTGTGCAAAAATGATGAACTTTGAGTAATAACTGCTGTCAATAATGAGCATTTTAAAATGTGTAATAATTTTACTATTCTTTTTTTTTTTTTTTTTTAAATTTGATAAAACCACAAACAGCTGGTCTGGTAATAAACTTATAACTTAAGAAAAATTAAATGTCATAACTATTTTTTTTCTTCTAATGTTGGTAGAGGTATAACAGATAAACAACAGTTAATTATATAATAATCATGTACATTAAAATATGTGTCCCTGGGTGACAAAACTAGTCATAAGTTACACAGGTATATTTGTGGCAATAGCCAAAAATACATTGTATGGGTCAAAATTATCGATTTTTCTTTTTATGCCAAAAATCATTATGATATTAAGTAAAGATCATGTTCCATGAAGATATTTTGTAAATTTCCTACTGTAAAGATATAAAAAAAAAAATTTTGTGAGTGAATGCTGCACAATCGTGAACATAAATGGACAACTTTAAAGGTGATTTTCCCAATGTTTCGCTTTTGTTGCACCCTCAGATTCCAGATTTTTTAAATATTGTCCTATCCTAACAAACTAACATCATTGAAAAGCTTAATTATTTTGCTTTGAGATGATGTATAAATCTCAATTTTAAAAAATTGACCCATGTTTTGTGGTCCAGGGTCACATATCATTAAAATGGTTTGCAACTTTTTACAACATTTAAGCAAAAATAAATAAATGATTTAATTAATTAATTGATTAATTAATTAAATTAAACTCCATTAAAATAAATCATACAATATTCATGATTTAGTGCAAAGGTTACATCTCTCAAATCCTAAAAATATCTTACATCTGTTTTCATAAATAGACTTTTTTGTTGTTATTTTTTTAGTTGTGGCATTGTTTAGTCTCAGAACAAAAACATATTAAACAGTATCTCTAATGAAATGATGAAAGCTGAAGTCTTGAAACACGATCCGCACTCTAAGAGTCGAAAAGTGACCAAACAAGCAAAGGAAAAAGCATCACAGATGAAGTGAAAGGAAAACAGCGTGTTTGTGCTGGTGCACCCACTGCTGGTGCTTCCTTTTAAATGTAATGTCTAGTCATCTTTATGATACTTCTGCCCTGATTGTTGTTCATAATCATATAGTTATTTTAATATAATTATTTCTGAAAACAAAAACCATGCACAGTAAAATCAACCACATTTTAAAGGGATGGTTCACCATCATGTCGTTCCGAACCCGTAAGATTGCAGTTCATCTTCATAACACAAATGAAGATATTTTTAATGAAATCTGAGAGGTTTCTGTCCGTCCATTGACAGCTACGCAACTACCAATTTCAAGGCCCAGAAAGGTAGTAAAGACATCATAAAAATAATCCATGTGATTCCAGTGGTTTAACCTCAATTTTATGAAGCGACGCGAGTGCTTTGTTTGCGCAAAAAAAACAATATCTTACTGGGTTGGAACGGCGTGAGGGTGAGTAATTAATGACAGAACTTTCATTTATGGGTGAACTATCCCTTTAAGTGTCAACATTTAAGCAGAAACAGAAAACAAGACAGAGTCATTTCCACTTTTTCAGAGGGTCTATTTTTAGACGTGGACCTTTCTGTCTGACCTTTTCTCTAAAGACACAGATCCATTACCACATTGACCTCATGTAATTGTTTGTCCCAGTGCAGCTTTGGCATTGTAAAACTTAACGGTCCTTATCTGTACACACTAGACAGCTCACATCAATTACCTTCCCGTTACAAACATCAAAGAAGCCACTACATTACGCTGACAGTGTCGCATCAATGGAAATCTGCTCAAAAATCGTCAGCTTAGAAACATTTCAAGAGTTTGAGCTTTCTAATAAAAGAGATCACAGAAAGCAAACAGCTTGTCAGCTAATTAAAAAAAAAAAAAAAAAAAATATATATATATATATATATATATTAAATGTCAAATAAAAATTTAAGAAATGTCTTCTACTGTTGGTAAAGGTATTATACAGGTAAATATTAACAATACTAAATTTAAATATTATTATACATTTTTAAACTCTGGATGCATTTAATAACAGCTGAAACTTGTTAGTCATTTACAAATTTGGTTGAAATATAGAAAAATATGCATATCTGTGCAAATGTTCATAGATGAAGATGCATGCTTTCTCTTTTTTTCATGTTGTCTCTGTTTTAATTGTCTAGCTATGAATAATTCTGTATTTTGTGATTTGTATAAACAGAATAGAACAGATTGGTTCACACAAAGCACCAACGTTCATACTCCTATGGAAACAGTTAACTATATGTATTCTTTTGGTATACCGGTAGTTGTTCTCACCAAACAGAAGGAATGACAGTACAGTAAGTGCGTACAGCACTTATTAGAGTGAAGGTGAAAAAGTAAACTGAGACATGAGAGACATCTGCTGGTGGATAAGGGAAGCTGCAGCATTATTATTTAGACGTTTTTCAGGCCAAATTTGATAACATTTCATGTCATTTGCTTTTTTACTGTTACACTGTCATTGCCACATGCTAAACTCATTATAGAAGCTGTCTGAATGCCTGAAGGGCTGTATTTAAAAAAAATAAAAAAAATAAATACATAATATATTTAGCATTTTTTTAAATAAATCTTAATTTTGAAACAAAAAAAATACTCAAAAAACATTTAATGCAAAAAAATTTGAAATATTTCTATATTATCTATTTTTTTAATTAGACGACATAATTGTTGTAGGTTATGTTAGCTGGTTTAAGCTATATAGCTACACAACGCTGGCAAAAAATGGCACTCGTGATCTACAATCAGAGTCACTATTTTAGCGCATGCATGTTTAATTACTCAGAGATTAATTGTTCTGCCAAATACAGCAGGTTAAAGAGAGCAGCTCATTGAGCAAACGAAACGCTCTGAAGCGTTCAGCTGTGAAACCGCGAGCTCACCGTGACGTCACGAACGCAACATCTGTGCTGGAGGAGTTTGATGTGAGGATAAATAAAGGGTGACAAGTTCAAATAAACAGAGACAGGAACATGCCTTGCATAAAGACATCCCACCTCTATAAACATGTCTAATTGTGGTTCACATAAAGCCCACACATCAATAAACACCGGGCAAAAGGGCCAGAGGCTGAGGCAGGGAAATGAAGCAAACTGTTTTCTTTAGGTTTACTTATTTACAGAAATGACTTTTATTTCATATAATGTGTCACCAAGCATAAATAAGTTGATTTGAGTCGATTTTTCGGGAGATTCCTAATTATTCCTTAATTTAAGCAAGTTTACTTATTCACACATGCACATTAAAGTCGGCATTAAACGACAATAATCTTTTCTTAATATTTTTCCGTTGGGAATTAATTGGATGGTTGGATCGTTGTGGTTTGCTATTTAGAGGTGCAGGTGTGAGGTGTTTTTGAAGGCCAACCCGGAAGTTAGTATCACCCTGGTTCCCTCGACAAATACCCATTAGGATTTTTCCATTGGCTTTTGGATTTTTGCAGAAAATAAGGTCTATGACTAACAAAAGCTTATGATTCTTACTCGTTATGATAATCTTCACAAATGAACAACCTTTATAAATCTTGAAGCGTAAACCAGCAGAAGTCTAAGCTAAACGGCTATAAACGAACCATATGTAAACACCAGTCGCATGACTTCAACGTCACCATCCTAAGCTTTTCGACAACAATTTCAGTCTTTGTATAAAAAAAAACATTTTCCCTGAGTTCGAATCATACTATTTTGCAAGAGCGTGATTATTAACCCATTGAGTTACACAAAGCAAGAGAAGTCAGATTTAACATTTTTCCACATTTATTTCAGCATAAGTGGTTCATAAAACATCTCATACTGTACCACTTAAAATATTCTTATCTTTAAAACCCTCAGTAGGCAGGCAAGATTAAATATTTAAACATGGCGGTGTCCAACGTCACTGCTATGTAAAAATGTTTAGATCTTATTGACCAAAAAAAAAAAAAAAAATGGGTTTCAAATTGGGCATGACAAATATCGCCACAAATGGTTGCGAGTAAAGAATACAAACAAGACAAAATAAAAATGGTGGCTCAGGATTCACACAAGTGCTGCACTGGAACTTTTAAAACATTATACAGTGGTAATTCACAATATGTCGATACACACATTTCCTATCGCACTATTCCTGTCTTTATACAATTTTCAATTTTCTGTGAGTGTGTACATGTGTGATCACATTGACATACTGCTACATACTTTACTCAGTGTGTTGTAATAAGGCAATGTGGTACTGAAAGAAACACAGTTTTACTAAAAACAGCCGCATCTACCAACTGAACAGTTTTGCCAATTAACAATGGGAGAGAGTATCATTAATAATGACCACAAGCATTTAATGTAAACTGGCCATAAACCTCATTTAAAATCCTTGAACACAAATAAGCAGGGGGTAGACCGTAACCATTTTCCTTTTTTCTGGTCACCTCAATACAAGATACAAAAAAGAAGAAGAAAAAAATACATTCATAAACAAATCTTTAAGCAACACCCACAATTCAGTTAAAATGAAACATGGATTTAACACATGTACCTCTTCACAACTGTTCGGGAAGGCAAGACGTCTGCGCTACCCTCTGCTTTTCTTAAGCTTGGCACAAGAGACTAAGATGAAGCCTTCTGGTTCGCTCAGACAAGAGCTGCACAGGCTTCACTGCAATATGGAACTACTGTACAGCACAATAGTCTCCGAATTAAACACACTGCGCTGCCTGTGGCAGTGTGACTGATATCGCTGGTACATCTACATTAACCCAGTTCCCTGAGAACACTAAAGGACTAAAACCATGGCAGCACACAGGATATGCAATAATATTCTTTGCTAGATAAAATGCGTAGGATAAATCAAAGGAAAAAAGCAGACAGTGAACATAAGCATTTTTTATGGACTGAGCATATGTAAATTACACTAATAACCTATATTGTCTTCATTTTGGTCATTCTTTTCTGAAAATAGCTGATAAAACAACCAAAATAGGCAACAATTTTCACATTTTCAAAAAGCAGGGAGAATTTTAAACCTATTGCTGAGCAAGGAAATTAACAATGGATACAAAGTGTAAACAAGGTACCATGGACAAATGCAGGCCTACTGACAAAGTGACACAAATCGAGCATACGGTATGCAACAAAAAAATCGGATCCAGTGCAATTTACTGTCAAGAGCCTACGTACCGCCCTCCCTTTTTATCAGCATTCATTGGTCCATTTTCATCTGTGTACATGAGGTTTGCTTTCTAGTTTGTTTTCTTTTGTGAATTTTTGCACTGATGTACCCATATCTAGATACTTGTTTTGGCTTAAAGCAAATGTAATGCTCGTGTGAGAGTTTATACATTAAGGGTCTGTTCCCTGTTTAGTAAGTCTGCCGATCAGCTGACAAACTCCTTCACAGTTTGCTTCAGTTAATGCCTACAAAGTCCAATACCCACATATATTATATATAAAAAATAAGTTATTGCGCATCCGAAAAAAGTGCATCTTATATTTAAAAATATCTCTTTCGCTCCATGCTTTCTTTTCTTCCTCGGGGTCCAGAAACATAAATCCAGCGTTTTTCTAAGTGACGGGGAGAAGTCAAGAGGAAGGGAGCTCTGCAGCTTGAAGGTGTGCCGGATGGGCACGTAAGAAAACATGATGAGGATGAGGAAGTGGAGTGGGAAGTGAAGGAGGAGGAGAGAAAGAGTTGTCCAGCTATGCAATAACCATGGGAACGTCATCTGAAAAGCCACTGATCATAGGAGCGTCTTCATCATCGTCACCTTCAGAAGAGAGGGAACAAAGAAACAACATTAGCAGCTCATTTTCATAGTGTGGAAAAGTTTGTGCTCTAAATAAAGTGAGCAGAAGTGAACATAAATCATGTGACCTGAACTTAATTAAAAGTGACCTAAACTAAGCTGAATTGAAATCAAGTAAATGCACCGGAACTAAACTGAACTGAAGTGACCAGAACTCTCACTGAATTCAGTTAAGTTTTAGCATGTAAAACTTTGTGCTTAATAAAGTGAGCTGAAGTGAAATAAACATTAGTCATGTGACCTGAACCTAATTAAAAGGGACCAGAACTGAATTGATTTGAAAACAAGTTAATGCAACTGAACTAAACTGAATTGAAGTGAACAGAACTGAATTCAGTTGAACAAAGTGCTTAAGTGAACTAAATGGAAATTAAATTACATATAAGTGAACTCAAATAAAGTCAACTTTAACTGAACTGAAGTGAAATTAAATAAATTGAACACAACACACCTGAAGTAAACTGACCTGAATTGAAGTAAACAACTCAAGTAAACCAAATTGAAATAAACTCAATTCAAGTAAACGGAAATTAAGTGAACTAAAATGAAGGCAACTGAGCTTAACTGAATTATAGTGAACTGAACAAAAATGAAGAGACTAAAAGTCAACTGAGCTAAACACAAGTGTACTAAACTGAACTGCAGTGAACTGAACTAAAATAAGTCAACCGATTTAAACACAAGTGAACTTAAGTGGAACTGAGCTAAAATGGAACCAAGTGAACTTGAAGTGAACTGAGCTAAACTGAACTGAAACAAAATGGTCAACTGATCAACACAAGTAAACAGAAAAACAACTGAGCTAAGCTGAATTAAAATGGAGTGTAGTGAACTAAAGTGAACTGCATTGAAGCTAACTGAACTAAACGGAAGAGAAGTTAACTACAGTAAATTACACTTCTCTGAAGTACACTGAAGCAAAATACAGACTTCATGAAAGGTATAGGACTCAAGCTGGTCTTACCCAGCTCATCTCCTGAGGAGAAAATGGCAGAGCCCAGGCGAGAGTTGTAGTGGCTGTTAGCGAAGGCGGTGAAGTTGTGCTGTAGCCGACGGTGTCTGAGATAAAGCACCACCAGGCCTCCACACACACCCACCAACAGCAGGAACAACACTGGAACAACCACCGCCGCCATGTCTTCGGATTTACCCGACTGAGATTTGGCATCATTCGGCCCTGAACGATGACAAATGTGTGTCAGGATCAAACAAATAGCCACAGACATATAGGCAAAAATGTTTAGTGTGTAAAAGCTCATGCCTGCTGCTTTGCCCAGTTCGTCATATAACAGCACAGCCGCCTCTCCACACAGCTGGTTGTTGAGCAGGCAGCGCGCCCGCACTGAGAACGTGTAGTTATGGCCCACCAACAAGCTGTTGATCCTGAAGAACGTCTCCGTTGTGTTACCCAGACACATGGTGGAGTTGGTGACACTGTCATGCACATACACCTCATAGCCCTGAAGAGTCAAGCGATCATTAGCGAAGCCAACAAAAACAAGGAAATGGAAAAAGCCAAATAGGAAAGATGTTTCAAACAGTTTTCTGTGGGATAATGTGCACCAATAAATCATACACAATTAAACCAGAAATGTTAATTGAGTAAATAGTCAACGTGGATTTCATGTGGACTTTAAAGGTGGTTTCTAACCCTGCTTTCATTGAAGGTCCGGTCCTTCACAGCCAGGCTCTTCCAGAAGAGGAACACATGATCCTGTTCTTCTAAGATTTTGAGGGCTTCAGGTGCAGGCAGAGAAACTGTGTGGAATGGATAAATATAGGCTTAGAGCAAAACAACAACAACAAAAACACCATGAAATAACACATTTTTTACTTATACCATAAATAAACTGCCATTTAAAAGTTTGGGGTCAGTAAAAGTCAGTTTTTTTTTTAAGAAATTCATACTTTTATTTAGCAAGTATGCATTCAACTGATTAAAAGTGACACTAAATACATTTATAATGTTACAAAATACTGTTTTTTATTAACTTTCTAATCATAAAAGAATAAATATATTAAGCAGCACAACTGTTTTCAACACTGATAACAAGAAATGTTTCTTGAGCAGCCAATCAGCATATTAGAATGATTTCTGAAGGATCATGTGACACTGAACACTGGAGTAATGATGCTGAAAATGCAGCTGTCATCACAGAAATAAATTACAATTTAAAATATATTTAAACAGTTATTTTAAATTCCAATAATATTTCACAATATTACTGTTTTTACTATATTTTGATCAAATAAATGCAGCCATGGTGAGCAGAAAAGGCATCTGTCAAAAACAATACAAAAATTACCAACCTTAAACTTCTGAATGGTTGTGTAGTGATGGGAATGGAGGATTTGGTTTAAAAAAAAGTTAATGAAAATGTGTGCCCTTAATATTTTTAGAATGAAGAAAGTGTGTTATAAACGCAGGCTCTGCTACATCGTGGGCTGAAGAGGTTGCAGGCACTTCACTGTGTGCCATATTATATGATTGCCTCTCATACCGTAAATTACATAATAAAGTGTAAGTACTATACAACTAATATTAACATATTAAACACATTTAGTGTTTCACTTTTTTCAGTGGAGTCTGCAACTGTAATATGAGCGCTCCGACTGACTTTCTGTGAATTGGCCAAATGCGTTTGCATTTGTTTTTGCTAAAAAACTCCCCCTCTGTGTGTACCGACAGATGAAATCCTTCAGGCACCCGTGACCTTTTTTATGATACAATGTTTCAGGCAAGAAAAGAGATGACTCTACCCGTGTTGAGTGTGTAGCTGGCCTCTTTGCTCATGTTGAGCAGCCTGATGGTGATGCTGTAGCGTCCTCCAGGCTCCAGACCCTTCAGCGTGTACTCCACCGTGTTGTTCTGAGTGTTCACCTTATAGTCCCGCTCCGTTTTACGAACCGTATCTCTCACGTGCACTGCATATGTCTGATATATACACAAAGATGCTTGAAACACCCCCATCCGACATAACTAAATCATGAAAACATTTAAATTGACTTTGTTTTCATACCAAAGGACTGCTGGGAGAATCGAATGGCGGCTGCCACTTCAGAGTGGCCTGCGTCTTATCCACTCGCACTTTGTGCAGGTTTCGAGGTGGAAGTCGCTCGTTGGGGATCATCTTCACTACAGCATAGTCTGATGGAGGACCCATGTATGGCGAGATCACCCTCACCTGAACAACACACACAGTCACTTCATCTGGACATCATGGTGCCAAAACGGATCTTCAAAGTGAGGGTGGATACTAACCAGGAAGAGGTATTGCTCGTCGCTGTCAACGATCACAGTCAGACTGGTGGAGGTGGTATTCACCCTGTGAGGTCTGCGGTACAGATCCAGGAAAGAGGTGGCGTAGAACACTCCATACACCTGCGAAATCAGAAGATGGTGTCTCACTAGCCTCTTTTCAGCTTAACGGTGTGGTCACATTAGCGAAATTTCAGCAAAAAAGGTCCATTATCTATTGCCAATAGTGTAGCAAAAGCTCACACAGAAGCCACTTTCAAACCAAGCAGCTTTCTATTAGTCAACGCTGCGAATTTGCATGACTAAACCCTAAAATCTTTCTTCCTCAAGTGATAATTTAAATCTTAGTACATACTAGTTAGACAGTGTGACCAATGAGTGCTTTACTTGATCTCATATCTTACAGTATTTATAGTTTTTTCTTTTCATACTTTTAAATACACAAAGTAGAGCTACACGATTAATTGTTAAAAGACTGCGATCTCGATTCAAACCACGCAATCTTATTCCTAAATGACAATGATTCGACTATGTCCATTAAACCTTGGAGAAGTACGATCACACAGCGAACATTCGTTGGCGCTGCCTGCAGTTGTCATGTATAGGTTTGAAACGGCTTCACAAACAGACTTTTCAACCACATAACACAGTAACATTATTTCTGTTACAATAATTCAATTTATCACATTAGTACTGGGATAAAAGTTTATAGTTCGGATAATAAACACTGATGTCTCAATATAGAGTAAATCACCTTTTGAACGTAACTTGATACTTTACAAAGATTGTATTAACTACATCATTACATCACTAGGTGGCGATAAGTGAATGTTAAAAATGTATTTGTCATTGGATCGTTCATTCATTCATTCAAGAAATTTGTTCAAAATCGCTGTTTCATCCAGTAATGAAACAAGTGAAGTCTTTATGATTGAATCATTCATTCAAACAGATAAAACATTTTTTAACTCAAATTGATTAAATATTTTTATAATTAATATTTTGTCAGAACCTCTAGTAATTTATGTTATTTTGTCTATTCAGAATCGTGGGAAAATCGTGATCTCTATTTTAAACAAAAAATCGATTCTCAATTTATCCAGAATCGTGCAGCTCTAACACAGAGCTTGTATGAATTTGGAGCTAATCTGTGTAAAAGTCTTATATTTTAATAAAAAGTGAGCAACTCAATAGTCTGAGTTCATATGACCACCTTGAACATGAACGAAATCTACATAGTGAACTTTTTCACCCTAATGCGAAACTCCCGAACACACAAATTCCTATTGAAATTAGTGGATTTCGGCCTTTAAGTTTCACCTATAAATGTGACCGCACACTTTTATGAGTGTTTATTAAGTGTTTATGAGTTAGTCTCACCTCAGCTTGAGGGCCGGTCCAGTTGCAATCTACAGCGGTCTGGTTGAGCGCTCTGGCCTTCAGTGACGGCCCGGGAGGTCTTGTGCCTTTGGTCTGCTGGCGGGACAGAGCAGTAGGACTGTCTCCATCATCCGTGTGAGCCCACACCGCCACCTCATACTCCATCCCCGCTGTCAGGTTAGTGGCTATACAAAAAAGAGCACACAAATTGTATCTTCTTCCAGAAACACTGACAGGATGTTTGATGACTGTGAAGTGTTTTACCTTTCAATGTTCCCGAGACAGTGTAATTCCAGCTCTCCTTCACATGTTCATCAAATACCCACGAAATAACGACAATGTAGTGCTTCACGTAACAGAGAGAGAAAGAGAGAGATCAATATTATATTTACATTTGAAGGAGGTCATGACATAAACCCTGCACAGAGAAAACAAAACAATCTGACCAACCTGGACCTTATAATCATTGGTGATTGACAAAGTCATTGAGTCTTCTGTGATGCTGGTGATCGCGACATTAGGAGGAGAGAGAGCTGAAAGACACATTATTAAAGAGTCATGAAACACTACAGCATTTTTTTGTTAAAACATTAAGATAGATACAACTAGATATTTATGCAATATATAAAACATTTGAGGGTAATATTTCCAGTAAAATATCTGTATCAAAATACATAGTCACCAGTCTACTCTGACAAGATCATTGAGATATAGTGATATAATGTGAAAAGATATTGTAGGATAAGTCTTTGATCATACCACCAATCCTTATTAACAGATATGCTACCATTTAAAGGTTTGGTTCAGTATGTTGTTTTTTTTCTCCTATTCAGCAAGGATGCATCAAATCGATCATTAATCACTGAAAGTGACAGTAAAGACATTCATAATGATACAAAGATTATGTTCTTTCAATTCATTCTATTCAATCATTCTAAAAATCCTTTTCAACATTGATAATAAGAAATGTTTCTTGAGCAGCAAATCAGCATATTAGAATGATTTCTAAAGGATCATGTGACACTGAAGACTGGAGTAATGATGCTGAAAAGTCAGTGTTAATCTGAAAATATCATGTTAAAATCCTTTATTTTTAATGAAATGTTAGTATCCGTTATTTTGAATGCCTCAATCATTTATGAGACTGTATGGTCTTATCCTTTTAGAAAGCCCTGTCTCATTATTATTCATATCATCACATGACATTTCCAGTGATATTAAATTACAGATACATATTGACCTGTTTATATTTATGCTGAAATGGGAGTTTACAATGACACTCAATCTGTTCCAACCATCCTATCCACATTTTTTCCTGAACGCGGAAGTCTCGCAGTGGATTTATCCTTTGCATTTCCAGTTATATTAGCATATTTTCCAAACTGATAATGCAACATTAAACCTATTAAAATGACTTTAAAAAGCACATGGCTTCATAGTGTCATCACTTAACAGTGTCGCAATGACCGTCTTTTGTCAGTGCCTCACCCGTCAAAGTTTAATAAGTGTGTAGATGACATGAATCTACACTGGAAACAGATGGGCGCTCATATCCTACATACAGCTCCCGATCAGTGAAGTTCGGGTTGGTTTTGTCCTCAAAATGATGAGCGAGCACATAACTTTTATGGGGAGTTTTTTAACTTAAGTGCTTCAAGCCATGGTCGTTTTCTCATGTCAGTCTTTGGCATAAAATGCAAGGCATATGGCGCCGTATATGGACATTCTTTTCAGATTTGCTGGTGCTCAAAACAAAACACATACTTTCCAAGAACTACTTCAGTCTATTGCTGTTGTTGTGGCAGTCAGCAACAGCACAGCTTGCAACCCTGCGCTCATTTAAATTTTTCAGTTGAATTAATTCAGTTGCTCTTTTTACCCCGTTTTAACAACGGGTTAACTTCCTATGGAGACTGGAACAGGACAGCATACAAACAGTTAGAATCCATCATGTGCTCATCTTTTGCTCAGGAAAACGGTGGATGAGATAAAACATGTCCAGCAGGGGGAGTCAGCACTCTTCTGTGAAGGTTGCTTTTATATAGTTTCCTTACCTTTTTGAGGAACTATGGATTTAATTTCTGTCCAGTTTCCTACGCCTCTGCTTGTGACGGCAGCCACCTGAGAAACAACAGATGAACACATTGTTAGACGAAGCGATCTAGATGATCTTGTATCATCAACAGAAGTTCACATAAAAATAACTTTATACAAGTTCTTGAGTGTCTCACCCTAAATCTGTAGAGCGAGCTGGGCTGCAGGTTCTTCACTTCTGCACTGGTGCTGGTGCTACGCTGGGAAAACCACTCAGCGCTGTCCTTCTCACTGTACTCCACCTGCACAACACACACAGCCAGTTAGATGCAAGTAGACGTTGATAAATGCTATAAAGAACTGAAGACATCTTCCTCACAATATACTCCCTGACGAGTCCATGCGTTTTATCAGGAGGGTTCCAGGAACACAGTACGGTCCCATCCTCAGCATTGTCACAGCTCAGCTGCAGACCCTGAGGAGGGTCCGGCACTGCCACACAAACACAGACGTCAGACACAATGAAGCAACGGAAGACAAAACATATCCCTTCCATGTAAATCTGAGTTGTTCTATGAGTGATTTTAGTGACTGTGCTGCTATTGTAGACTTACATCCTTCTGGTGTGCGTAGTGTGAGAATTTCATTGGTCCTGTGCTGTTTGCTGAGACACTGAGTCTGAACCTTCACCTGGTATGTGGTGTCCGGCATCAACACGGTCAAAACGGCACTGCCCTTATTGCTGTTCGTGTCCATAGACGTCCACTGCTGGACACCCACCTGCCTATAAAATAAAATAAATACAACCTTTGTTATTGACCCATGTGGACCCTAGGTCTGTTTCGCATATTTGATGTCTACGTTTGTTGATTGATTTTAATGTAACTTTAAGTACTTAAATCACTTTTAACTTTAAGTGTGCACATAGCAAGAGAATACAAGTATTGGATCAGGACTCAGGGTCGGCAGATATTCAATATTAAATGACTCGGATCGGGGGCACAAAAAACTTAATTGGGACATCACAAAACAAAACAAATAAAGGTTAAGTGGTCTGTGATATTTGGTTCACAGTTGAAATGGTCCACCACCTGGAAAAGCTTAATAACCACAGGTGTAGATGAAAGCTAAATTTACCTGAAGTAGATGATAAAAGAGCAGGATGTTGTAGGCATATTTTTGGGTCTTGACCAGGTGAGCATCACAGCCCCGGAGAAGTTGGCGCTCCACTGTAGATTTTGAATCTTGTACACCAGCATATCCACTGAGAAGGGTAAATCAGCATGAACAGTCAGGTTGTCTTATTGTGGTACAATGCAGTCAGCAGACACAACATGAACGTCTCTCAGTGTCTCACCAGTGCAGTTATTCTCGTCACTTTTGTCAGAACAGTCTATGAAGCCATCACACCTCTCACTGTTCAGCACGCAGGCCTCGCCATCCGCACAGAGAGTACCGTTCACACAGAGCAACGGACCATGAGTGGCTGAAATATAACGGAGAGTTAAGAATGAAAAGGTTGCAGGTAGAAGACATTTTTGGTTGAGGCTAAGCAGTGTAACAGTGTTTGTGTTATTTCAGATTTAAAGACTTTATTTCTTTTCCAAAATGAGGAGAACGGTAGAAAAGAGTGAGTAGATGTGTCAAAACGTTACGACACTTACGGCAGTTGGACTCATCAGATCCATCCTGGCAGTGAGGGTGTCCGTCACAGCGCTTCCAATCAGCGATACAGGTCGCAGGCTTCAGGCACAGGAACTGGTCTTTAGAGCAGCGGCCCGATGGAGGAACAGTTGCCACTGGAGTCACAGAGCCTTTGACTAAGCAATAGACAGAAGCAGGACACCAATATAATAAGCCATGAAAAGAGGCAAGGGTTAAACTTATTTTACATTTAAATGGCTCCCTATGTGAAATTTTTTTCCCCATTCAATAAATCTCATTCTCTGCACTGAATTAGTATTAAAATACTAGCTTTTCTAAGACTTATTCACTTGAGATCTGGTATTAAGAATTATTTTATTTATAATTGAGAACTTTGAGAGCACCAAATTAATAAAAAACCATCCTGTTTTCTATCATGTGCCGTGCATGTTTGCCGGGAACACTGGGAACAATCAGGCTCTGACTCAGACCGCAGCAAACATGACCATTGTGAAAGCCCTCTAAGATATTCACTTATTTATAAATATGTTTCTAGGGACAGTATTATTGAGTGACAACACTTAATATAGTATTATATATATAGTTTATAAGTGAATTGAATAAGCTCTGGGAAAAATGAAATGTGGCGCTCTTGGACTGTCCTATCACCCACTGAACCAGTTTGAGCTGAAGAGCGTGAATTTGCATGTATGAACATGAGTGCCGAATGTCACATTATAAAAAAAAAAGAGTTTAATTAAACTAAGCTTAATTTATTTATGCAAGCTAAAACATGTTATTGATTGATGCAAGCTGAAACATTATCGGTAGAAGCTAAAAAAAAAGATTTTACGAATATATAAAACCAATATATTAAATGAACATGTCTTTCTGAAATAAAAGAGCAGGGAAGGCACCTGTAGGACAGCCCACTTCATCGCTGCCATCAGGACAATCAGCGTAGCCGTCACACACCCAGGTGTTCACAATACACGCGCCAGAACCACAGCGGAAACGATTAGGAGCACAGGTAGCTGGACCTGGCGCAGGTGTGTGAGGAGATCCGCCACCTGTACACAGACACAACATAATGCATCGTAATTAATCCACTGAGCATGTGTCTTTTGTTGGCACTTTACAAACAAACTATACAGGTCTAAATTATGTACCTGAACATTGAGATTCATCAGACCAGTCACCGCAGTCATTTTCCCCATCACACTTCCACCAGGCAGGCACACAGCGGCCGTTCTTACACTCAAACTGAAAGTAACGTGAACAGCCTGGCTCCTCGGTTGGGGAAGCTGAAACAGAAAGCACACAAACTCATTAGAAAACAAGCGCAGAAACTAGGTGAACAGTACTGTTTGAAACTAGTCCCAGGTGCGACTGGATTGGACCTACTGATTTATTTTACTCTCTGACTGGAAGTCTGTAGCCTTCCATAGCCAAAATTCTGTCTAACAGCATGAAGTCAATGTGCAGTGTGACGCATATAAATTCAACCTAGAATTTGACCTTTGGCCTCTTGATCAGTGTGGGAGTTATTGCTCACCACAGTTGGCCTCGTCCGAGTAGTCGCCACAGTCGTCCATACCGTCACATTTCCACTCGAGGGTCACACACATTCCATTGGAACACTGGAAGTTGTAGCTGTCACATGTTTTCTCAAACTCAGGGTTAGTTGCTGTGGAAGAGAAGAGAACAAATCAATTCATCCAAAGTCTATCCAAAGTCCACGTTTAGGACTGTCAATTGATTCAAAAATGGAATCATATTAATTACATGATGTGCTGATTAATTTAATTAAATGGAAAGCACGTACATATTCTTGCTGAGATATTATGAATAATTATGATAATAAGTTAGAACAATAAATTGTGGCAGACGAGAAAAAAGCAATAGACATTGCAAAAAGTGTCATAAGAAGTAGGTTGATTGCCTTATTTTTATACACATATAATTTAATAACTATTTTTATGATTAATAATAATAATATAATATACACTCAACCGTTCAAAAGTTTGGAGTCAGTAAGATTTTTTTTAAAGAAATTTCATATGATGCATTAAATTGTTCAAAAGACTTTTATAGTGTTAAAAGATTTATATTTCAAATAAAAGCTGTTCTTTTTAACTTTCTGTTCATCAAAGAATCCTCTAAACATTAAAGCATCTCTGTTTCCACAAAAATATCAAGCAGAACAACTGTTTTAAACATTGATAATAATAAGACATGTTTTATGAGCACCAAATCAACATATTAGTATGACTTCTGAAGGATCATGTGACACTGAAGAGTAATGGCTTTGCCATCACAGGAATAAAATGACATTTTAAAATATGCAATCATAGGAATATCTTAAGGTATTTACACTTGGAGCATGATTAAATGCGTACATTATGAAATGTTTATTTATTAATATAATTAATTGCACTAACTTAAACATGTTAAATGTAGAGTCTCAGTTAGAACACAAAGGGCTTTTAGCTAATTCCTTTAGTGAACGGTTTATAATAATCACATATCAGTTAGCAAATTGTTGGACTCACGACAGCCAGCGTATGTTGCGTCCTCATCAGATCCATCAGCACAGTGTCGTGTACCGTCACACACCAGAGACTGGAACAGACACTGCGCTCGGTTTTTGCACACAAACTCCATATAGTGCGCACAGAGGGGACCTGCAGGAACAGACCCTCATTATTACCTTTATCTAGTTTCAATGACAACACAACATAAAAAAACCAATTGCAATTAAATAAAAAAGGAAGCGCATACCACAGTTTTGCTCATCAGCGCCCCCTGGACAGTCCTCCACACCATTGCAGTGAGCACTAGCGGGCAGGCAGGTGCCGTTAGCGCACAAGAACCCGCTGCACTTTTCACGCCCTGCCGGACAAAACCAATAGATGTCAAATTACACAGAATCATACATACATAAGACTTTACGTGATAAATGAGACTGTACGGACACTTATGTTATTTTTGGAGCTTGACAGAACATTTGATGTTCAAAAATGCACTGTCTTCCAAAAAAATAAAAATAAAAATCATATAGTTTACAATGAAACAAGGGAGGTGAGTACGGCAGTGTTTGTGACTGACCACACTGGGTAGGGTCCTCGTCTGAGCCGTCCTGGCAGTCATCATCTCCGTCACACACCCAGCGCTGAGGAATGCAGTGACCCGTGTGGCACTGGAAACTACTGCTCTCACATGTGTGGTGACCCACTTTATGAGACAGAAAGAGGAAAAGAAAAAAACGTAAAGGATGTAGACGTGACATATTTCACTGCATATTTTATGCACCTGTGAGTAAATGAGTCTCTCTCACCAGTACAGTTGGCCTCATCTGACCAGTCCCTGCAGTCGTTGTCCCCATCACAGCGCCATGCGTCCCGAATACACACGCCTCTTGCACAGGTGAACTCTCCCGGTCCACACTGGTGAGACTCTAAAAAGAAAGCAGATAAAATATGAGCGCTCCATCCAAGTTATTTGAACTGATCAAGATAAAACATACATATACAATATAGCTAAAAAAAGTCTCTCAATGATGTTTAGCATTGCAATGATTTCCAAGATATTATTAATATTGATGTATTTGCTCTAAAAAATGTGTTGAGATTTGTTTTTTCAATCCAAGGAAGTCATATCAAACTACGGAAGCCCTGAACCGCAATGTAAAAAAAAAAAAGAAAAATCTCAAAATATTTCTACTCTATTTTGGAAAGGCTCTATTTTTTTTTTAATTAACAGAAGAAAGATATTTTAATAATTTGTATTATATTAATATAACAATCTATACTCATGAACAGAAATTTTATTAAAATATTTTTTTTTTCCCATTAACATACATTACATAGACTTCCCTGAACTTCAAGTGTTCACAAATTAATCTATTAATCATATTTATTATTTCACTGAAACAAACAGTTGACAAATAAATTACACTAAAACAATTTTTGCTACTGAAGTTAAATTCATTTATTTATATATTATATTATTTATATACTATTATAGTATGTATACATTTTTTGAATTAGCTTTTGTTTTTATATTTTCAGTTTTCATTTGAATTACGTTTTATGTATTAGTCGTTTTGTTTTTAGAAAAATATTTCTATTTATTTTACATTTTTCTGTTTCAGTTTCAACTAAAAACATATTTCATTTCAATTAGTTGCCAAGGAAGCATTTCAATTTATTTATTAATATAAATTAATTACGTATATTACATTTTATTTCAGCTTTTTAAAGTTTTATTTGACAAAAACAACATTGATTCTGAGACACTATTAAAAAAAAATGTATATCATAACGTTTTCATATTTGAAAGATGGGGCGTGATCTCTAAACTGGTCTGTAATGCGGTCTCTAAACTTAAGGATCAATTACAAAGTGCAATAAAATATCACGATACCACTTAATTTTATACCAACAGCAAAATCCTCTTAGATATATCTTGAATATTGGATACATCAAGCTCTAAACACACACATACCACAATGCTCTTCGTCGCTGTTATCACCACAGTCATCCTCATGGTCGCACTTGAAGGCCAGTGGGATGCAGGAACCTGAGGCCACACAGCGGAACTGAACCGCAGGGTCACAGGAAGTGGAGGCTACAGTGAGAGAAAGACATGAAACTCAACATTCGTACATTAGTGTTGTTTTATATGAGAAAGAGGTGGCGGGGCTGATGATGTCACTCACGGCACCCCTGCTCATCACTCATGTCGCCGCAGTCGTTGTCACTGTCACACTTCCAGATGCTGCTGATGCACTTCCCATTAGCGCAGCGGTGCTGGTTCGGCAAGCAGGTGTGCTCTGATGGGCAGCAGACAGAAAAACATCAATAAAATCAAACTCACTTCATAAAAATGATTTACGATTTAGAGCTATTGATATCTGACACTTTTGTTTCTGTCAGACCTGTCTTAACGCATGTATTATTGTGGAGCTGGTATCCACTGGGACACTGACACTGAGGCTCTCCTGACGGCAGGATGGTGCTGGAAACTCCGTCGGGACAAACACAGTGATGCTTGTTTCCAGGCTGGGGAAGACACAGAAGACTGCATGGCTGATCCACACAAGCATTCTGACCTACAGGGGAGAAACATTTTTTTTTTTTTACTATTTTTATATTTTACGTCAAAACAGAGTTCTGTGGCTTTTCGTGTCTGATAGGTTTAAGGCCATCAAAGCTATAGTTTTCTCCTAAAAATACTCCTGAAAAATAGGCCTGATATAGGACGCCACGGTTAATAATAATTTGTTACATTTATATAGCGCTTTTCTGGGTACTCAAAGCGCTTTGCATAGAAGGGGGGAGAATCTCCTCAACCACCACCAATGTGCAGCATCCACCTGGATAGTTGCGTTGTTTCTGCTGCATATTAGTTCATTTAGTTTAAGTTATTTTTGTACTTAAACTAAATTAAAATATAAATGTTGTCTGTAAATGGTGTTTTTTTATATATATTTTATTGAAATTTAGGTTTATTTAATTTTAAGTGATGAAAACTTTTATATGGTTCTGGTTTTAGTTTTAGTTAACGATAATAACCCTGTGTTCTTGTCCACTAAAATGCAAGAACTACAATAAAAATCCCCCCGCCCAATTATAAATATCACTAAGGAATTTACGGGAATTTATATATTTCAAAATAAAAACATTTAAAAATGTTTTTATTTAGCATTCATTAACAATACAAGCTGACAAGTGTGGTTTTGTGTAGCTGTTATAGAAATTAAAGGCTACTGGCTATTACCCTTTCATGCCGTAATAATTAACATAGTTTCCATATGTTTCAGGACGACTGTGTCTCCTTAAGAACTGACCTTTGTTCTTTCCCTTGTAGAAGATCTTGAGATCCATCACTCCTGTCAGTCTGCCCACTATCATCTCACTGTCTGGTGAGCCTGATTTAGGTGCTTTGAAGATTCCCATTCTAGACCAGTCATCCCAGTACAGGTCATTCTACACCAACAAAGACCAGTTCAACAATGAGTTTATGATTATCAAATAAGGTTTGATAGAATACCAGTTGCAACATTCCCAGAAAGTGATAAGACTGGGCCTACCTTAAAAACAGCAATGGCATAAGGATGAGGCAGGCCCTCCATTACCACAGTGCGGTGGCCTCCATTAAAGTCTGCTCTTTCAATGCGGTCTCCATATGCCTCCGTCCAGTACAGCCATGACTCATCTGCCGTTATGCCATTGGGCCAGCGAACTCCCTCGGACACGATGCAGGAGATGTTGGATCCGTCCATCCAGCTGCGGTAGACGCCCGCCGCGCGATCGCCCCAGTCTGTCCAAAACATCAGGCTAAGAGAGACAGACAGCACATGCAGCTTAGTACTCAGGGAGCAAAAGGTCGGCTAAGGAAAACAAAGGGGATTATGGGAACACCGTACCTCTCTCCTGGCATGAGAGTCAGGGCTCGAGGCTGTTCCACCACTGAAGAGTTGACCAGAGTGCGTCTCAGGTCTCCATCAGAGTTGGACACCTGGACGAGAGACAGTGTGAGGACGACTACATGAACGAATGTCTGTAACTGATGTTGCTGAAGTTGTTTTAACATTAGATTACCTCGATTTTTTGAGCACCGGCATCCACCCAATACAGCAACCGGCTGATGGGGTCAAATGACAGCGCCTCCACGTTTTGTAGGTCCTTTTTGACAATCACTTCTTGTCCAGAGCTTCCATTCAAACACAATCTCTACACAAAAACATACAAAATGCTTATACATTGCTTTTAAAATTTCTCTAATATATATATATATATATACACAATTTAAAAAAAATTGTATAAAATTGGGATTTTTTTTAAAAAAAGCTGATAATTATTTGTTATGGACAACGACTGAAATGTTAATATTTTGTATTATTTTGTATTTTATAATACAACATTACCATTTTAAACTATTTTGTCTTAATACATTTAAAAAAAGACACTAAGTAAACTAATTTTTAAATGCTTTAAAAATTGATGCTTTAGGCATCACAAAGTTATAATGCACAGCATGAAAAATGTATAATCATTTTGAGATCTGCTATTTTACAGTTTAAAGACATTAAAGTGTCAATAAATTATAAGTGTTATTAAAGATTAACTTTAAGCAAAGGTCATCTAAATATAACAAATAGGAGAAATAGATGTGAACAACTGAACACCAATTAAATATACAATATCAGCCAACACAATAAATAACAAATTCTCAGTATTCACAAATAACAAAATATCAGTCAATAATAACCAATATATGGCACCGATATATTGTGCATCCCTATAAAGATTTATTCACCTGAATGGTGTCCAGTGAAATATCAGCCCAGTATAGGCAGTTCTTCTCATAATCAAAGTCCAGCGCCACCGCCTCATGGAGACCCGAGAGGGGGAGCGGCTGGTCTGTGCCTGTGGCCAGATCAAAGCGGTGGATGGAGTTCCTCACCGCATACAGGATAAACTCATTACTCTCTAAAAGAAGAAGAAGAAGGCGGCAAGAGTGTTCAGTTAAGAGATTTCGTTGAGCATTTCATCTCAAAACCACTGGCACTAAAATGGAGTTGGTCCTTGCTAACAGCCTCCACTCATCTGGGAAGACTTTCCATTTTCTATTTCATTGATAGTCTTAAAAGAAATCTGATGGCCCATCAGTCACATCACTTTCTTCTCCCACTGCTTCAGATTTGAGCTTTCTGAAAGGGCCCCTTTTTTATTCCCAGCATCCTCTAGTCTGAGAGGCAAGCCAATCAACACAGCCACTGAAGCGTGGTCAAGTGGCTGAGCACTACAATGCCAGAGAAAAGAGGCAGTCTAGACAGTGACGGCTCTTGAACAGCTCGGTGGGAAGATGGGCTTTTGATTACACTACAGACAATCCTAATTCAATTTTTAAATCCCATCTTTAGGACTGGCAGTCCACATTACTGTATGCAATGTTTTAACGGGATAGTTCACCCAAAAATGTTGTTTTCATTTACTAACCCTCATGTTGTTCCAAACCTGTATGAGTTTCTTTCTTCTGCTGAACACAAAAGAAGGTATTTTAAAGAACGTTGGTAACCAGACAGTTAACGGCACCCATTGTCATCCATAGTACTTTTTTTCCTACTATGGAAGTCAATGCCGTCAAATGTCTGGTTACCAATGTTCTTTAAAATGTCTTCCATTTTAAAAAATTCCATTTTTGGGTGAACTATCGCTTTAAATCTATGAGGTGCCAGAGTAATGACTAGGCATCATCTTGTACAACAACAGAGTAGCTTTCAATGCATCTGTCCATCATGACATCTCACTGTGTCATTACACATTTATGCATTTATTATGGACACACATTCAGGTACAGTTGTAGACATTACTGTGATTTGTATATGAAATGTCATATTGTGTGCTTACAGTGAAATACATTTCCAATGTATTTTTTATGTGTTTTTTGCTACCAAACAACTAAACGGAATTATTATGAAAGATTAGATCAAGAGAAAAAGTGAAGGTCTAACATTATTCTATATCTTGCATCTGGTTACTATGTCATAAGTGAAAACAAACGAGTACATAACACAGCATTTTGAAAAAGTCCACCAGTGAAAAATCAAGATAAAGATATAAATCTCATTTAAAATTTGGTCAGTTTTGATGTTTTGGTTATTGCTGTGGTTGATATAAGTTAACAAGAACTAACAATGAAAACTACTTCTAAAACTTAGTTAAGTCTTGTCTTACCATGTATTTGTGGAAACAGTGATAAAAATAATAATTCTGAGTTCTTTGATGAATAGAAAGTTCAAAACAACAGCATTTATTTGAAACAAATCTGTAACATTATAAATGTCTTTAATGTCGCTTTTGATCAATTGAATGCATCCTTGCCTAATACAAACTTTAAAAGAAATCGCACAGACCATAAACTATTCATTTATTTATTCATTTACAATTTCATTTCTCTGACTTGATGTTTCTCTGTGAAGTTCTTTTTTATAAGCTTGAGGCCATGTTATGAACTGTGACTCAAGATCTTCCTGTTGCATCCCATAGGACTGTGTGGTGTTCCATAAAAAGAGCTCAGATAAGATGATTGTGTAAGCTGAGGAGGAGGTTCTTACTGTACCTCCCACAGGACAGGGCAGCATTTCTCCATCCAGCCGAGCTTCGACATCTCCCCCGCTGCAGCTGTCTCCAGACACCTTCCTATACCTAAAGCGTCAGATCACACAACTTGACATCAGTGGAAATCATCTTCGAAATTAAAAATTTCTCTTCTTGAAGAATTTACTTCAAAAAGTTGACACTAGGTGATGCTGTAATTACACATCAATGAATTTCCTTGCTTCCCTAATTTCACCTCTTGCTGTCTTGATGTTCAGGTAACATTTTGAGAAGTACCAATGTTCCAAGCTTATTTGAAATATGCTAATTCTTGTTTTTCTATGATTTGAACTGTAGGAAATTAAATAAATAACCACATAAATATCAGTATTGATGGATTTTTGTGTGCATAAGAATCATTAAATATCTTTATCAGCACAGATGTATGTTTTCATAAACATGCTCTTAAAGGGCGAGCGATTTTTTTAGAGTGGTCTCAAATGTGTTAAATCTCAGTAGTAATTTTTCAATATCCCTTTAAATAGATCTAGATTAAGTTCCACAGTGAAATACAAAAGATAAATAGCATAAACTGTCCTAAATGTTAAATAACAAAAATGGTTGAAAACAGATATAGTCCTAATACATCTGAGCGTCCCTAAATAATCGTAATTAACATTACTTCCACATTTTCCCAGGAATCATTTTTAATAGTAATTAACCTCCTCCAGCTCACATCTCAACTGACTGAGCAAGCGATATAAACTCATCCAGCTAAATTCGGTTCATGTCCATGTTCTAAATAAATCCTCTCCTCTCGACTGCAGATAATGAGAGGAGAGATGCATGGTGACACAGCAGTGGCAGATCTAATAATGCTCCCGGGCTGCTGCTGATGGTGGCGGCGGCTAACAATCCGTATCCTGAAGGACACAGAGCCTATAATGAGGATTCACCCCTTTGGACTCTCTTTTGTTTCGCTGTTTTACAGCACTGAATCACAATTCACAACAGATGCGATTTGGCTTTTAGAGAGAAAAATGCTCTTTAAAGTGACCTCTACAATCTAATAATAATAATAGTAAGCTCGAAAAATATATATATTTTGTAAGTATCCACCTAATTTAATATGACAAAACTACTGTTGATAATCAGCCAACTCATTTCAGAAGTTACATAAAATACATATAATAAAATTTTCAGAAAAAAAAAAAAAATCTGGTAGAAGTCTTATTTTGACGAGATAATATTTATCTGTGACAAAGTATATTAGTGACAAGGTGGAAAAAACTAATTAAATTCTCTCTGGTTCAGTATTGTAAGATAATACAAGATGAAAAGAGGTGAATATTTTTTTAATTAGTGATACACTAACATTCAAAAGTTTGGGGTCAGTAAGATGATTCCATGAGTCCATTATGCTTACCAAGGCTACAATTTACAAATTCCAATTGAAAAGAACTGTTTTCTGTTTTAATGTATTTTAAAATGTAATTTAATCTTGTGATGGCAAAGCTGAATTTTCAGCATCATTACTCCAGTCTTCAGTGTCAACTGATCCTTCAGAAGTCATTCTAATATGCTGATATTTCTTATTATTATCAATGTTGTGCTGCTTAATATTTTTGTGTTTTTTTTCAGCATTTATTTGAAATAGAGATCTTTTGTAACATTATAAAATGTCTAAACTAACTTTTGGTTAATTTAATGCATCCTTGCAGAATAAAATTATTAATAAATAAAAAAATCCTACTGACACCAAACTTTTGAACGGTAGAGTATATAATCATAATGGTTGTTTGCAAAGATGGATAACCACATTCTCACCCTTTGCTGCGGCGGTAAGTTGTGCCCACCGGACAGGGAACTGGTGGGGCATACAGGTTTCCAGAAAACTCAGGATCAGGTACACACACCTCGAGAGACAGATCCTCGCTCAGCTTAAACCCGTAGTCACTGGGAACAGAGAGAGATGAGTCAATAAAACAGAGAAAATTGATTGCGTATTCAGGTGAAGACGAGGGCAACATGAGATAAACGTAGACCGAGGGGGTCTCAGCTCATACCATTCATAGTCCTGACGAGTGCAGGAGCAGTTGGACAGAGTGACGGGCCTGTCGAATTCCTCACCGTTGAAGCAGGTGGCGTGAGGAGAGCGGCGCTTGTACACCATCTCTCTGCCGAGCAGACAGCCGTTTCCTCTCTCGTCAGAGGGAGACCACCGTTTATAGTCGCCCTCGGTGCACGGCACACCTAAGCACACATAACATCACATGTAGAACCACAAAAAGGAGTTTTGCCAAAACAAACTTTGAATGTTGGCTTGACAACCATTGACTTAAATTTGAAGGTTATTTACTCTTGATACATTTGAAACACTTGAGGATCTATTCAGTGTTAAGTGTTGGATAATACTGTATATACAACATTGCAAGTGTGGTTGATTGGCTGTTAGGCAGTTGCTAGGGCATTCTGGGTGGTTGCAGGGGAGTTGGCCACTGTTTTTGCTAAACAATTGTTTTGTAGTTGCTATACTGATGCAATGGTGTTCAGAGTGGCTCCTTAAAGGGATAGTTCACCCAAAAATCATTCACCCTGTTGTTGGTATAATGCTGTATGCCAGGGGTCGGCAAGTAACTTTGGCCGCGGGCCAATATTTTTTTTAGCCAGTAGATGGCGGGCCAGCTACACAGAGTAGGCCTATGGATACAAATTAAATACTCTTATATAGGCCTATAATTGCGGAATATGATGGGTCCGTCACCGTCCGTGGATCATTCATTCAATCGTTTTTTTTTTTTTTTCAAATTAAAACCAAAAATAAAAAGATGAAAAACGACTTGTTTTTCTATTATTTATTTCCTAAACTGAAATGAAAAAAAAAAAAATAAGGACGGGTTTTCTGATTTTCTGATTGTGCTCAGATCAAAAATAGAAAAAATGAATTACTGGATTAGACAAATTTAAATTTTGATTTTTAAGTTTTAATTTAACACCTTATGCATATATCAAGGAAACCATTTTAAACAGATCAAGTAGGCTACTATTGTGGTAACATATTACAGCCATTTTAATAAAGGTGTGAATAGCAATCATGCCTCATTCCGTACAGTCCGACTTTTGAACTTTATTCCTTTTTTATTATTATTATTTATTCGGGGACACACACATACACACCTAAGGTTTAAGGAGGTCTGCGTGGGACTGTTTTTTTTTCGTCCCGCTCCCACAAGGTTCTATTCAGCAACCGCTTAAAATACACTCGGTGTTCACCCGCTTTATTTTTCCTGACCTGACGGGTCCACAAAATTTAGATCTCGTTTCCATAATCTCACATTCAAATGTCTCTAATGGAAAGAAGGAGATTGGAGTAGCCTATAATAATTATAAATGCTATACAAAAATTGTGTTCGTGTCAGTATAAATATTAGGCTATTTTAACATTGTACTGTCAGCAGAGAAAAAAAATGTCACAGAAAAAAAATATGAAATATAAATAACATGAATTAAATAGGACAAAGCCTATCACTCAAGTTTCTAAGCAACATCTGTCGTTGTTGTTATATAGTTTCTGTCGAACTATTTCAAACATCCTTGCAAAAAAAGAATGTTGTTGACTGACAATGGTTTCAGTACCAAACAGCTCCTCAGAGATAGGTGTACAGGCGGTCAGAATTAAGTGCGGATACGCTGTCAAAAGATGTCGGGAGTTGGCTATTGTCAGTCAGACCGCACGCTCCGTCCAAAGTACACCAGAGTTCTGACCGCTACCGTCTTTTGACGCGCGAATGGACACAAAGTGGTCAAGCATATAACTAGACGCGGCAGGCGCGAATTTGACGCGCTATTCGCGTCCGTTGTGAACGCACAGTTATACTTTAAAATGTAATCCTGCACCGCATGATTCCCTATGGGCGTTTCACACAGTATGCGGCGGTGAAATCGCCGCGCGACTACGGCTTTTCTCAAGTAGTGGAAGAGTT